>NC_091215.1:20010431-20355431 GCF_040958095.1 Procambarus clarkii | reverse complement strand
GCCTCACTACCCTCACACACAAAGGCCAAACCACATTACCCAAGTGACAGACAGTTCTGAACATCATACTATTAGTTCAGTGGTTAGGGAAACCAAGTAGGAGGACAGGGAACATGTTAGCAGGATTTAGAGCGCACCAAAGCAAGAGAAGGCTGAGAGTGCGAGGTGTCGAGACCTTACATGTATCATCCCCCCCCCCCCAAGGCCCTTTCTCCAGAGTTGTCACGTCACAAAAAGTTGCTAAAGTAACCGAACCTAACCTAACCCAGGACCAACTTATAGAAAACGGGTCAGCTCGTCAATTTTGCAAGCTGTTATGCTTTATAGTACATCATATTATGACTGTGGGGATCTTTACGTCAAAATATGATGTATTATTGGAGTTGACAGGTTGCACTTGCAGCAACCATCCGATTCCTGATTCAACCTGTCCTCTTAAAAAAAAACGTCGCTTTTGGCCGTTTACCCGTATGGCCGAAAGTGGACGTAATTTGAAAATGAAAATCAAATGAAAAAAAATTTGGAATTTTTTTTTTCAAGAACAGTAAGTTAAGGGTCCTCTGGTAGGTTAGGTGGGCAGGAAATTCTCATAATGAAAGTTTCCTCTCCTAACCTTTCCAAGTAAGCCGGACGACTCAAACAGAAAATGGGACAGTACGTCACTTTTTTGAGTCGATTTCATTTCAAATTACGTCCATTTTTGGCCATAGCGCGCATACGAGCCAAAATCGACTTTTTTTTTTTTAAGAGGACGGGTTGCCTGATTAACGTAAATGATCTGCCAGTGCGGATCAGAGAATGATCAATCTTCATCGCCAAAGATTGCCAATATCGATGAAGATTCAGAAAAGGATTTGGACTACAAAAAATATTTATCGAGTGGCTATTAGAGTTTAGTCACTAACTGCAGAGCAATGAAGCCGAGTGTGGGAACAATAGGCCAAATACAAGGTGCCCAATTAAAGAGTACTGAGATAAAGGCCTACCTTGATGTTTCCTTGAGGCGATTTCGGGACTTAGCGACCCCGCGGCCCGGTCGTCGACCAGGCCTCCTGGTTGCTGGACTGGTCAGCCAGGCTGCTGAACGCAGCTGTTCGCAACCTGACGTATGAGTCACAGCCTGGTTGATTTGGTACTCCTTGGAGGTGTTTGTCAAGTTCTCTCTTGAACACTGCGACGAGTCGGCCAGTTATGGCCCTTATGTGTAGTGGAAGCGTGTTGAACAGTCTCTGCCTCTGATGTTGATAGAGTTCTCCCTCAGGGTACCTGTTGCACCTCTGCTCTTCAACGGGGGTATTCTGCACATTCTGCCATGTCTTCTGGTCTCATGTGGTGTTATTTCTGTGTGCAGGTTTGGGACCAGTCCCTCTACTATTTTCAATGTGTAAATTATTTTGCATCTCTCCCGCCTGCGCTAAAGAGAATACAGATTTAGGCTTTTTAGTCGGTCCCAGTAATTTAGATGTTTTACTGAGTGGATTCTAGCAGTAAAGGATCTCTGCACGCTCTCCAGGTCAGCATTTTCTCCAGCTTTGAATGGGTCTGTCATTGTGCAGCAGTACTCCACTCTAAAGAGCACAAGCGTCTAGACAGAGAGACAGTCCTAGGGATAGACAGTCAACCAAACCCATTTCTTGATGACCACAAACTTGAAAACGCCTGCTGCACATGCAAATATATCAACTTAATGCAGTCAGACACTTGAACTTGAAATCAATCATGACTTACATATACCAGACAATTTTTTGAAAATGCATCATCAGTATGGGAACGATCTCCGTAAAAGCAACTCGTATCTTCACAAAGTGCAGATGAATACATCATACAAGTGGAATACATTACTAGATGATGTATACCACTATACTGGATTGTATCTGGAGAGGTTATTTTTAATTGTTCTTTCCCCAAGCCCAGAAATACCTATTGTCAAGCCCGGCTTGACTTCTGAGAGCTTGGTCCACCAGACAGTTGCTTGGAGCCGCCTCATATGTCCCCTACATCCACTATAACCCAGTTGGTCCTACACTTCTTGCAAGAAACTGTCTTTTTCTTAAAGTCTACTTTTGATCTGGCAATATTTTTTATAATTATAGGGGGGATATTTAATACTCGTGGACCTGTGATGTTCATGGTGTTCTCTGATTATGTCGATGACACATCTACTCTTCACTGCCTCTTTTCTGAACTTCCTACCATATCCTTCCAGTATTTACATGTATATATATTATTGGATGCCTCTCGCGTCTCCTTACCTGAGAGTACTTTTTAAGAGCTTTGGGGTGGTCCCAATAATTTACCTTGGGACCATCTCAAAGTCTTGAGATGGTTTGCCCAATCGAAACTTTATTAATAATGTCTATGCGTGCCGTATATGTTCTCTGAATTCCCTCCTTTTCACTCATCTCTCCCGCTCTGAAGGGGGAAGTTAGTATCGAGAAATACTCATGGCCGGTCAGCACAATTGACTTAAATATTTCGAGCATTGTGATGTATTGTGATCGCCGTCTCGTTTAGTATCTTTCCCAGCTTCAACAGTAATTTTCCCAACTCTCTAAAAATGAGAAAATGATGGCCCAGTGATCATTTCAGTTCAAGCACGAAGTGTTCAAGTTGGACGGTTTAGGAGAAATTCAAGTTTTAAGTTTTGAACGGGGAGATAGTCTTGTGACATTTTCCAATAACGCAAGTGAGGTGCTTTTGCTTGGAGCAAAACTCCTATGAACTCCCACTTCGCACGGAATACCACCTCTATCTAAACTACACATAGCCGTTCCTAGCAGAAACAACAGTTTTTTATCAGCAGGGTCACCCAATGGATAACTGCTGACCGAAAAGAAAGCAAGATCATTCGCAACACAGAGAACGAAAACCCATCCCTGGACATGTTCCAATTGGTGTTCGCAGCGATGATAAAACAACAATTAATTTTCACCTCATTAACAGCGGGCACCCAGGCTGCCACACAAGGTTTCTAATGCTTCGGCCTAAAGATACCATCTCACCAAGTGAGAAAGGAACTTTTCTCCTTTGGAGAAAGAGAAAGGAGCTCTTGGTACTATTGAACCAAGAGCTCCAATAGTGTTTTAAGTGTTACGAGCTCTCCCACCCCACCAACAAGTGTCAGTAACCCGTCCACTGTGCGCACTTCTGGACCATCACTACTCCATATGCAAGGCAATAACCCATCGCTGCTTGCTCTGTGCTGGCGATCACAAGGCAATTTCCTACCGCTGCCCCGCAGACAGGAAAACATCAAGCTCCAGGTTGAAGCCAAGAGAAACTACCCTTCTAGCACAGCGACCAGAGCCCCAGGCGGGGCTCTGAACCCAACACCTCAGCTACCACCAACCGACCTGCAGACTTTCCAGTCTTACCAAATAGTGGGGCCTCGCACCAGGCGACCCTGCCTTCACAATGGGGACCCAAGGCCCCACAGGTTCTGCCTGTGGGGCCCACAGCCCCCTGCATCACGAGCAGGCATTATCCCTGTTCTTATTAGACTAGGGGAGAGGCTTGCTGGACCAGACAACCACCGTTTTGTCAATGAACTGAACATATTATACCTAGCCAATGGCCTAGACCCCATTATAGCCCCTGGTGCAAGTCTCACTCCTTCCCCTACTACACAGGGGACTTCCACAAGGTCACTCTCAACTCAGCCCCAGGCTGCACAAACAGCAGCCCCCTCCACTCCAGCTCCCGACACTCATACCATCACCATCTCAGCAGATGCACTAGCAGACGTGCTGTCTACAAATACTAACAGCACCACCAACGCTCCTGAAATAGCTTCTACCACTAATCCACGACACCTGAGCCTACCTCAGGCTACAAGACGAAAGACAAAACCACCAATTACAGATGTTACGGAGTCCCCAGACGAGGAAATCTTAGGAGGAACTCCACCGGTGCAGCACAAATACGACACCTACACGGTACAATACTTCCTCATGGAGGCCACCTCACCATACTCCCACGACAACATGGCCATATCAACTCACAGCAAGTCTCAGCCAAAGAAAAAACGGAAAGCCTAGAGGTCTACACAAACCCACCAGCTCCATAACAGGTACAGCCAGCCCTCCGAGGATGAAGACACCTTTCCATCCGCAGATCACTAGTATCAGCTACTGGTATTGGTAATGGATCTAAAGAATCTCCACTTACGGGCTATTCATGCCCGTGCAACCATTAGCGTGACTTAATCTTTATCAATCAATCAGGATAAGCTTTTGCGATGAATCGGAAGGAAGAAATGGTGGCCAAACACTAGGACAGTCGGGGATTGAACGCCAATCGGCATTACGTGAGACCGTCGCTCTACCGTCCAGTCCAAATGGTTGGGCAGTGTGTGTGTATATACCTGGGGTATACCTGCAGTTGCCGGGTATAATCAAAGTAGACATTAGTTATAGGAGAGGGGGGGTGGCTGCTGGGGGGGTTGGTGGAGGGAGGACGGTGGAAGCTCTTTACAACAAAGGAAGCTCGCAACAATTAAGGGAGTCTGGAAACGGGCTAAGTGGCATTGTTCTCAAAATTCCCAGAACAGTTTACTGCGAAGGTTTACTGAGGTTTACTGCGTGTGGTCCCAGGGTGTGTGTATTTACCTAGTTATGCTTGCGGGGGTTGAGCTCTGCTCTTTCGGCCCGCCTCTGTCAATCAATCAACTGTTACTAACTACTAACTAATTTTTCCCCCTCACTCCCCCCCCTCCCCCCCCAGGATGCAGCCCGTAACAGCTGTTTAACTCCCAGGTTCCTATTTAGCGCTAGGTAACAAGGGCATCAGGGTGAAAGAAACTCTGCCTATTTTGTTTCTGCCATCAGCTGGGATCGAACCCGGACACTAGGATTACGACTCCAGAACGCTGTTCACTCAGCTATCAGACAGGTGTAGAGGGGGGGTGTACTCACCTATTTGTGCTTGCAGGATCGAGCATTGACTCTTGGATCCCGCCTTTCTAGCCATCGGTTGTTTACAACAATGACTCCGGTCCCATTTCCCTATTATATCTAGTTTTAAAATTATGAAGAGAGTTTGCTTCCCCAACCTGTTCCCCAAGTGCATTCCATTTTTCCACTACTCTCACGCTAAAAGAAATCGTCCTAACATCTCTGTGACTCATCTGAGTTTCAAGCTTCTACCCATGTCCCCTCGTTCTGTTACTATTACGTGTGAACATTTCATCTATTTCCACTTTGTCAATTCCCATGAGTATGTCATATGTTCCTATCATATGACATCCCTCTCTCCCATCTTTTTTCTAGTGTCGTAAGGTTCAGTTCCTTCACGCGCTCTTCAAATCCCATCCCTCGTAACTCTGGGACGAGGCTTGTCACAAACTTCTGTACCTTTTCCAGTTTCCTTATGTGTTTCTTCAGGTGGGGATTCCATGATGGCGCGGCATACTCTAAAGACTGGTCTTATGTACGCAGTGTAAAGTGCTCTAAAAGCCTCCTCACTTGGAATTCTGAAAGGTGACTTTGCCAGTGTAGAGTACGCTGCTGTCATTATCCTATTTATGTGTGTCTGAAGAGTCAGATTGGGTGTTAGGTCCACTCTTGGGTCTCTTTTTCAACTCGTCTCAGGTAGGCAGTTCCCCTTCATTGTGTACTGTCCCTTTGGTCTCCTATCACCTAATCCCATTTCCATGACTTTACATTTGCTCGTATTGAACTCCAGTAGCCATATCTGTGACAATCTCTGCAACCTGTTCAAGTCCTCTTGGAGGATCCTGCAATCCTCATCTGTCACAACCCTCATTAATTTTGCGTCATCCGCGAACATCGACATGTAGGATTCTACTTCTATAAACATGTCATTTACGTATATTAAAAATAGAATTGGTCCCATCACCGATTCTTGAGGTACTCCAGTGCAGTACTGTATCAAGGGCTTTTTGGCAGTCTTGAAATATGCAGTCAGCCCATCTTCCCGGTTCTGCCTTATCCTTGTTATTTTATCATAGAATTCCAAAAGGATTGTTAGGCATGATTTCCCTGTCCAGAACCCATGTTAATGTTTATTTCCAAACCTAACGTTCTCCAGGTGTGTAACAAGTCTTAGCCTAATTGTCCCTTTCAAGTATTTTGCAGGGGATAATTGTCAGTGATACGGGTCTGTAGTTAAGTGCCTCCTCCCTATCTACTTTCTTGAAAATCGGTACATTTGCCGTCTTCTAGCAACTGGGCAATTCTCCCGACATAAGTGACTCGTTAAAGATCATTGCCAGAGGCTCGCTGAGGGCGCGCGTGAGTGTGTGTAGAGTGCCAGGGGTGTTACGATAAGGTATGAGAATGATTCAAGTTACTCTGACGTGTTGAAGTGATAATTCTAATTGTTACACGTTAACATGATCCGCCAGTTCAGTTTAACAGTCACCATCACCTACACGACAGTTACTCCCTCCCCCATCTTGATACCTCTGGACTGGCACAACATATATTTTTGTTTATGTTGAGAGGCAAACCTTAGATAATACTGTGGTGAATTATATCTAAGGTTCAAGTTCAAGCCCATTACATAGAGTCGCAGCGGTTATGGCAAAGACAGCCGAGTGTATAACTACCACTGAAGGGAAGATATATTTCGTCATACCAGACGACACTCCAAAACACTCCACAAGAGGTAAGAATTCCACCAGGTCAGTAGCTATGAGCAACAGTGCTTAGTACCCTTCAGCGATATATATTAGTGCCATTGAGATAACTTGTATAGTGACTGCCAGTGCAAGAAGGAAAATACTAGATTTAGGGAGACAGTTATTGCCAGAGAGAGAACAGATGTCTTTCGACAGCTCAGATGGGAGTGAAATTTGGTAACGGCGCCGGAGCTATTGATGTGCCTGGTGGAGAGGTGCCGAGCCCCACCAGCGAGGGCTTGGTGGATATTTCCTCTAGCCAGAGTGGGGCTCTGGCTAGAGGAAATATCCTCTAGCCAGAGTGGGGCTCTGGCTAGTGAAAATATCCTCTAGCCAGAGTGGGGCTCTGGCTAGTGAAAATATCCTCTAGCCAGAGTGGGGCTCTGGCTAGTGAAAATATCCTCTAGCCAGAGTGGGGCTCTGGCTAGTGAAAATATCCTCTAGCCAGAGTGGGGCTCTGGCTAGTGAAAATATCCTCTAGCCAGAGTGGGGCTCTGGCTAGTGAAAATATCCTCTAGCCAGAGTGGGGCTCTGGCTAGTGAAAATATCCTCTAGCCAGAGTGGGTCTCTGACTAGTGAAAATATCCTCTAGCCAGAGTGCGGCTCTGGCTAGTGAAAATATCCTCTAGCCAGAGTGCGGCTCTGGCTAGTGAAAATATCCTCTAGCCAGAGTGCGGCTCTGGCTAGTGAAAATATCCTCTAGCCAGAGTGCGGCTCTGGCTAGTGAAAATATCCTCTAGCCAGAGTGCGGCTCTGGCTAGTGAAAATATCCTCTAGCCAGAGTGGGTCTCTGGCTAGTGAAAATATCCTCTAGCCAGAGGGTATTAAATCGTACATGATCGAGCCCCAGTATGATTGGAGCTGGACCATGTACGGATTTTAATATATATTTACTTTTCTTTGATATGGGAAGATGTTATCTCATTGTTGGTGATTGCAAAATCGTATATTCCTGTCTGGGAGGCTCTATCATTGCACGAAGAGTTCATAAAGATGCGACACGACATATCTGAATAACGACGGTGGATAAAATCCAGCTGCAGAGGATAGAATCCACAAGAAATCCACCTTGGATACAGATCACATATATTAAGGTTTTCTGTCTTTCGAGTGAGAGTGCATTTGAGTGGCGCAACTAAAGGCGAAAGGAGATTTGTAAACTGTTCCTCTGTGACATGTTTAGTTATATCCAGCTTTATCCACCAAGGGATGACGGAGCTGCCAGATGTACCACAGTGAAGTTCTTGGGACAGCCTAGTGACGAGACACAACCCGTTCTTGCAAATTTAATAAGTCAATATTGACTTATTAAATATGTGCATAGGTGACATACTTAACATAATAGATACCCTTAAAAAGATTCATAGAAAACACCAACCTTACCTAACCTACTTTGTATGTTAAGATAAGCATCTTATTGCTTCGTAATTACAATTATTACCTAACCTATAATAGGTATAGGTTAAGTAATAATTGTAATTACGAAGCAATAAGATGCTTATCTTAAGATACTAACAAGGTTAGGTAAGGTCGGTGTTTTCTATGAATCTTTTTAGGGGTATCTATTATGTTTAGTATATCACCTATGCACGTAGTTAATAAGTCAATATTGACTTTACGAATTTGCGAGAACGGGTTGCGAGACAAGAAGGGCTCAACAACGGTAGAGCGACGGTCTCGCTTCATGCAGGTCGGCGTTCAATCCCCGACCATCCAAGTGGTTGGATACCATTCCTTTCCTCCCCCCCCCCCCCCCGCCCCGTCCCAAATCCTTATCCTGACCCCTTCCCAGTGCTATATAGTCCTAATGGCTTAGCGCTTTCTCCACGATAGTCCACTAATAACTCCTTGTTGAGCCCTAGGGGAGTATCTGGGCGATACTCGTTCATGTATAGTTACGTTCATGTGGTGATGGGACCGAGTATAAACTGTTTTGTCACAGGGAAGTGCTGTTAGTGGGCATCAGCCGAGAGAATTTAAATGATGATGATAGATGTGTGTCAGCTGTTGTATTGATATGCCAGCATTTTAAGGTTGGAGGATTTTACTAATATACATATTTCAATAAGTGAACAAACATATGATTGTTGGCTGAACCTGTAATATTCCTGTGCTTATTTTAAACAAGCCTTTATTTATCGGTTTTGCCATGCTCAGTGTATGTAGATGTTTAAGTATGCGTTCATTCCTATACCAGGAGAGATAGGAGTATTTGGTCCAAGGCATTTTGTGATTAACAGGTGAGAGAGAATGGAATTTCACGTCTGTCTTAAGGATGCAATGTGAGTCGGTCCTTATAATTATCTGAAGCTACCTAAAGCTTCCTAGCACTAAGTAATTACGAAATATGTTATTAATTCACTGAAATGCTGGTACTGAATGTAGATCAATTTTTTTTTTTACTCTGAAATAATGTAATTTTATAAAGGAATTATACGAAACTAAGTGGCAGGTGATGCCATAGGAAGTCGACGATCCAAGCGACAATATTTTGAAGAGACTTATCCAAGATATATTGTTGCCAGGAAGGGAAGGGAACTATCAGGGGAAATTAATTAAGGTATTAATTAAGGTATAAGGGGGAGAAATGGTGACCAGCCACTTGGACGGGGGGGGGGGGGGGGGGGGGGGAGAAATGGTGACCAGCCACTTGGACGGTCGGGGAATGAACGCCGACCTGCAGGAAGCGAGACCGTCACTCTACCGTCCAGCCCAAGTGGTTGGATAGGTTAGGTTAGGTTTGGTATGATACAGGAGGCTCATATGCCAGCACTCTCCAGGCAACAATATATCTTGGATAAGTCGCTCCACAACATTGTTGCTTGGATCGTCGATTTCTTATTGCATCACCTACCACTTAGTTTCGTCTAATTTCATTATAAAGTTATATTATTTCAGAGTAAAAAAAATCTGTGTTTTAATGTTCTACATTCAGCACTAACATTATTGTGAGTAAATATATCATATTTCTTCGTAACTTACGTAATGCTACGAGGCTTTGGGTAATTAGACGGACCCCAGGACTCAGGTCTGTGTTCCTAGGTACCTCCCGACACCTACTTAATGAGCTGCTAGGACAAAACATCCGTGTTAACAATAGAATTCTACAGTCATCTACAGACTAGGAGTAAGTAGAAGAGTTAAACGGTAGTTTCAGGATGCTGCAAGTGAAGGGTCACTTATCATGGTCTCAAGCCTTCCAAAAATCTTGGTACTTGTCCATCATGTCTAACAGACCTGTATGACGGGCTGTGATATATTTTTATCTTACTCATTTCCCATTTATTTATGCATGAGTGAAGTGTTTCAAAGGACCCATGTAACCTAAGCAGCATGGTGTCCAGCAAGCGTCATTCTAAAGTCAGAATCCGTCTCAGTAGGACGTGTTCTCAAGCTAACTCGGCTTAGTGACCGCTCCATGAACTTAAAGGTCGCTAAACTTTGCATTCAAGTTTACTGTCGTGCGCCCCCCTTCCACAGACTTGTGTGACGGGCATTTCCTTTGACTCAAAGTTGTGATAGTGAGGTGATGATGTAGAGAAATGTTAAGTACATATACCACGTGATCGCCCAAGCAGCACCGGACTATATCCAGCGTGATCGGTGTCATCAGCAGCCAGTAAAGGAATTGAAGGTTGTCTTAGTGACACACGAAGTAGACAGATTGTCCCCTCTTGTTCGTGGAGAAGATAAGTGTAAATCTTGACTTGCTGCCGATGCTGTTATAAGTGTAAACCTGCCCTTGACGTGCCGTGTAGGGAATAATTAAGTACATCAAATCTTGTGCTTCGACTAATTACAAGCCAAAAGCTTTGACCAATCACAAGCCACAAACCAGTCAAAAGTTACAAACTTAGACCAATCTCAAATCAGACCCCAAGTCTCCAGCCTCTTAAGCTCTCCACAATTGACAGAACAGTGAGGGGTGAAGACATTATCACTACCTACAAAATTATCAGAAGAATTCTGGTAGGGAATTCTGGAAACAGAGTACCCAAATGAGCCACAGGGACGCTAGAAAGAACTTTCCGTGTCAGAGCAGTTAACAAATGGAATGCATTAGGCAGTGATGTGGTGGAGGCTGACTCCATACACAGTTTCAAATGTAGATATGATAGAGCCCAGTAGGCTCAGGAATCTGTACACTAGTTGATTGACAATTGAGAGGCGGAACCAAAGAGCCAGAGCTCAACCCCCACAAGCACAACTAGGCGAGTACAATATGATATTCACCAAGAGAGCGCATAAATTAGGCGACCCAAGTGGCACTGTCAAAACCATAATTGCTGAACCCATTTGGTAGGTCGGCCACGGCAGGAGGTCGGCGGGTCGGCCACGGCAGGAGGTCGGCGGGTCGGCCACGGCAGGAGGTCGGCGGGTCGGCCACGGCAGGAGGTCGGCGGGTCGGCCACGGCAGGAGGTCGGCGGGTCGGCCACGGCAGGAGGTCGGCGGGTCGGCCACGGCAGGAGGTCGGCGGGTCGGCCACGGCAGGAGGTCGGCGGGTCGGCCACGGCAGGAGGTCGGCGGGTCGGCCACGGCAGGAGGTCGGCGGGTCGGCCACGGCAGGAGGTCGGCGGGTCGGCCACGGCAGGAGGTCGGCGGGTCGGCCACGGCAGGAGGTCGGCGGGTCGGCCACGGCAGGAGGTCGGCGGGTCGGCCACGGCAGGAGGTCGGCGGGTCGGCCACGGCAGGAGGTCGGCGGGTCGGCCACGGCAGGAGGTCGGCGGGTCGGCCACGGCAGGAGGTCGGCGGGTCGGCCACGGCAGGAGGTCGGCGGGTCGGCCACGGCAGGAGGTCAGCGGGTCGGCCACGGCAGGAGGTCAGCGGGTCGGCCACGGCAGGAGGTCGGCGGGTCGGCCTCGGCGGAACGGTGAAGTGTCCAAGCCATCTCGCTGCCCTTCTCGTGGTCACGAGACATCGGACCTGTTGATTGGCTGTTGCTTTCAACTTGTCACCAATCACACCCTTCTGTTACATCCGGGGCTCGCGGCGCCCTCGCCTTGGCGGGAACTCTGCGGCTGCAACACATCCTCCGAACTGACAGTACGGTAAGGTTAGGTTAGGTTAGGTTGTGGTTTTCTATTCAGCTTTTCAGGTAAACTCAAATAATCACAATATATTTGACAGTACGGTTTAATACTAACTGAAAATAAGTACAATTCCTAACTGCTATGAAAAGTACATAATTGCACTTGTGCTGTTAAACCTTCAAATTTTTGGAGGACGGGATATCTTCTCGAGATGATTTCGGGGCTTTAGTGACCCCGCGGCCCCGTCCTCGACAAGGCCTCCATTCCCAGGAAGCAGCCCGTGACAGCTGACTAACACCCAGGTACCTACTTCACTGCTAGGTAACATGGACATAGGGTGAAAGAAACTCTGGCCATTGTTTCTCGCCGGCGCCCGGGATCGAACTCGGGACCACAGGATCACAAGCCCACTGTGCTGTCCGCTCGGCCGACCGGCTCCCTATCCAGCTGGCTAGAGTGGTGACGTCACGGCCGCCATATTGGAAGACTGGAATCCTCTTAAGAATTCCCAACACTAAATTTGTCTCCCAAGCCTTGTTTACTTCCTGTGTGAACTGGAACGATTCCTGGACCGTCGAGTATGTTCAATGGGCAGGAAAATGACACTTGGGGGATGAAAGGCACGAACCAGACGGCATTCGTAACGGAATGTGTGGTGAGTATACTCTATACTCAGGCCTTGGGTGATGTGTGGTGGGTGAGTGTACTCTATACTCAGGCGTTGGGTGATGTGTGGTGGGTGAGTATACTCCATAAACAGGCCTTGGGTGATGTGTGGTGGGTGAGTATACTCCATACTCAGGCCTTGGGTGATGTGTGGTGGGTGAGTATACTCTATACTCAGGCCTTGGGTGATGTGTGGTGGGTGAGTGTACTCTATACTCAGGCCTTGGGTGATGTGTGGTGGGTGAGTATACTCTATACTCAGGCCTTGGGTGATGTGTGGTGGGTGAGTATACTCTATACTCAGGCCTTGGGTGATGTGTGGTGGGTGAGTATACTCTATACTCAGGCCTTGGGTGATGTGTGGTGGGTGAGTATACTCTATAAACAGGCCTTGGGTGATGTGTGGTGGGTGAGTATACTCCATACTCAGGCCTTGGGTGATGTGTGGTGGGTGAGTATACTCTATACTCAGGCCTTGGGTGATGTGTGGTGGGTGAGTGTACTCCATACTCAGGCCTTGGGTGATGTGTGGTGGGTGAGTATACTCCATACTCAGGCCTTGGGTGATGTGTGGTGGGTGAGTATACTCTATACTCAGGCCTTGGGTGATGTGTGGTGGGTGAGTATACTCTATACTCAGGCCTTGGGTGATGTGTGGTGGGTGAGTATACTCTATACTCAGGCCTTGGGTGATGTGTGGTGGGTGAGTATACTCTATAAACAGGCCTTGGGTGATGTGTGGTGGGTGAGTATACTCCATACTCAGGCCTTGGGTGATGTGTGGTGGGTGAGTATACTCTATACTCAGGCCTTGGGTGATGTGTGGTGGGTGAGTATACTCTATACTCAGGCCTTGGGTGATGTGTGGTGGGTGAGTATACTCTATACTCAGGCCTTGGGTGATGTGTGGTGGGTGAGTATACTCCATAAACAGGCCTTGGGTGATGTGTGGTGGGTGAGTATACTTCATAAGCAGGCCTTGGGTGATGTGTGGTGGGTGAGTCTACTGAGGCCTTGGGTGATGTGTGGTGTGTGAGTATACTCAGGCCTTGGGTGATGTGTGGTGGGTGAGTATACTCAGGCATTGGGTGATGTGTGGTGGGTGAGTATACTCCATAAACAGGCCTTGGGTGATGTGTGGTGGGAGAGTATACTCAGGCCTTGGGTGATGTGTGGTGGGTGAGTATACTCCATAAACAGGCCTTGGGTGATGTGTGGTGGGTGAGTATATTCCATAAACAGGCCTTGGGAGATGTGTGGTGGGTGAGTATACTCTATACTTAGGCCTTGGGTGATGTGTGGTGGGTGAGTATACTCCATAAACAGGCCTTGGGTGATGTGTGGTGGGTGAGTATACTCCATAAACAGGCCTTGGGTGATGTGTGGTGGGTGAGTATACTCAGGCCTTGGGTGATGTGTGGTGGGTGAGTATACTCCATAAACAGGCCTTGGGTGATGTGTGGTGGGTGAGTATACTCAGACCTTGGGTGATGTGTGGTGGGTGAGTATACTCAGACCTTGGGTGAAGTGTGGTGGGTGAGTATACTCAGGCCTTGGGTGATGTGTGGTGGGTGAGTATACTCAGGCCTTGGGTGATGTGTGGTGGGTGAGTATACTCAGGCCTTGGGTGATGTGTGGTGGGTGAGTATACTCAGGCCTTGGGTGATGTGTGGTGGGTGAGTATACTCAGGCCTTGGGTGATGTGTGGTGGGTGAGTATACTCAGGCCTTGGGTGATGTGTGGTGGGTGAGTATACTCAGGCCTTGGGTGATGTGTGGTGGGTGAGTATACTCCATACTCAGGCCTTGGGTGATGTGTGGTGGGTGAGTATACTCCATACTCAGGCCTTGGGTGATGTGTGGTGGGTGAGTATACTCCATACTCAGGCCTTGGGTGATGTGTGGTGGGTGAGTATACTCCATACTCAGGCCTTGGGTGATGTGTGGTGGGTGAGTATACTCCATACTCAGGCCTTGGGTGATGTGTGGTGGGTGAGTATACTCCATACTCAGGCCTTGGGTGATGTGTGGTGGGTGAGTATACTCCATACTCAGGCCTTGGGTGATGTGTGGTGGGTGAGTATACTCCATACTCAGGCCTTGGGTGATGTGTGGTGGGTGAGTATACTCCATACTCAGGCCTTGGGCGATGTCGTGGGTGAGTGTACTCAGGCCTTGGGTGATGTGTGGTGGGTGAGTATACTCCATACTCAGGCCTTGGATGGTGTTGTGAGTATACTCACCATACTCAAGCCAAAGTCAAGATGGTCTTTATATGAATTGACGTCCAAACCATAAGCGAATATTTTCTCTCCAATTGTTGCCTGAAGTGCCCCGCCTAATTACTAATTACCGAATTAAAAAAAAATCAACTACACAATCACTGTAATCAACTCTTATATCATTTTTATAGCTAAATTATTTATTATTAAAGCATTTAGCATAGAGGCATTTATTATATCACGTGTTATATATACTTGAACATATTCAACATTTTGTATAACAGCATATTATCGATAAATAGGACAGGACTAGTCTCTTTTACTGCTGTACGACACACACTGACAACTTCGAAGTTCCTTTCTGCTCTAAACATTTCTATTTTATATATTTGTGTTCAAACGTTTTTGTGCAGATAATGAATAAATCATATCTTACAAACGGGACAAAGCTAAATTTACTGTGCACAAACCAGTACCCACAGTGCACAAACCAGCACCCACAGTGCACAAACCAGCACCCACAGTGCACAAACCAGCACCCACAGTGCACAAAACTACACCAGCAGTGCACAAACCTACACCCACAGTGCACAAACCTACACCCACAGTGCACAAACCTACACCCACAGTGCACAAACCTACACCCACAGTGCACAAACCAGCACCCACAGTGCACAAACCAGCACCAGCAGTGCACAAACCAGCACCCACAGTGCACAAACCAGCACCCACAGTGCACAAAACTACACCAGCAGTGCACAAACCAGTACCCACAGTGCACAAACCAGTACCCACAGTGCACAAACCAGAACCCACAGTGCACAAACCAGAACCCACAGTGCACAAACCAGTACCCACAGTGCACAAACCAGCACCCACAGTGCACAAAACTACACCAGCAGTGCACAAACCAGTACCCACAGTGCACAAACCAGGACCCACAGTGCACAAAACTACACCAGCAGTGCACAAACCAGCACCCACAGTGCACAAACCAGCACCCACAGTGCACAAACCAGCACCCACAGTGCACAAACCTGTACCCACAGTGCACAAACCAGTACCCACAGTGCACAAACCAGCACCCACAGTGCACAAAACTACACGAGCAGTGCACAAACCAGCACCCACAGTGCACAAACCAGCACCCACAGTGCACAAACCAGCACCCACAGTGCACAAACCAGCACCCACAGTGCACAAACCAGCACCCACAGTGCACAAACCTGTACCCACAGTGCACAAACCAGTACCCACAGTGCACAAACCTGTACCCACAGTGCACAAACCTGTACCCACAGTGCACAAACCAGTACCCACAGTGCACAAACCAGTACCCACAGTGCACAAACCAGTACCCACAGTGCACAAACCAGTACCCACAGTGCACAAACCAGTACCCACAGTGCACAAACCAGTACCCACAGTGCACAAACCAGTACCCACAGTGCACAAACCAGTACCCACAGTGCACAAACCAGCACCCACAGTGCACAAACCAGCACCCACAGTGCACAAACCAGCACCCACAGTGCACAAACCAGCACCCACAGTGCACAAACCAGCACCCACAGTGCACAAACCTGTACCCACAGTGCACAAACCAGTACCCACAGTGCACAAACCTGTACCCACAGTGCACAAACCAGTACCCACAGTGCACAAACCAGTACCCACAGTGCACAAACCAGTACCCACAGTGCACAAACCAGTACCCACAGTGCACAAACCAGTACCCACAGTGCACAAACCAGTACCCACAGTGCACAAACCAGTACCCACAGTGCACAAACCAGTACCCACAGTGCACAAACCAGTACCCACAGTGCACAAACCAGCACCCACAGTGCACAAACCAGCACCCACAGTGCACAAACCAGCACCCACAGTGCACAAACCTGTACCCACAGTGCACAAACCAGTACCCACAGTGCACAAACCTGTACCCACAGTGCACAAACCTGTACCCACAGTGCACAAACCAGTACCCACAGTGCACAAACCAGTACCCACAGTGCACAAACCAGTACCCACAGTGCACAAACCAGTACCCACAGTGCACAAACCAGTACCCACAGTGCACAAACCAGCACCCACAGTGCACAAACCAGCACCCACAGTGCACAAACCTGTACCCACAGAGCACAAACCAGCACCCACAGTGCACAAACCAATACCCACAGTGCACAAACCAGTACCCACAGTGCACAAACCAGTACCCACAGTGCACAAACCAGTACCCACAGTGCACAAACCAGTACCCACAGTGCACAAACCAGCACCCACAGTGCACAAACCAGCACCCACAGTGCAGAAACCAGCACCCACAGTGCACAAACCTACACCTCTGTAGGTTTGTGCACTGCAACACAAAGCGCCGGGAAGCAAATGTCAACATTAACACAAGTGTCAAGGAAATTATAATATAATGTTAAGTGGAAAACCTGATGCTAAGCCTAAGTGGGAGACAACCATGGTGGACGGTGGTGAGGTAACCATGGTGGACGGTGGTGAGGTAACCACGGTGGACGGTGGTGAGGTAACCACGGTGGACGGTGGTGAGGTAACCACGGTGGACGGTGGTGAGGTAACCATGGTGGACGGTGGTGAGGTAACCATGGTGGACGGTGGTGAGGTAACCATGGTGGACGGTGGTGAGGTAACCATGGTGGACGGTGGTGAGGTAACCATGGTGGACGGTGGTGAGGTAACCATGGTGGACGGTGGTGAGGTAACCATGGTGGACGGTGGTGAGGTAACCATGGTGGACGGTGGTGAGGTAACCATGGTGGACGGTGGTGAGGTAACCATAGTGGACGGTGGTGAGGTAACCATGGTGGACGGTGGTGAGGTAACCATGGTGGACGGTGGTGAGGTAACCATGGTGGACGGTGGTGTGGTAACCATGGTGGACGGTGGTGAGGTAACCATGGTGGACGGTGGTGAGGTAACCATGGTGGACGGTGGTGAGGTAACCATGGTGGACGGTGGTGAGGTAACCATGGTGGACGGTGGTGAGGTAACCATGGTGGACGGTGGTGAGGTAACCATGGTGGACGGTGGTGAGGTAACCATGGTGGACGGTGGTGAGGTAACCATGGTGGACGGTGGTGTGGTAACCATGGTGGACGGTGGTGAGGTAACCATGGTGGACGGTGGTGAGGTAACCATGGTGGACGGTGGTGAGGTAACCATGGTGGACGGTGGTGAGGTAACCATGGTGGACGGTGGTGAGGTAACCATGGTGGACGGTGGTGTGGTAACCATGGTGGACGGTGGTGAGGTAACCATGGTGGACGGTGGTGAGGTAACCATGGTGGACGGTGGTGAGGTAACCATGGTGGACGGTGGTGTGGTAACCATGGTGGACGGTGGTGAGGTAACCATGGTGGACGGTGGTAACCATGGTGGACGGTGGTGAGGTAACAATGGTGGACGGTGGTGTGGTAACCATGGTGGACGGTGGTGAGGTAACCATGGTGGACGGTGGTGAGGTAACCATGGTGGACGGTGGTGAGGTAACCATGGTGGACGGTGGTGAGGTAACCATGGTGGACGGTGGTGAGGTAACCATGGTGGACGGTGGTGAGGTAACCATGGTGGACGGTGGTGAGGTAACCATGGTGGACGGTGGTGAGGTAACCATGGTGGACGGTGGTGAGGTAACCATGGTGGACGGTGGTGTGGTAACCATGGTGGACGGTGGTGAGGTAACCATGGTGGACGGTGGTGAGGTAACCATGGTGGACGGTGGTGAGGTAACCATGGTGGACGGTGGTGTGGTAACCATGGTGGACGGTGGTGAGGTAACCATGGTGGACGGTGGTAACCATGGTGGACGGTGGTGAGGTAACCATGGTGGACGGTGGTAACCATGGTGGACGGTGGTGAGGTAACAATGGTGGACGGTGGTGTGGTAACCATGGTGGACGGTGGTGAGGTAACCATGGTGGACGGTGGTGAGGTAACCATGGTGGACGGTGGTGAGGTAACCATGGTGGACGGTGGTGAGGTAACCATGGTGGACGGTGGTGAGGTAACCATGGTGGACGGTGGTGAGGTAACCATGGTGGACGGTGGTGAGGTAACCATGGTGGACGGTGGTGAGGTAACCATGGTGGACGGTGGTGAGGTAACCATGGTGGACGGTGGTGAGGTAACCATGGTGGACGGTGGTGTGGTAACCATGGTGGACGGTGGTGAGGTAACCATGGTGGACGGTGGTGAGGTAACCATGGTGGACGGTGGTGAGGTAACCATGGTGGACGGTGGTGAGGTAACCATGGTGGACGGTGGTGAGGTAACCATGGTGGACGGTGGTGTGGTAACCATGGTGGACGGTGGTGTGGTAACCATGGTGGACGGTGGTGAGGTAACCATGGTGGACGGTGGTAACCATGGTGGACGGTGGTGAGGTAACCATGGTGGACGGTGGTAACCATGGTGGACGGTGGTGAGGTAACCATGGTGGACGGTGGTGAGGTAACCATGGTGGACGGTGGTGAGGTAACCATGGTGGACGGTGGTGTGGTAACCATGGTGGACGGTGGTGAGGTAACCATGGTGGACGGTGGTGTGGTAACCATGGTGGACGGTGGTGAGGTAACCATGGTGGACGGTGGTGAGGTAACCATGGTGGACGGTGGTGAGGTAACCATGGTGGACGGTGGTGAGGTAACCATGGTGGACGGTGGTGAGGTAACCATGGTGGACGGTGGTGAGGTAACCATGGTGGACAGTGGTGTGGTAACCATGGTGGACAGTGGTGTGGTAACCATGGTGGACAGTGGTGTGGTAACCATGGTGGACAGTGGTGTGGTAACCATGGTGGACGGTGGTGAGGTAACCATGGTGGACGGTGGTGTGGTAACCATGGTGGACGGTGGTGAGGTAACCATGGTGGACGGTGGTGAGGTAACCATGGTGGACGGTGGTGAGGTAACCATGGTGGACGGTGGTGTGGTAACCATGGTGGACGGTGGTGAGGTAACCATGGTGGACGGTGGTAACCATGGTGGACGGTGGTGAGGTAACCATGGTGGACGGTGGTGTGGTAACCATGGTGGACGGTGGTGAGGTAACCATGGTGGACGGTGGTGAGGTAACCATGGTGGACGGTGGTGAGGTAACCATGGTGGACGGTGGTGAGGTAACCATGGTGGACGGTGGTGAGGTAACCATGGTGGACGGTGGTGAGGTAACCATGGTGGACGGTGGTGAGGTAACCATGGTGGACGGTGGTGAGGTAACCATGGTGGACGGTGGTGAGGTAACCATGGTGGACGGTGGTGTGGTAACCATGGTGGACGGTGGTGAGGTAACCATGGTGGACGGTGGTGAGGTAACCATGGTGGACGGTGGTGAGGTAACCATGGTGGACGGTGGTGTGGTAACCATGGTGGACGGTGGTGAGGTAACCATGGTGGACGGTGGTAACCATGGTGGACGGTGGTGAGGTAACCATGGTGGACGGTGGTAACCATGGTGGACGGTGGTGAGGTAACCATGGTGGACGGTGGTGTAGGTAACCATGGTGGACGGTGGTGAGGTAACCATGGTGGACGGTGGTGAGGTAACCATGGTGGACGGTGGTGAGGTAACCATGGTGGACGGTGGTGAGGTAACCATGGTGGACGGTGGTGAGGTAACCATGGTGGACGGTGGTGAGGTAACCATGGTGGACGGTGGTGAGGTAACCATGGTGGACGGTGGTGAGGTAACCATGGTGGACGGTGGTGAGGTAACCATGGTGGACGGTGGTGAGGTAACCATGGTGGACGGTGGTGTGGTAACCATGGTGGACGGTGGTGAGGTAACCATGGTGGACGGTGGTGAGGTAACCATGGTGGACGGTGGTGAGGTAACCATGGTGGACGGTGGTGAGGTAACCATGGTGGACGGTGGTGAGGTAACCATGGTGGACGGTGGTGTGGTAACCATGGTGGACGGTGGTGTGGTAACCATGGTGGACGGTGGTGAGGTAACCATGGTGGACGGTGGTAACCATGGTGGACGGTGGTGAGGTAACCATGGTGGACGGTGGTAACCATGGTGGACGGTGGTAACCATGGTGGACGGTGGTGAGGTAACCATGGTGGACGGTGGTGAGGTAACCATGGTGGACGGTGGTGAGGTAACCATGGTGGACGGTGGTGTGGTAACCATGGTGGACGGTGGTGAGGTAACCATGGTGGACGGTGGTGTGGTAACCATGGTGGACGGTGGTGAGGTAACCATGGTGGACGGTGGTGAGGTAACCATGGTGGACGGTGGTGAGGTAACCATGGTGGACGGTGGTGAGGTAACCATGGTGGACGGTGGTGAGGTAACCATGGTGGACGGTGGTGAGGTAACCATGGTGGACAGTGGTGTGGTAACCATGGTGGACAGTGGTGTGGTAACCATGGTGGACAGTGGTGTGGTAACCATGGTGGACAGTGGTGTGGTAACCATGGTGGACGGTGGTGAGGTAACCATGGTGGACGGTGGTGTGGTAACCATGGTGGACGGTGGTGAGGTAACCATGGTGGACGGTGGTAACCATGGTGGACGGTGGTGAGGTAACAATGGTGGACGGTGGTGTGGTAACCATGGTGGACGGTGGTGAGGTAACCATGGTGGACGGTGGTGAGGTAACCATGGTGGACGGTGGTGAGGTAACCATGGTGGACGGTGGTGAGGTAACCATGGTGGACGGTGGTGAGGTAACCATGGTGGACGGTGGTGAGGTAACCATGGTGGACGGTGGTGAGGTAACCATGGTGGACGGTGGTGAGGTAACCATGGTGGACGGTGGTGTGGTAACCATGGTGGACGGTGGTGAGGTAACCATGGTGGACGGTGGTGAGGTAACCATGGTGGACGGTGGTGAGGTAACCATGGTGGACGGTGGTGTGGTAACCATGGTGGACGGTGGTGTGGTAACCATGGTGGACGGTGGTGAGGTAACCATGGTGGACGGTGGTAACCATGGTGGACGGTGGTGAGGTAACCATGGTGGACGGTGGTGAGGTAACCATGGTGGACGGTGGTGAGGTAACCATGGTGGACGGTGGTGAGGTAACCATGGTGGACGGTGGTGAGGTAACCATGGTGGACGGTGGTGAGGTAACCATGGTGGACGGTGGTGAGGTAACCATGGTGGACGGTGGTGTGGTAACCATGGTGGACGGTGGTGAGGTAACCATGGTGGACGGTGGTGAGGTAACCATGGTGGACGGTGGTGTGGTAACCATGGTGGACGGTGGTGAGGTAACCATGGTGGACGGTGGTGAGGTAACCATGGTGGACGGTGGTGAGGTAACCATGGTGGACGCAGTTCGCTTGTAAGGAAAAAATTGTGTTGTGATGAGCGATAACTTATGTCACATACAAATACATTCACGAATGACCCAAAAATACATTCACGAATACAGCCACAAATTCAGTCACGAATATTGTTTAATTTATTAAAAGTGCAATTAATCATTAATTGCGTGGTTTAGGTGTATTGCTATGATTCATGAAATGGTTTAGTCCGAGTATACAAACGTTTAACGAAGCGCGGACATTTGCGCTACATAAACGTTAAAACAAAGCTTGTTTGATCAAAATTGGTTTCATAGTTATATAGTTGTTAACATCAAGCTCTGAACCCGGCTGATATGTGCCTCTGTGACGCTTTTTAACCCCGCCCACGGCGCCCACGGGAGGGGGTATGCGGTGCACCACCGCCCACGGGAAGGGTATGGGGTGCACCACCGCCCACGGGAAGGGTATGGGGTGCACCACCGCCCACGGGAGGGGGTATGGGGTGCACCACCGCCCACGGGAGGGGTATGGGGTGCACTACCGCCGCCCACGGGAGGGGTATGGGGTACACCACCGCCCACGGGAGGGGTATGGGGTGCACCACCGCCCACGGGAGGGGTATGGGGTGCACCACCGCCCACGGGAGGGGTATGGGGTGCACCACCGCCCACGGGAGGGGTATGGGGTGCACCACCACCCACGGGATGGGTATGGAGTGCACCACCACCGACGGGATGGGTATGGAGTGCACCACCACCCACGGGAGGGGTATGGGGTGCACCACCACCCACGGGATGGGTATGGAGTGCACCACCACCGACGGGATGGGTATGGAGTGCACCACCACCCACGGGATGGGTATGGAGTGCACCACCACCCACGGGATGGGTATGGGGTGCACCACCACCCACGGGATGGGTATGGGGTGCACCACCACCCACGGGATGGGTATGGAGTGCACCACCACCCACGGGAGGGGTATAGGGGGCACCACCACCCACGGGAGGGGTATAGGGGGCACCACCACCCACGGGAGGGGTATGGGGGGCACCACCGCCCACGGGAGGGGTATGGAGTGCACCACCACCCACGGGAGGGGTATGGGGTGCACCACCACCCACGGGATGGGTATGGAGTGCACCACCACCGACGGGATGGGTATGGAGTGCACCACCACCCACGGGAGGGGTATGGGGTGCACCACCACCCACGGGATGGGTATGGAGTGCACCACCACCGACGGGATGGGTATGGAGTGCACCACCACCCACGGGAGGGGTATGGGGTGCACCACCACCCACGGGATGGGTATGGAGTGCACCACCACCGACGGGATGGGTATGGAGTGCATCACCACCCACGGGAGGGGTATGGGGTGCACCACCACCCACGGGATGGGTATGGAGTGCACCACCACCGACGGGATGGGTATGGAGTGCACCACCACCCACGGGATGGGTATGGGGTGCACCACCACCCACGGGATGGGTATGGGGTGCACCACCACCCACGGGATGGGTATGGGGTGCACCACCACCCACGGGATGGGTATGGAGTGCACCACCACCCACGGGAGGGGTATAGGGGGCACCACCACCCACGGGAGGGGTATAGGGGGCACCACCACCCACGGGAGGGGTATGGGGGGCACCACCGCCCACGGGAGGGGTATAGGGGGCACCACCACCCACGGGAGGGGTATGGGGGGCACCACCGCCCACGGGAGGGGTATGGGGTGCACCACCACCCACGGGATGGGTATGGGGTGCACCACCACCCACGGGATGGGTATGGAGTGCACCACCACCGACGGGATGGGTATGGAGTGCACCACCACCCACGGGATGGGTATAGGGGGCACCACCACCCACGGGAGGGGTATAGGGGGCACCACCACCCACGGGAGGGGTATGGGGGGCACCACCGCCCACGGGAGGGGTATGGGGGGCACCACCGCCCACGGGAGGGGTATGGGGGGCACCACCGCCCACGGGAGGGGTATAGGGGGCACCACCACCCACGGGAGGGGTATAGGGGGCACCACCACCCACGGGAGGGGTATGGGGGGCACCACCACCCACGGGAGGGGTATAGGGGGCACCACCACCCACGGGAGGGGTATGGGGGGCACCACCACCCACGGGAGGGGTATGGGGGGCACCACCGCCCACGGGAGGGGTATGGGGGGCACCACCACCCACGGGAGGGGTATGGGGGGCACCACCGCCCACGGGAGGGGTATGGGGGGCACCACCACCCACGGGAGGAGTATAGGGGGCACCACCACCCACGGGAGGGGTATAGGGGGCACCACCACCCACGGGAGGGGTATGGGGGGCACCACCGCCCACGGGAGGGGTATAGGGGGCACCACCACCCACGGGAGGGGTATAGGGGGCACCACCACCCACGGGAGGGGTATGGGGGGCACCACCGCCCACGGGAGGGGTATGGGGGGCACCACCGCCCACGGGAGGGGTATGGGGGGCACCACCACCCACGGGAGGGGTATGGGGTGCACCAGCGCCCACGGGAGGGGTATAGGGGGCACCACCGCCCACGGGAGGGGTATCGGGGGCACCACCGCCCACGGGAGGGGTATGGGGTGCACCAGCGCCCACGGGAGGGGTATAGGAGGCACCACCGCCCACGGGAGGGGTATGGGGGGCACCACCGCCCACGGGAGGGGTATGGGGGGCACCACCGCCCACGGGAGGGGTATGGGGGGCACCACCACCCACGGGAGGGGTATAGGGGGCACCACCAGCCACGGGAGGGGTATAGGGGGCACCCCCGCCCACGGGATGGGTATGGGGTGCACCAGCGCCCACGGGAGGGGTATAGGGGGCACCACCGCCCACGGGAGGAGTATGGGGTGCACCACCGCCCACGGGAGGGGTATAGGGGGCACCACCACCCACGGGAGGGGTATAGGGTGCACCACCGCCCACGGGAGGGGTATGGGGGGCACCACCACCCACGGGATGGGTATGGAGTGCATAATAAAGTGACCGAACAAATAAGAATTAGTAAAGTCTGTGACTCTACTCCGTGTACGCGAACATTGTCTGAACATATGCAGCCAGTCCCCATAAACAATGGCCAAATGGTCGTAAACACACCCGTTAAATGTTCTGTTTATGAATGAAAAATCTTTACACACGACTGACCATCCCGTCCTCAAGTTATGTACATTGGAGGAGGAATAATGTTTTGTGACTCAAAGTCTGCTCTTCAAGCAATCGAAAACCTCTCTTGGAAGATCGACAGCAAGAACCTCATACTACCAATTATAAATGACCTAATTGATGCACAGAGTAAAGGGTCTCGAATCTCTTTTGTATGGATACCTAAACATATAAATATAACCCATCATAATGAGACAGACATTGCAGCCAAATTAGCGTGTAACAAATATAAAGTTGAATTAGATCTAGGTATCCCCATCTCTGCTGTCAAAACTATATTGGTTCAAACACTCAGGTCTGATAGAGAAATTACTGACTCCCAACGACCTGAAAGCACCAGTATAAGAAGCTATGATCTGTTCAGATCTGAAACCTATATTTATGGGCAGCACAAAACGTCCACCAGACTGTGCGACACAGTGGTTGCCAGGATCAGGTTGGGTTACCGTTACCTGTGGCAGGTGGCTGCAGGTGACGATCTCCCAATCCTGAGCACTCCAGGTGCAAACTCTGTGAGCAGGAACTGCGGCACGATCTCCCACACTACATCACCGAATGCCCAGTTATTAGACCTTTCAGACCAGTTGGCATGAGGTACCTGGAGCTTTGCAATTACTTTATTCACTCTCGTGTTCTTGAAGATATCCTCATAATGCTCCCAGAGTTTGTCAGTGCAGACTACTGAACATATGGCCCTGTATGACTAACCATCCTGGGAGATGGGAACTTTTAGTATCACTGCTACTCTTATTCACTATTCGAAATGTTCGAAATCCTTAAGCTGTGAGTCGTGTTTATAGTGTTTTTCACTTATAAACAATGGGTTTGGGTTGTATGGCAGGGACTTATCTTCATTCTGACAACTGATGACGTTCGAACTTTCTTCGAACAACGCTTCGCTTTCTTTGTATGTTCCAATCGCACAGCTGTACATGCTTCACCCACAAACTGCATACAAGAACTGCCTACAGAACATAATACCTAACCTACACCTAATTATAAACCCAGGTCTAAAGTATCGTTATATGAATTTATACACGAGAAAAAAAACCGATTCTGAATACAAAATATATTCAAATTTATATACTCGTCTTTGGGGAAGACCGCCGCCCGGACGAGCCTGGCCTGAGGACAGGTTGCCATATCAGTCCATATAGATGTATAGACATTGGTAACAGTATCCAGCAGCAACACTGAATCTAAGCTAAAGCGCATGCGCGTTCTCTACACACAGATCATTAGCAATAAAAGCCGCGCGTTACACAGGTCAGCTTCAGTGTAGCCGAGGACAGCACCACAACCCCATTACTGTCGCACGGAAAGACTGAAACCTTGAGGGGGGGGGGGGGGAAGAGAGTTAACGGAGTATGCAGGAAATTAGTGGCAGGGAGACTGGAGAGAAAATAATAGAGAAACATGACGAGGAATTGGAGAGAAGGATGAGGAAGGGCAGAATAATGGTAAGAGAAAGAGGGCAAAAAGGAAGAGAGACCAAACTGGTGGTGACGCCACATAAGGATGGAGGAGCCCTGGAAGGACGCCAACACTGCCTCCCACACAACCAATAGGAAACACCCGCACATGTATCATCCTCGTAGTCTTAAAGACCTTCTCCTCCTCCTCAAGACTATCATGACAGATGTATGACGTTAACGAGGCCAGGCAGTAACGTTCAGGCAGTAGGCCTAGCAATACTTCACAAGATGCATCTGACTGCGTCCTTTCTCAAGTGGATATTATGAATGCCATTTTATTAAGACCAGAAATACCACCAAACTTTGAATATTTACTTTCACATAAAGTGCACCTGTTAGCACCATATTTATTTGTCTATTATTATGTAGCACTACGACTCGTTCCGTAATCATTCATTATATATATATATATATATATATATATATATATATATATATATATATATATATATATATTGTGACGGTAACGCGTTGGTGTTCGGCTGTTTAAGGCTAGGGGTATGGCCTCGTCACATAGTTATAAAAAAAAATAGAAAAACTGGAACTTCGTCTGTGGTAAGGTAAGGAGAAGACACACAAAACACAAGTAAAACTTTAACAATGAAATTTTAATTACGTTAAATAAATCAAAACATGAAAATAATGCACAAACAAATTCTTATAATAAAATCAATGAATCAAAATAATAAGAATACTGAAATGACACAATGAAAGTTACGTTAAGGCAAAATAATAAGAAGTGCAACACAAAAGTTAAGTGGGAGGTGCTGGAATATTGGCTTAAAGCCACCACCTCTCTCAGTACACGCTAACGTCTAGCTGGGAGGAGTGCTGGCTACGAAAGCACGGAACATTCTGAGGACTGATGTTGGGGCGACCCCAGACATCAGGTAGTATTGGGGGCGAGTGCAGGTGCAGCCAGACCGGCGACCAATCAGCGGAGCCGTAGCGATCAACGGGTAGTTTGGTGGTTGGAGTTCGAACAGGTGGCTGGTTGCATACGTTTCTGCTCACCCTGGCAAGCCTTGCTGGTGCTGGTGTTGTTGTCGTTGTTGGACATTTCTTCCATAGTCTTTTTATATAATTGTGAAGACGTAATTTTGGAGGGAAGAGCAGGCTCAATCTCTTGAAGGAGATTATCGTCACAACTCTCCCCCGAAGCCTGCGGTTCTGGAAGAAGTACGTCGTTATGTGGTGGAGTAATGGATGGAGTCGCTTCTACTTCATAAACTCTGGAGAGGGCATCGGCTATGGTGTTGTCAGACTCTTGGTATAGCGTGTCTCCAGGTTGAATTTCTGCAGGTAGCAAGCCCATAGTAGAAGACGTTGAGATGAGAAGTGGGCGTGCTGCAGGAGGTGTAGGGTGGTGTGGTCCGTATTGATGGTGGACCGAGCACTTTTCAGGTGTGGAGTGAAGTGCTGAAGCTTCAGGATGAGGAAGAGTAGCTCCTTGCCAATTGTTCCGTAGATCCTTGTAGCAGTAGTCGCTGACAGGTGTATTCTTCTCGCCTCGTTGCTGCATCACGACACCACCCACGTCGGTACCATTGGCGTCGACATGGAGGATGAAGGGCTTATCTGACGAGGTGAGAGTGGAATTAGAAGAGGGCATAGGAGCACGATTATTATCCTGAAAACATTTGGGAAGATCATTAAGGATTTTGGAATTAGAAAGCGCCGACTCCTTGTCAGTGCTTTCGGGAGAAGAAGCCGGGATGGTCTCACTGTGGATGTAGGGTTCTGTGAATGTGGAATAATTAGTCAAGACAGTGGGAGGAGTACCATTATATTGCTTCAGGAGGTTGACGTGGCACAGCTGGGTCTTCCGCCGCCTATCTGGAGTCTCTATCACATAATTATTATTATTCCTGCACTCTTTGACGCAGTAGGGTCCTGAAAATCTGTTCTGTAAAGGTGAACCTGGGATAGGGAAATAAGCAAGGACGAAGTCTCCCGGCTTGAATTTTCTTACTTTGCTGGTCTGGTCGTAATGAGTCTTCATTCTCACCTGGGCTTTCAATAGATTATCATGGGCAAAGCCGTGGACTCTCTCTAGAATGTGCTGAAGGTTTTGAAGAAACTGGGGCACATTCTGATGCTCACTGAAGGTGGCATCTCTGAGAGAGTCTTTGAAAGCCTTAAGGGGAGTACGGCACTTACGGCCGTAGAGCATCTCATAAGGAGATACTCCTAGGGACTCATTGGGGAGACTTCTGAAAATACACATTATTAGGTCAATCTGCTTATCCCAATCCTTCGAGGTTTCACTACAAAACTTTTTCAAGAGTGCTTTGATGGTCTGATGACTACGTTCAAGAGAACCCTGTGAAGCAGGATGATAGGGGCTGGACAATACCTGTTTGATGTTGAACTCCTCCAGTGTCCTTTTGAAGAGATCACTGGTGAAGTTGGTGCCACAGTCACTTTGAATCTCCCTGGGAAATCCGTATTGAGTGAAGATCTTCAATAGATGTTTGATAACCGTAGCAGCCGTGATGTTCTTCACTGGAACTGCTATGGGAAATCTGGTGGTAGGACACAGGATGGTTAGGATGTAGGCGTTACCTGAACTGGTCCGAGGTAAAGGACCAACACAGTCTATTATGAGTCTGTGGAAAGGTTCCGCAGGCACCTGTATGGGAATCAGTGGTGCTCTGGGAATGGAGACGTTCGGTTTGCCTGCCATCTGACATGTATGACACTGTTTTACGTACTGTTTGACGTTATTTACCATACCTGGCCAGTAGTAGTCTTGGCGAATCCCATGGTAAGTCTTGTTGAAGCCGTAGTGGGAGAATGCTCCATGGGCCAGGTGTAGAATAGTGGGCCGCAGGCTGGTGGGAATCACAAGTTGTTCGGTGTTGGCCCAATCGTCCTCCTCCTTCAGTTTACTGGGTCTATATCTGCGGTAGAGCAAGTCGTTCTCTAGGAAGAACCCAGGAATACTGTCGGGTTGAGTCTCAGCCTGGAAAAACAATGGTGTTAAAGTAAGATCTTCCCTCTGCAACTTACGGAACTCCAACTTGGTCAGATGCGGGGGTAGTTTCTGAGGGTCTTGAGGGACAGCGGTAGCAGTAGAGTCAGCTGGCTGTGGACGTGCGGCTTGTGCACGGGTGGTCACGAGAACCGGAGGAGAAACTTCATCACTCTCTTGAACCTCTGCTGGAACATACTCGAGAATAGGATTTATTGGCACAGAGTTACACACCTGGGGTTTGTCCATGACGATCAGGTTGGTCGGTTGCAGGTCTTCTGCCAAGTCGTTGCCTAGGAGAAGTTGCACTCCAGGCATGGGAAAAGGCTTTTCCCTGACGGCGACTTGGACTTCCCCGTTCACGTAGGGACAATCCAGGTGGACTCTGGCGAGAGGGTATGGAGTGGTAGCAGTGAGGTCAGTGATGAAGACTGTTTCCCCGGTGTAGACTATGTTGGGCACAGCCGACTTCAAGATGATCGATTGTAGAGCCGCTGTGTCCCTCAAGATCTTCAATTTGAAACGTCCCTCCGGATTTGAACCGTTGGCAGAGACAGTTCCAGTATACAGGTGGTTACTGAAAAGAGAAAGATCATTAACATCAACACCAACATTCATCACAGGCTTACCGGACTTAGGAGGAGTTGGTTTGGGTCGTTGTTGGTCAGTGGTTCCCTTGTATTGAGACTTACCACACTTGTCTATGGTATGTCCATAGAGTCTACAATACTTGCAGTACAGTTGTGAACCAGCTTGATCGGGGCTCACCTTCTCGTAACTGTACCACGACTTCTTACTGGAGGATGGTTCAGGTGTCAGCCGGTGGATGAGGCTGTAAGTGTCAGCCGACTTAGCACACTTCAGGTAGTCGGTTTCTTCTTTATCTGCTAAGTAGAGGCGGACAGGAGGCGGCACACGTCTCAAGAATTCTTCAACAAGCATCAGGTTGACGAGTTCTGCAAAAGTAGAGACATGTGCTGCTTCCAGCCATTTCATGAAATACCTCCGTTTCGTGTTAGCAAACTCAAGGAAGGTAGTGGTACTTGCCTTCAGGTGGTCACGGAATTTCCTTCTATAACTTTCGGTGGAAAGTAGGTAGGCGTCTAACACTGCTTGTTTCAGAGTGTAGTAGTCATTCTCAGACGCCAAAGTACTGAGTGTGACTGCAGCTCTACCTGTAAGATGGACTCTGAGAAGTGTTGCCCATTGGTCGACAGGCCAACTGAGTTGATTAGCAAGGGTTTCAAAGGTGGTAAAGAACACATCAACTTCTGCTTCTACAAAGGATGGCATTAACTTACTTGCATGTGATATATTAAAACTGACGGGAAGATTGGCAGTAGCTTGCTGGCGTTGAGCGAGGTGTGAAGTTTCCAACGTGTATTCCCGTTGACGACACTCAAGAGCCAGAGTCGCTTGTTGCTTGTCATGTTCGCGTTGTATTTCCAACTCGCGTTGTTTGGTTTCAAGCTGTAAGCGTTCCCGCTCCTGGAGTGTTTCAAGCTGTACTCGTTCACGTTCACGGAGCATTGCAAACTCACGTTCCTTGAGGGCGATCTCTTCCTTTCGTATGGCAGCTGCTTCCCTTTGCTGTTCGCGGGCTTCCCTTTGCTGCTCACGTTCAATCTTGGCCAGCTCTAGTTTGAGTTTCAGCGTTGCCAAATCAGTTTTATCTGCAATATAGTAAGTTTCATGAGTTTCAGAGTCTATCTTACCTTGCTCTAAATAGTAATCCAGCAACAGGTTGTGTAGGTCATTTTTGTTGGCTTGGTAGGGAACTTCTAGTTGATACTCATGTGCAAGAGTTTGTAGTTCAGTCCTCTTGGCACGACTTAAAGTCCCTATTTCACCTGCTGGATTTGCACGGAAAGTTTGGAGACGAAACATGGTGAAATTAGCAAATAAAGGTACACGAATGTTCAATAATGAAATGTCAGAAACAGGACAACGTGGCAACTGGTACCTATCCTGTGTGATCTTTAACAATTTAACGTTAAGTGAAAGATATTAAATTAAATCAAGGGCGCAGGAAATCTTGTACCCGGTACTCATGTAAGAGAATAAGGGCAAGAAAATCCTACTAACAAATGAAACAAAGTTTCGAAAACAAATGAAACAGTTAAATGCTTCAAAAGTAAAATTGGTAGTCCAAGGATGTAGGCATACCTTGCCAAGTCTCTATAGGACATAAAGCAAGTTTTTCCTACTGAATTTAATATGATACTTACAGAATTAGCGAACTTTTGTGCTCTGAAAAAATAAGCTAATTCCCTACCGTTGTATGTATCATCATCTCTGACTGACGTGTAGGGGTGCGAGGTGTCAACTGGTGACGAGAACTGCTGCTGAGGTCCCAATTCAGCAACTAAAGTTCGAGCTAGAGGAACTATGGCCCTCTTTGTCCTCCTACAGTCAGATTGCAGAAGATTGGGTACTCTTGACCCGGGGCAGACCACAGTACCAGGGTACCAATATGATGATCTGTCAGAATGAGAAATATTCAAGGGACATAGATGGTAAATACGAGTAATAACAAGGAGGGAGAGATGACCAATTAAGAGTATGACTGAGGCCTACAGTCACCACGTAATCCAAAGTTGTCTCACCTTCACTATATGTTACTCTCGTAATGCACAATACACCGCACCTTATAAAAAATGAAATTGAATGAAAAATAGTAAAGCTACGTTAACAAAGTTAAATACGCTTACCATAAATTACCACTTGGCACCAGTACCTGAGTGAAGCTCCTAGGACAGGGCCCCCATATAACTTGTGACGGTAACGCGTTGGTGTTCGGCTGTTTAAGGCTAGGGGTATGGCCTCGTCACATAGTTATAAAAAAAAATAGAAAAACTGGAACTTCGTCTGTGGTAAGGTAAGGAGAAGACACACAAAACACAAGTAAAACTTTAACAATGAAATTTTAATTACGTTAAATAAATCAAAACATGAAAATAATGCACAAACAAATTCTTATAATAAAATCAATGAATCAAAATAATAAGAATACTGAAATGACACAATGAAAGTTACGTTAAGGCAAAATAATAAGAAGTGCAACACAAAAGTTAAGTGGGAGGTGCTGGAATATTGGCTTAAAGCCACCACCTCTCTCAGTACACGCTAACGTCTAGCTGGGAGGAGTGCTGGCTACGAAAGCACGGAACATTCTGAGGACTGATGTTGGGGCGACCCCAGACATCAGGTAGTATTGGGGGCGAGTGCAGGTGCAGCCAGACCGGCGACCAATCAGCGGAGCCGTAGCGATCAACGGGTAGTTTGGTGGTTGGAGTTCGAACAGGTGGCTGGTTGCATACGTTTCTGCTCACCCTGGCAAGCCTTGCTGGTGCTGGTGTTGTTGTCGTTGTTGGACATTTCTTCCATAGTCTTTTTATATAATTGTGAAGACGTAATTTTGGAGGGAAGAGCAGGCTCAATCTCTTGAAGGAGATTATCGTCACAATATATATATATATATATATATATATATATATATATATATATATCCAGATGACCACGATAGGATCATCTGGTAGTGTAAAGATTTAGTCATTTGCAGAACTATGTTTTAGGTATTATATTTTGGGGTCGAGTTGCAAATGGAAGGGTTATAAGGTATTGGAACCAGATAGGTTATAACGGGAATAACTCTGGAAAGTAATTATCAAAAGAAGGCGCCAAGCCGGGGAGACTAATTAGCATAACTCAGGGAAGTATGTTGGAATTCATGTTCTTGCTGTTACTCTCTCTCACACTTATAACCCCCTCCACCACCCCCTCCCTCCTGGGGCCAGATTCACGAAAGCACTTACGCAAGCACTTACAAACGTGAACATCTTTCCTCAATCTTTGATGGCTTTGGTTACATTTATTAAACAGTTTACAAGCATAAAAACTTCCCATTCAACTGTTGTTGTTGTTATAAACAGCCTCCTGGGGTTTCGGAGCTCATTAACTGATTAATACTTGTAAACAAAGCCGCCAAAGATTGAGAAAAGATGTACAGGTTCGTAAGTGCTTGCGTAAGTGCTTGCGTAAGTGCTTTCGTAAATCTGGCCCCTGGTCTCTGGTCACGCTACCGTTTTTTTCGACAAGCGAGTACAGGAGCATTTGATTTACGACTCCTGTTAGAAGTCTGACAGTTCCCCTTCCCATATCACATGGTAAGCCTTAAGCTACTAGTTTCCCTCTAATACGATCTGCCAATCAGCTAAGAACCAGGTACCCAATTACTGCCGAGTGAATATGGGTGAACAGTTGGCCGGGTCTCGAACCCGGACCAAATCGCTCACGAGTGTTTTACCACGACGCGGCCCTTCTTAATCTAACTTTCTTTAGTGCCACAGTAAATATTACAGGCCAGCAGTCACAGCTGCACATGGAGAAGGGCAGAGCCTGGGTTGTGTGTCAGGTGTGGCTGGAAATGTTATGGTATCAAGTCACGTTCAGTCACTAGAGGAATTACTGACCAACTTTGTATCACGAGGGAGAAAATAAAGAAAAAAGGAAACTCAAGTGTGAGATGGAGTCAACCAAGAAGGAAATAAAGAACCTCAAAATACTTTCCATACTTAAAAGGAGAAAACAGAGTCCTCAGAAACTAAAACCAGGCAACGGACCTGTTCCGTGGGAGACTATTTCTGAGTGATAAAAGAGTATCCGGAGTGAGTGCAGGAAGTGGTACTGCCGGCAGCAACAGCACACGCAGCAGCCAGGAACACTAGCCAGCTACTAGAGGGGAAAAGATCAATAGAAAGGAGCCCGGAAAGGAGCCAACAAGAGAGAGTTGAGAGAGTGCATGTTATCAGGACAAAGCTGATAAGAGAGAGAGATCCTAACAATGAAGACAAAGGAGAGAAAACAACACAAAGGGTTTACAAACTAGGCAGCCACAAGATGGAAACAAATTTGCCAATAAAGGCGGCGTTCAAAAACATAAAATTAGCAATCTTAGGAAAGAATAATAAAGTACATTCACCAAGTTACGAAATACTTTCTTCTGAAAGATATAACAAAGAAAGTGTGTCTCAGTAGCAGAGAAAAGGAAGAAGCTCAATACTAAGAGTGAACAATACTCATTCGCAAACTTAACACTTGGGGATACCAGCAACAGCAGCGTAATTATCCCCCGCCCTTGCTGTGCTCTCCCACTACTTCTCACTACCCCACATCCCTACTATCCTTTAATTCCTGCTCCGCTGGCCATATACCTTCCAATCTGCCCCATCCCACTAGGTGCCCAACCACATTCCCCCTAGAAGTAATATCCCCACAATTCACCTGATAACTATCCTATTGCCACCCTCCCTACCCCCAATCCCACATCCCAAACGCACCTTCCCATTGTATAGAGAGTTGTAGCTGGGTAGGGGTCGGCACCCATGCCTCTCTTAAGTAGGATTGGCTCCTGTCCGCGACAGGAGGATTGTAGGATTGTTGTAGGATTGTCCTACCGCGACAACCAACAACTCCTACGAAGTAAAATGGGGATTTTTTATTCTATAGAGATTTTCAACATTCTCGGCTGTTCATCTCACACACACAAACATAACCACAACGTTGTTAAAGCGTTGCATCAAAATAAGAATAGTAAAAACGTCTTTGTTACCTTTTGTTTGAAGAGCCCATATATTGCATGCCCTGATAGAGAATGGGAAGGAGGGAAGAAAGAATGGTAGAGGATGAAAAAAGTAAAAGGGGTGAGGGATTGAGAGTAGAAGAGAGAATGGGTGAGGGGCGCCACACACACACACACAAAGACAGGCTATTTAACACAAGGGGCACACGCACAAGGGGACACAGGTGGAAACTGAGCGCCCAAATGAGCCACAGAGATATTAGAAAGAACTTTTTTAGTGTGAGAGTGGTTGACAAATGGAATGCATTAGGAAGTAATGTGGTGGAGGCAGACTCCATACACAGTTTCAAGTGTCGATATGATAGAGCCCAATAGGCTCAGGAATCTGTACACCTGTTGATTGACGGTTGAGAGGCGGGACCAAAAGAGCCAGAGCTCAACCCCCGCAAGAACAACTAGGTGAGTACACACACACGGCAGGTTACCTCATCTTGGGCTGTCAAAAAAAAGTCGATAAATGGACACAGGAAGAGAGCCTTGATGAAACTGGACTCACCTCAGCTAGGGTGACTAAGTAGCTATAATAAGTGCAGTATTCCCTCATAACTACCAAGAAGGATGTAAAGAGCAAGAACAAACGGAGAAGCGGGAGTGACTTGACTTCTCAACAACCACACGAGAGTCAAGAGAGTAATGCTTCACATAGAGCAAGATAGATGGGGTTATCTGAGAGCCTCGCGGAGGCAATGATAGAGAAAAACTAAATGGTTTGGTTCCCATTGTCGGGACAAGAAACCTGGTAGCCTAGTTGAGGTCCCCCCCCCTCGGGCCAAGTTCTTGTTGAGGTCCCCCTCGGGCCAGGTTCTTATTGAGGTCCCCCCTCGGGCCAGGTTCTTATTGAGGTCCCCCCCCTCGGGCCAGCTTCTTGTTGAGGTCCCCCCCTCGGGCCAGCTTCTTGTTGAGGTCCCCCCCTCGGGCCAGCTTCTTGTTGAGGTCCCCCCCTCGGGCCAGCTTCTTGTTGAGGTCCCCCCCTCGGGCCAGGTTCTTGTTGAGGTCCCCCCCTCGGGCCAGGTTCTTGTTGAGGTCCCCCCCTCGGGCCAGGTTCTTGTTGAGGTCCCCCCCTCGGGCCAGGTTCTTGTTGAGGTCCCCCTCGGGCCAGGTTCTTGTTGAGGTCCCCCCTCGGGTTAGGTTCTTGTTGAGGTTCCCCCCTCGGGCCAGGTTATTGTTGAGGTCCCCCCCCTCGGGCCAGGTTATTGTTGAGGTCCCCCTCGGGCCAGGTTCTTGTTGAGGTCCCCCCCCTCGGGCCAGGTTCTTGTTGAGGTCCCCCCCCTCGGGCCAGGTTCTTGTTGAGGTCCCCCTCGGGCCAGGTTCTTGTTGAGGTCCCCCCCTTCCTCGGGCCAGGTTCTTGTTGAGGTCCCCCCCTCGGGCCAGGTTCTTGTTGAGGTCCCCCCTCGGGCCAGGTTCTTGTTGAGGTCCCCCCCCCCTTCCTCGGGCCAGGTTCTTGTTGAGGTCCCCTCCTCGGGCCAGGTTCTTGTTGAGGTCCCCCCCTTCCTCGGGCCAGGTTCTTGTTGAGGTCCCCCCCTCGGGCCAGGTTCTTGTTGAGGTCCCCCCCTTCCTCGGGCCAGGTTCTTGTTGAGGTCCCCCCCTCGGGCCAGGTTCTTGTTGAGGTCCCCCCCCCCTTCCTCGGGCCAGGTTCTTGGTGAGGTCCCCCCTCGGGTTAGGTTCTTGTTGAGGTTCCCCCCTCGGGCCAGGTTATTGTTGAGGTCCCCCCCCTCGGGCCAGGTTATTGTTGAGGTCCCCCTCGGGCCAGGTTATTGTTGAGGTCCCCCCCTCGGGCCAGGTTATTGTTGAGGTCCCCCCCTCGGGTTAGGTTCTTGTTGAGGTCCCCCCTCGGGCCAGGTTATTGTTGAGGTCCCCCTCGGGCCAGGTTATTGTTGAGGTCCCCCCCCTCGGGCCAGGTTCTTGTTGAGGTCCCCCCCTCGGGTCAGGTTCTTGTTGAGGTCCCCCCCCTCGGGTCAGGTTCTTGTTGAGGTCCCCCCCCCTCGGGTCAGGTTCTTGTTGAGGTCCCTCTCCCCTCGGGTCAGGTTCTTGTTGAGGTCCCCCCCCCCCTCTCGGGCCAGGTTCTTGTTGAGGTCCCTACCTCGGGCTGGGTTCTTGTTGAGGTCCCCCCCCTCGGGCCAGGTTCTTGTTGAGGTCCCCCCCCCCTCGGGCCAGGTTCTTGTTGAGGTCCCCCCCCCCTCGGGCCAGGTTCTTGTTGAGGTCCCCCCCCCCCTCGGGCCAGGTGACCTTCCACAAGAGGACACAACCCACAATATTTGCTTTACTCCCGGGTACCTGTTTACAGATGTGTTGAGATGCAGTCTATAATATTTCTTGTTCAAAAAGAGGACAATGAAGAGCATTGGATTAACCTGTGGTTTAACCAAAGGTGTAAGGAAGCGAAGCACAAAACACGAGGGCATGGCAAATTACAGGAACAAGGGAACATGAGAGAGCAGAGCGAGGTACTAGAAGGCCAAGATTTAATACTCGTAGTGAGAAGAGATGCTTTTAGACAAACTGTAAACATAGCAACTTTAGCCCCAATTCAAGCTGCTCCACAGTCCCATCAGGAATAAAAAAAGAAACTAGTGATAGAACTGAGGACAGGATAGGACACGTTGACAGACTGACAGAAAAGTGTGTAAAGAACTCAACAGGAAGATCCCAGGTATTCACAACAAACCCAGAAAAAGGGCCAAACAGAATGGTGGTAAAGCAAGCAGCAATTGAGGACGTTGAGAATACCAGAGAGCATGTAAGGAGGCAACTGTTAAATTTGCCACAACTATATCTATAGGACCAGACGAAACCTTACCGAGGATACTAATCAAGGAAGCTAAAGCCCTGTGCTGGCCACTGAATATTATGTAACTGGAAACAGGAGAACTACCAGAAAGTTTACTGAGAGTTAATGTTGTGCCAATATATATAAAGGAAGATGCTAGTAGAAATAGAGACGCGTCTTTAAGACGGAACACCAGCACGAGAGAGAGAAAACACTGACTCGCACACTCAGTGACCATGTGATAAAGACCAGACAGTAGAAAGAATGGCTGGAAGACTGCTTAATTTTTTATTCTGAGATGGCCTGTGCTTTGTCCCTCACCTGAGACTATAGTGCACAAGTAGGAGAAACAGGAAGGGTTGTCAGGAAAGATGTTCCAATGGGTAAACAAGTATTTAAACAACTGAAAGCAGAGTGACAGTGAGAGGAAAACTAAAAAGTTGAGACATGTTACCAGCAGATTGTCAAGGGGATCGGTACTGTAGTACCGATCCCTTTGGCACTCTCTTTTTTGACCTATGTATATTATCTCCCTAACATTTCTGTGGTTTAATACGGTGGACGACAGCAAAGAATTAAGGGACGATCTGGACAACCTCAATGAGTAGTCCAACGGCTGCGAGCGTTTAACTCAAGCGAATGAAAGTGATGAGGCTGGGTGCTAGAAACAGGAGAACTGCAAAACAAAGCTGGAAAAAGTCGAGAGGTGTGTCACCAGACTACTCCCACAGCTGAGAGGGACGAGTTGTTATGAAAGACTAAAAGAATTAAACATGGAACTGAAATATAGAGTCAGAGGAAATAATGCTTACCACATACAAAATTCCCAGGGGAATATATGGGTAGACAAAATACTATTTGGTATGATACATGATACACATACAAGCTGACACAGGTGGAAAGTACCCAAATGAGCAATAGTCATTAAAAATTATTCTTCCAGTATCAGCCTAGTATTTCAATACACTAATGAGTGTATTGAAATATAGACCATTCAACTGTACACAAGACAGAATCCGAACGGTTCTGGAACCTGTACACCAGGGGATTGAAGATCGAGAGGCGGGATAAAAGAACTCAAGCAAGCAACTCGACCTCAGCAAGCTCAATTGACAGAGAACACACACCATACTTTTCATCACCAAGCCAACTGCCTGAAGTTCACTCCAGATTATTACGTCTTGTCCTGAGCGCTTTAGAGTCTAGTCAGTAATTAGTAAATTGTATCTATAGCCGGGAAGACCATGTTGCTCACAGCGTACCCGCTTCCTCTTGGGGAAAGACAGAGTAATTATTTTCAAACAACAATTGTTATACTTAACTGGAGTAGCTGTTATCATGGTGTACATGCAAGCTAAAGGTCCTGAGTGTTAATTCCTAATTTGCTTTATTTACAGGTAAATTATTTATATTTACAGGTAAAAGTATTGCACAACAGTTTTGTTGAAAATCGAAAAATTAGTTCATAAGTATTTAGAGAAGTAAAAACACACAAATTCGTATTATACCACTGGTGAAAGGGTCCCCCAGGTGAAGGGGTCCCCCAGGTGAAGGGGGACTACCAATTAATGTGTGTGTGGGGGGGGGGGGGGGGGGCGTGAAATTGGTCATGTCAGTGTTAGCACTAGTCTGCACCCTCCCCCCTGCTCCCGGCCTGCCCTCCCCCCTGCTCCCGGCCTGCCCTCCCCCCTGATCCCGGCCTGCCCTCCCCCCTGCTCCCGGCCTGCCCTCCCCCCTGCTCCCGGCCTGCCCTCCCCCCTGCTCCCGGCCTGCCCTCCCCCCTGCTCCCGGCCTGCCCTCCCCCCTGCTCCCGGCCTGCCCTCCCCCCTGCTCCCGGCCTGCCCTCCACCCTGCTCCCGGCCTGCCCTCCACCCTGCTCCCGGCCTGCCCTCCACCCTGCTCCCGGCCTGCCCTCCACCCTGCTCCCGGCCTGCCCTCCACCCTGCTCCCGGCCTGCCCTCCACCCTGCTCCCGGCCTGCCCTCCACCCTGCTCCCGGCCTGCCCTCCACCCTGCTCCCGGCCTGCCCTCCACCCTGCTCCCGGCCTGCCCTCCACCCTGCTCCCGGCCTGCCCTCCACCCTGCTCCCGGCCTGCCCTCCACCCTGCTCCCGGCCTGCCCTCCACCCTGCTCCCGGGCTGCCCCCCCCCCTCCCGGCCATAAACACAGCCCGCGTACCCTAACCTTGGCGTCAGATCCTCATCGCCATTCTTCTCTCAGCACTAGTCCGTAAATCTCCCTCGTCTCCTTTATCACTACTCCTCACTATTCCCGTGCATGCGGGATCCTCAAGCTGTTACTGATGCCAGACGTTTGTCACCTGTGGCCAATGCAACACTGCTCTGGCTAAGGAAGGCATTTTAAACACGCATTATCGCACGTATGTATAAATCATTCTTTCCCACATGGTATAGCCAGCTTTAAAAATAGGTTTGAGAGATATATGAGGGAAGGGGGTTGAATCCTCATGGGCACCGCCCTGAATGGTTAAAGTGGGCTGCTCAAGTTCCTCTCCTAGAGTCACTATGGGGTTAGAAATATGGGATTTAAGTGACTTCAGGTGTTTCACAGGAAACTGTGTACTACCTGTATCTTTCAGTTGTCATTAATGAACAGGGTTCACATGCATGTTTGCGTATACATGTGAGCTTGCTACATATGTTTCCAGGGTACGTCAGCATAGTTACGTCTCTAGTACTCTCTTTTTCGACATGTAACCGATGAAGAGTTCGTTAGTAATACCAAGAGTAATTCGTGCAACAGGCTGCCTACGAACACACTAACTTCTATACATATTTAAGAGGGTTACATGATAGGACCCTTCCAGCAATGTTTATACGCTGGAAACTCAACTTTTAACACTTGCTAAAACAGCTAAATAACTTATTTCTTATTGCTGGTGAACAACACCGCATTCCTCTCCACAGCTGCTACAAATGTTTCTTGATGGGTATTTTCCCACTTAAGATAATTTTCGCACTAGATAAAGCAGTTGGCACTTCACTTAAAGCCAACTGTATTATCTAACTGGACTAGACACACAAGTCCGACTAAGACATGAAGACATCCCAAGTCTTCCTTCAGCTTCCCTAAGACTTGGAGGGCAAACTCTCTCTCCTCAGACCTGTTTCACTTCAAGAAGACAAGCTCTGAATGGGCGAGTTAGTGTGGAAATAATAATACATGTTAACAGTTTCCTTCCCAGGAGAAGAATGTCAGATTTTCGACTGTTTGTGTGTGCTGTCCAATTATCTCGGGTATTACGAACAAGACACCTCGCTAGAACGAAAATTTAGTGTAGATGACATTCGGTCCACAAAGAGCGAGACGCTGTAAGGCCCAAACCTCTCCCGTTCACATCTGGTGTGTGTTTACTAGTTGTGTTTACTAGTTGTGTTTTTGCGGGGGTTGAGCTTTGCTCTTTCGGCCCGCCTCTCAACTGTCAATCAACTGTTTACTAACTACTATTTCCCCCCCCCCCACCACACCACACACACACCCCACGAAGCAGCCTGTGACAGCTGACTAACTCCCAGGTACCTATTTACTGCTAGGTAACAGGGGCACTTAGGGTGAAAGAAACTTTGCCCATTTGTTTCTGCCTCGTGCGGGAATCGAACCCGCGCCACAGAATTACGAGTCCTGCGCGCTATCCACCAGGCTACGAGGCCCCTGTGTGTGTGTGTGTGTGTGTGTGTGTGTGTGTGTGTGTGTGTGTGTGTGTGTGTGTGTGTGTGTGTGTGTGTGTGTGTGTGTCTGTATGTGTGTGTGTGTGTGTCTGTGTATGTATGTGTGTCTGTGTATGTGTCTGTGTGTGTATGTGTGTGTCTGTATGTGTGTGTCTGTGTGTATGTGTGTGTGCGTATGGGTGTACACAAGATTATGGTGTATATATCAGTGTTTAATGGAATTGCTTTTGGGGATCTTTTTCATGATAACGTGTTGGTGATATCATTCATGATAACGTGTTGGTGATATCATTCATGATAACGTGTTGGTGATATCATTCATGATAACGTGTTGGTGATATCATTCATGATAACGTGTTGGTGATATCATTCATGATAACGTGTTGGTGATATCATTCACGATAACGTGTTGGTGATCTTTTTCCCCAACACGTTTGTATAGAGGTGGTTGGGCTTAACCACACGCCACATGTATCATCGTAAAGCTCAGGTTTTATTGCACACACAGTTGTATCACTCACTTTATATTGGGCAGAACTTTTTACCCTATAGAGGCATGCTTTGTCATGCAGCGCTTGCCTTATAGAGCTCGTGCTTTATCGTAGAGCTCGTGCTTTATCGTAGAGCTCGTGATTTATCGTAGAGCTCGTGCACGATCATAGAGCTCGTGCCTTATCGTAGATCTCGTGCACGATCATAGAGCTCGTGCCTTATCGTAGAGCTCGTGCTCGATCGTAGAGCTCGTGCCTTATCGTAGATCTCGTGCACGATCATAGAGCTCGTGCCTTATCGTAGATCTCGTGCACGATCGTAGAGCTCGTGATCGTAGAGCTCGTGATCCTAGAGCTCGTGTTTGATCACGAGCTCTATTTGACCCCTCCCCCCCAAGGGACAGTCGTTGACCTCCCCCCCCGCCCCCAGGGACAGTAGTTCGACATTTCCGTTGAACATCTCAGCCAGGCCGGTCAACAGCGACAGTGTAGTGTACTGAACAACTCCGAAAAGTGATGTGAATAGAATGACTGGAAAAGCAAATGGATATATAGAGAAGTGGCGACTTGTGGGGTGAGGAGATCTGCCTTGTGAACAGTGTTAGTGAATTTGAAAAGGTTTACAGTGGCGAGACCCTGAGTGGACACCGCTTCGAATTCGTAGTCCTGGGGTTCCGGGTTCGATCCCCGTTGGAGGCGGAAACAAATGGGCAATTACTTTCACCCTGATGCCCTTCTTACCTTGCAGTAAATAGGTACCTGGGAGTTAGACAGCTGCTACAGGCTACTTCCTGGGGGGATATGTAACAAAAAGGAGGCCTGGTTGAGAACCGGGCCGGGGGGACGCTAAGCCCCGGAAATCTTATTTCTGGGGCTTAGCGTCCTCGGTAACGGTGAACGGTATCTCAAGGTACCGTTCAAGGTGCTCCAACGCGAAACGAGAACAGGAAATACAGGAATACAGGAATACAGAAATACAGAAATACAGGAATACAGAAATACAGAAATACAGGAAACGAGAACAAAAACATCAGCCACCCATTATTCCACCATTATTCAATATGATGAATAATGAATGAAAAAGGCGATAAAATGGCTAGCAAATTGAGCTAAAATAACATGAACGACGCGCAAAGCAATGCCAATATGTACAGGAGAACTAGCGAGAGGAAATGCAACAATGCATGGCGATATGAAGGGGGAGAAAATAACTGAAGAACGGGATAAAACACAGCAAGGAGAGGCAGCTTCCCAAGGAAGACAATATCAGCCGAGACAGGAGAAGGTACAAGAAAAATGACGTCATTGAAGACTTGAGAGGTAAAACGGACCAGGAGTAGCGAAGTCCACATTGCAGCCTTGAAGCAAGTGGAACAGGCAAATGTGAATGGGTTACAGATTCGATACGCGGGTTCGATTCCCGCACGAGGCAGAAACAAATGGGCAAAGTTTCTTTCACCCTGAATGCCCCTGTTACCTAGCAGTAAATAGGTACCTGGGAGTTAGTCAGCTGTCACGGGCTGCTTCCTGGGGGTGGAGGCCTGGTCGAGGACCGGGCCGCGGGGACACTAAAGCCCCGAAATCATCTCAAGATAACCTCAAGATCTCAAGATAACAGGACAGGATGGAAGTGGTGGAAGAGGATTCAAACGAAGTGAGTAGGATAGGAGAGAGTAAGACAGGAGAGAATCAAAGAGACATTTTTTTCCAGATATAGGAAGCAAGATCAGATAAACCTTTTGGTAAATTAGCAAAAAGATTCAGACGATATGAAGAAAATTAAGTTGTGTTGGAGGCTGTAAAACCTCAAGTTGCAACATGAACAAGGCGGGAAGTGGAAGGAAATGTCTGTGGTAATTTACAATATACTATCTTGAGGTTATCTTGAGATGATTTCGGGGCTTTAGTGTCCCCGCGGCCCGGTCTTCGACCAGGCCTCCACCCCCAGAAAGCAGCCCGTGACAGCTGACTAACTCCCAGGTACCTATTTACTGCTAGGTAACGGGGGGCATTCAGGGTGAATGAAACTTTGCCCATTTGTTTCTGCCTCGTGCGGGAATCGAACCCGCGCCACAGAATTACGAGTCCTGCGCGCTATCCACCAGGCTACGAGGCCCCTACTAGAGCCAGACGGAGACACATGACAAATGGGAAGAGAGAAAGACCAAAATGAAATGCCAAATTCTGCACAAGATTCAGGTGGAAGAGACTCATCAATGGTAATGGAACTTCTTCCATCATCTAATCATCTTCATCCAAATGAAGTTCTAAAGACGGAGGCGGACGAGAAGAGTAAGCACCTAGTTCAATAGACAGCACAGGGAAGCTATGTATATATGAATGCTACACATTATTCATCTATAGACATCCATATATGGTGAAACACATGTGAAGAACCTCTCACACACTCACAGCTCCCTGACAAGAGGGAGCAAGCTCAGCTTAGCTGCCAACACCCACACATCGTGTCAGCAAGGCGGACAGCCCGCCTGCTTTCATACCTCTCACTGTATTTCCCACTTCTAAACTTCCCTTAAACTATGCCTACCCTTCCTAACTACAGGATTCGGAATAAGAAAAATTGGGGAGTGAATGAAATTCCAACACTAACACTGGACGCACAAACAAATAGGATAACATCGACGCAGGCAAACATCAGAACATCGTTTAGAGACCCAAGCCAGAAGTCCTTCAGGGAAATCAAAACAAAATTTGCTAGAGCCAAGCTGGAATATGCAGAACGAGCATAGATTCCGCACCTTACGAAGCATAAAACAATTTTTTTTTTAGAGTACAGAGGTTTTCAACAAGATTCCTATCAGAGCCAGGAGAATTAAGCTATGAGGATAGACTAACAGAACAAGATTTCACTACCATAAAGAGGAAACAGAGGAGATACAATCACAATATTCAAGATACTTAAGGGAAAAGTAAGCTGAAATAGAAACGAAGGACAATGGAGAGGTACTAAAGAGAACGAGAAATAAATACACTCGCATCAAACAAAAACCAAGAAGGAATTTGAAAATAATACTGCAATAAAAGTTAAGAACCAACCAAAGCTGTTCTATAGCTAGATAAGGAGAAAGATAACAATAAGAGGCTGTATGTAATCAGGTTCAGGAGGCATGAGGTATTTCCCAGTGAAAACGATCAGGAAGCATGTGAGGAGTTAATTTAAACAAAGATTTCATGAAGTCTTCAAAATAGAACAACGAGGAGACTAAGGTTAGATGAAAGGTTAAAAGAAACAATGGATGACATTGTAGTCAATACAAAAGGTGGAAAAAAACACCTGCAGCAACTAAATGCGACAAAATCAAGTGTTGCCAGAGCTAAGAGGATAGGCTAATGGAACTAGACCTCACTAACCTAGAGGTTAGGATACAGAGGAGATATAATCACAACATACAAGATACTGCAGGGAATAAACAAGTTGAATAAGGTCAGCCTCTTGAAATTTAATGCAGGAAGGACATAGGTCAAAGCTAGAAATGCAAATGAGTCGAAGAAATGTAAGGATACACTCGTACGGGGCCTGACAGCTGAGTGGACAGCGCTTTGGGTTCGTAGTCCTGAGGTTCCGGGTTCAATCCCCGGAGGAGGCGGAAACAAATGGGCAGAGTTTCTTTCATCCTGATGCCCCTGCTACCTAGCAGTAAATAGGTACCTGGGAGTTTAGACAGATGCTACGGGCTGCTTCCTGGGGTTGTGTAACAAAAAGGAGGCCTGGTCGAGGACCGGGCCGCGGGGACGCTAAGCCCCGAAGTCCTCTCAAGATAACCCTGTACAGATGGTCAACAAGAGGAAAGCTCTGAAAAAAGTTGTCAAAGCTACCTTTTTTTTGAGATATATACAAGAGTTGTTACATTCTTGTACAGCCACTAGTACGCGTAGCGTTTCGGGCAGGTCCCTGGAATACGATCCCCGCCGCGAAGAATCGTTTTTTCATCCAAGTACACATTTTACTGTTGCGTTAAACAGAGGCTACAGTTAAGGAATTGCGCCCAGTAAATCCTCCCCGGCCAGGATACGAACCCATGACATAGCGCTCGCGGAACGCCAGGCGAGTGTCTTACCACTACACCACGGAGACTGTACCTCCATTTACAAGTTTAAGGCCAGATTCGACAAGGCATTTGGACGTCAGAATAGTTAAGCTATAACGCAAAAAGTACAACAAGGCTAGTAGGCGCGGCATGAAGGGGATAGATTTCACTTCCTCCCATAGACAGTGATAGGCGACTATACTGATAGTCAAGTACCATATCCCCCACCACACCCCCCTCTTACTCCACCCCCCCCCACTCCACACACACACTCAACGAATCGACTCGCAGCGCCGATTTGTGAACACACCGGTCACATTAGATTCGCATTTTTTGTTGATAATTTGGAACATACCATTAACCAGGGGCCAGATTCACTTACGAACCTGTACATGTTTTCTCAATCTTTGGCGGCTTAGTTTACAATTATTAAATAGTTAATGAGCTCTGAAGCACCAGGAGGCTGTTTATAACAATAACAACAGCTGATTGAGAAGTTTTCATGCTTGTAAACTTTAATAAATGTAACCAAAACCGTCAAAGATTCAGGAAAGATGTACACGTTTCAACCCGTCCTCGACTCACGTCCATTACATCCAGCTGTCGACCCCACAGACTCATTCGTAAATTTTAACACGCTTTTCATTCAAAACGGGAATTTTCTCAAATATAAATTAATATATTAGCATATTGTGCATATATAGGCATAGGTTAGGTTAGGTGTTTAGGTTCTGTTGGCGATTATTTGTATTTGTAGTACGTGGGTGAAGTATTTACAGCGTTGTGGCAACAAAACAAAATTCGTCAGTGAAGCACTTGTTCCGGAAGTGTTCGAACGAAATCAGTTGTGAGTCAGCCCGTCCTCCAAAGACCCGAAAGTGATTCTATGCACCCGCCAAAGCCTCTGTTTATGAATGAAAAGCGGTTTACACACGACTCACAACTGCTGACGTTCGAACATATCCGGAACAAGTGCTTCACTGACGAATTTTGTTCGAATCACAACGCTATAAGTGCTTCACCCACGTACTACAAATACAAATAATCGCCAACAGAACCTAAACACCTAACCTAACCTATCCTATGCATATATATACACAATATGCTAATATATTATAATATTAATTTATACTTGAGAAAATTCCTGTTTTGAGTGAACATTATGTTAAAATTTATGAATACGTCTGTGGGGTTGACCGCTGAATGTAATTGAGTCGAGGACGGGTTGTGAGAGTCGTGCGTAAACCGTTTATCCAGTCATAAACAGGGGGTTTGGCGGTGCATGGAATCACTTTTAGGTCTTTGTTTCGAGGACGGACTGACACGTTCACAAGTACTTGCGTAACTGCTTCGTGAATCTGACCCCTGGGCTTTCAGAGACTCGAACCTTAGGAACCGTGAACCCTACGCATGTGAAGCCGAAGCTCAATCGACCTCTATTTCCACAGAAGTGTGGAAGATATGTTATGAAACACCGTCTCTACGGTGAAGAGAGAGCTGAAAATTAAATACACCGCTAAGCTATGAAAAAGAGAGAATTCAGAGGAAATAGTGCAAAAAGGACAACGTGAAGTGAAATAGTTCAACAGTCATCAGCTGGGGGACGCTTGGAATCATTAAGACTGTGATAGGGAGACCTCGTACAGGAAGGTGTTACTGAACTATCACCATCAGGAATAATAAGTAATTGTTATGTCTAGAAATGAGTGAAAAGTGACACGAATTAGAGATAATTTAAGAGGAGAGACAGGTGGTAAATAGCGTAAAATTAATCTGTCAATGGCGTGTGAAAGCGACCCGAGGCGGATTTTACCAGCTGCCCGAGGGCACTTGACTGCCAGCCTGCCCCACCCCACCCCCGCCCCCCACCCACGATGCCCACTCTTCCTTCAGTCGTTCCCACCCGCCTCCGCCACAACCCGTCAGCCACCCGCCTCCGCCACAACCCGTCAGCCACCCGCCTCCGCCACAACCCGTCAGCCACAACCCGTCAGCCACCCGCCTCCGCCACAACCCGTCAGCCACCCGCCTCCGCCACAACTCGTCAGCCACCCGCCTCCGCCACAACCCGTCAGCCACCCGCCTCCGCCACAACCCGTCAGCCACCCGCCTCCACCACAACCCGTCAGCCACCCGCCTCCACCACAACACGGCCAGAACACGTAGTTCAGGAAGCATAACTTTGTGCAGAAAGTGTTACAAAGTTAAATCTTATTTTATGAAATATTTTAGGTAAAACAAAATAGCGTCCAGTCATCACAAAGTCGACGACACTTGACGGGTCACGTCACCAGATTGACCAATGGGGGAGATGCTATGACGTCAGACATCAGCGAGCTCGCCTGCTATTGGGCTAGACAAAAACAATCACTGTCGGTGGCTTGTTTTCTTTCGAGGAGTCATCTGATTGAAGCTCCTTAAATACTCCTGAACCAGTTAGTGTGTCAGCGACTCATATAGAGCAGAAGACAACAACGGTGAAAAACATCTGTGCTGGATAGCAGTAATAAAAGTTTGAAGGATCAGCCGTGCGACAAGTGTTTGCTCCTCAGCCCTGTCGCATAAACAAAGGCCAAAATCCATTCCATGCGCCCGCCAAACCAACCCGTCCTCGACTGAAGTCCATTCCATCCAGCGGAGACATTCATAAATTTTAACATGCTCTTCGTTCAAAACGGGAATTTTCTCAAATATAAATTAATATTATAATATATTAGCATGTTGTGCATATATAGGCATAGGTTAGGTGTTTAGGTTCTGTTGGCGATTATTTGTATTTGTAGTACGTAGGTGAAGCATTTATAGCGTTGTGATTCGAACAAAATTCGTCAGTGAAACACTTGTTCCGGATATGTTCGAACGTCAGCAGTTGTGAGTCGTGTGTAAACCGCTTTTCATTCATAAACAGGGGGTTTGGCGGGTGGATGGAATCACTTTTGGGTCTTTGTTTGGAGGACGGGCTGACGTCCGAACATTTCCTGAACAAATGCTTTGCTGACAACATTTGTTCAAACCACAACGATGTAAATGCTTCACCCACGTACTACAAATACAAATAATCGCCAACAGAACCTAAACTATGCCTATATATGTACAATATATTATAATAATTTATATTTGAGAAAATTCCCGTTTTGAATGAAGAGCATGTTAAAATTGATGAATACGTCTGTGGGGTCGACCGCTGGATGTAATGGACTTGGTCTGAGGACGGGTCGTACTTCTGCAAGGACAGCGGCCGATGTTAACTTGTAAAGGGTCTACAAAAGCCTTCACTGCAACCCGTTATATATAATAATTTGTTTTGTGGGGAAGAGGACGCCTGTCTGTATACATGTCAGGGTAGTATCAAGGTCCACCTCAAGGTGGCACTGCTGACCCTCCCCCAGGATGTTACCACACAACTGCTGCCCAACTCCCGGCCACCTATTTATTGTTCGATAAATACAGGTACTACGTGAAAGGAAACGTGCCAAACCATTTCTGTCCCGCCCGACAATCGAACATGGGATCCACGATTTTGAGTCGAGAACGAAGCCAACTGAACTAGTCGTATCTAAATGGTTTGTGCCCAATTTGGACATCATAACACTGTGGTTAAGTTTAACATTCCCTTCACATGGAAGAAGTCTCTTGATACACCTCATCCCACGTGTTCCAACAGCAAAACAAAATACATGTAGACGATGAGTCACGATACCAACCCATACATCCGAAAATGAAACAATACGTTTCGGTCTGTCTTGGACAATTTTCAGGTACGTTACACGACTTGATAATAAACCAGGAAGAACCGAAATGTTGTCGGTTCTTCGTTGTCATCATGTGGTGTGGGCGTCCACACAATGTACGGCTTCCTGTCACCTTTAAGATAACGTTTCAACTGGCCCATGTTCCACTGATGATGTATGTTGTTTTAGATTGAGCTACTCAGAACGAAATGACTATGTAGCACCTCCAGTGAGGTGCTACATGATGAGGCGAGATGCTACATGATGAGGTGAGGAGCTACATGATGAGGTGAGGAGCTACATAATGAGGTGAGGAGCTACATGATGAGGTGTTAAATGGTGAGGTGAGATGCTACATAGTGGAGTGATGTGCTACACAATGAGGTGAAGTGTTTCATAGTGAGGTGAGGCGCTACAATGTGAGGTGAGGTGAGGTGAGGTGCTCACATACAGAGAGCCCGTAACGAGCCAGAAACCCAACCCAACCTGGTTTCCCTTCTTTTTCTTTCTTTCTTTCATTTGTTTTGCGATGCTCAATTACCGAAGCATTATATATAGACATACTGGCTTAGTGCTTTCTCCTAATTATTACATTACCTTACCCAATAAAAGAAATAACATAATCCAGTGCCAGGATTGACCAAACTTTTTTACCCATTGACTTACGAAACCTATACATCTTCCACCAACCATTGCCGCTTGCTTGACAATCATAAAACAGTTTATGAACTCGGAAGCTTCACAGCCCAGAGGTATTGTGGTCAACGAGTAGCGCTTCGAAGCTCGAACTGTTTAATGAGCGAACTGTGTAAGGAGAGCTACCGTGACCAGTCTAGTTAGTAGTGAAGATGGACGCCCACTGACACGGTCACCCGTCCACTGAAACGTTCACTCGTCCACTGAAACGTTCACCTGTTTGGGGATATATTCATCTGTCCACTGATGCTATCGCATCTCCACTGTCAATATCACCTGTCCACTAACACATTGTTCCTTGTACTCACCTATTACTAGGTGTGTACATTCACCTGTCCATCAACCTCTACCCACTAAGATATCCCCTGGACACCAACACATCGCTTGTCCACCAATATATCACCCGTCTCCAAACATATCAAGAGACGCCCAGGTAGATCAGAACTTCACATTACACAATAGAAGTTCAAAATACAAATCGACAGGCATCATATTTTACAGCACGTGAAAATTGGTCGATCCAGATCACCAGCTGGGTCGGGCCAGATCACCAGCTGGGTCGAGCCAGATCACCAGCTGGGTCGAGCCAGATCACCAGCTGGGTCGAGCCAGATCACCAGCTGGGTCGAGCCAGATCACCAGCTGGGTCGAGCCAGATCACCAGCTGGGTCGAGCCAGATCACCAGCTGGGTCGAGCCAGATCACCAGCTGGGTCGAGCCAGATCACCAGCTGGGTCGAGCCAGATCACCAGCTGGGTCGAGCAAGCTCACCAGTTAATGAAGAAAGATCACCATCTCGGTGACCTAAGAGGCTGCACAAGCATCCTCACGCAAGGTAAACATATACGAATGAACTAGTATCCTCCAGCCAATACCATTCACCGTTGCCTCAGCTACAGACACGACTCATAAAGCAAACATAACATGAGAAAGTGGTAACCATCTTCGAACTCAAACCAATGAGATTTATCCAATTATTTAGTTTTCGCGTTCTTGAGTACGTGAGAAACTGTGTGTGTAGAGCTGAAGGCTGGGAGCGCTGGTCAACTACCAAGAGTGTGTTCCCGGGGTATAAAGTTCCCTGTATAAACTCCTAGTACAACTTTTATATTATTACTTACGTCACACATCATATTAAAGCACTTGCCTCACTCAATGACTGAGCTTATGCAGAATAATAATATTACATTTCAATACATCCTTCATCTAAAGACTTTCATTTCGCCAACTCCGGAGCAATAATCAAGCTGTTGGAGAGACCATTAAGAGCCAAAGTGTTCAGGCAAGCTCCTCTTTTTTGCCAGCTGTCAACCCAAGTTCCAGCACAGTCGTCCAACACTTAAGTGCACTTACCTGTCAATGATGGTAGTCCGTCTCTCGAAGCGTCCTCCCGAGTCCAGGTCCATGTTTTGGGCGCCGACGATCTCGACTTTGATGAGTTTAGAGTCCGGGTTCCTGTCGGAGGGGTGGAGGAGGGGGTGGTGGGGGGAGAGGAGGGGGGAGTCCACTGAACTTGTATCTGAGACGGTGACTGTGATCGCCGCCTCCCTCTCACTGGCAACAGCCCGCGAGTAACTGGCGCCGCCGCCACACTCTCCCGCCCTCGCCTCCCCCGCCGCCTCGCCACCTGACCCGCCGCCGCCGCGCCCGCCCTCTGAACTCCCTCTCCTGTCGTGCCTCTCCGGTCTTGTTAACTGCCTCTTCATGGATATGTTTGTCTTGGTTGGGAGAGTGGGCCAAGGTGGTTGTGGCTGCCCGCCCGGCCCCGTCCCGGGGGATAAACTGACCGTCGTGCCTCCGACACCGCCCCCTCTGTCAGTGAGATGCACGATGCTCTCTGCCTTGGGCTGACCAGCATGACGGATAACGCTTCTAATTCCATTATCTTTCTCTAACTGACTTTCCGAGGCGTGTGGGCCGCCATCACTGGTGCTGGGAAGGCGGGAGGCGGCCCCGCCACTCTCACTGCTGGGGCCAGCCTCCCCGATCACTGGTATCTGTGTGTCGACTTCGTGGAGTTCCTCGAGGTTCCTTCGCGCGTAGGTCGTAGATACGCCTTTAACTAGGCCAGAACTCCCGCACTTCCCTTTATTAGGCCTTCGGATAACTGTTGACCTTTCTCTTGACGTCATCGCCCTTGTTTACTTACGTCATCGTAGTGGGGGTATGTCTGTAAACAGACTCAAGCACAGTTCACATGCCTGTTTGTCTTCTGGGTATGGCTGCGTACATGAAAGGGGGGTGGGGCGGTGTTAAGGTGCACACATCCTGACACTGTGTACACGCCTGTGCACCTGTACGCCTACCACCACCACCTGCACACCTGGTATCCTTTCTTCATTCCTGCAAGACAAAGAAAAATTTATTAGAGTTGGTTAAGTTAGTTGTAATTCAGGCTCTGACCATAACGTTAAAAAATCTTTACTTCGTGCGCATTATGCAACAGTCAAGCTGACAGTTTACTTACTCTTGGCCTCGGTCAACTGCAACACTGAAGGATTGTGTTGCAGGACAACAATCAACGGGAAAATCGCTCTCTGTATCAACGGGAATCAATGTAACAACACCGGGAACAACGGTGGTGGAGGGGAGAGATGTGCTGCACACCAACACATCTGTATTTATATCTATGTAACGTGTGTGTGTAAACCTCTTGACAACACCGGCAACACTCCAGGGTGACAACACCGGCAACACTCCAGGGGTGACACCACCGGCAACACTCCAGGGGTGACACCACCGGCAACACTCCAGGGGTGACACCACCGGCAACACTCCAGGGGTGACACCACCGGCAACACTCCAGGGGTGACACCACCGGCAACACTCCAGGGGTGACAACACCGGCAACACTCCAGGGGTGACAACACCGGCAACACTCCAGGGGTGACAACACCGGCAACACTCCAGGGGTGACACCACCGGCAACACTCCAGGGGTGACACCACCGGCAACACTCCAGGGGTGACACCACCGGCAACACTCCAGGGGTGACACCACCGGCAACACTCCAGGACGACAACACTCCAGGACGACACCACCGGCAACACTCCAGGACGACAACACCGGCAACACTCCAGGGTGACAGCAACACAACAGCAACACTCCAGGGTGACAGCAACACAACAGCAACACTCCAGGGTGACAGCAACACAACAGCAACACTCCAGGGTGACAGCAACACAACAGCAACACTCCAGGGTGACAGCAACACAACAGCAACACTCCAGGGTGACAGCAACACAACAGCAACACTCCAGGGTGACAGCAACACAACAGCAACACTCCAGGGTGACAGCAACACAACAGCAACACTCCAGGGTGACAGCAACACAACAGCAACACTCCAGGGTGACAGCAACACAACAGCAACACTCCAGGGTGACAGCAACACAACAGCAACACTCCAGGGTGACAGCAACACAACAGCAACACTCCAGGGTGACAGCAACACAACAGCAACACTCCAGGGTGACAGCAACACAACAGCAACACTCCAGGGTGACAGCAACACAACAGCAACACTCCAGGGTGACAGCAACACAACAGCAACACTCCAGGGTGACAGCAACACAACAGCAACACTCCAGGGTGACAGCAACACAACAGCAACACTCCAGGGTGACAGCAACACAACAGCAACACTCCAGGGTGACAGCAACACAACAGCAACACTCCAGGGTGACAGCAACACAACAGCAACACTCCAGGGTGACAGCAACACAACAGCAACACTCCAGGGTGACAGCAACACAACAGCAACACTCCAGGGTGACAGCAACACAACAGCAACACTCCAGGGTGACAGCAACACAACAGCAACACTCCAGGGTGACAGCAACACAACAGCAACACTCCAGGGTGACAGCAACACAACAGCAACACTCCAGGGTGACAGCAACACAACAGCAACACTCCAGGGTGACAGCAACACAACAGCAACACTCCAGGGTGACAGCAACACAACAGCAACACTCCAGGGTGACAGCAACACAACAGCAACACTCCAGGGTGACAGCAACACAACAGCAACACTCCAGGGTGACAGCAACACAACAGCAACACTCCAGGGTGACAGCAACACAACAGCAACACTCCAGGGTGACAGCAACACAACAGCAACACTCCAGGGTGACAGCAACACAACAGCAACACTCCAGGGTGACAGCAACACAACAGCAACACTCCAGGGTGACAGCAACACAACAGCAACACTCCAGGGTGACAGCAACACAACAGCAACACTCCAGGGTGACAGCAACACAACAGCAACACTCCAGGGTGACAGCAACACAACAGCAACACTCCAGGGTGACAGCAACACAACAGCAACACTCCAGGGTGACAGCAACACAACAGCAACACTCCAGGGTGACAGCAACACAACAGCAACACTCCAGGGTGACAGCAACACAACAGCAACACTCCAGGGTGACAGCAACACAACAGCAACACTCCAGGGTGACAGCAACACAACAGCAACACTCCAGGGTGACAGCAACACAACAGCAACACTCCAGGGTGACAGCAACACAACAGCAACACTCCAGGGTGACAGCAACACAACAGCAACACTCCAGGGTGACAGCAACACAACAGCAACACTCCAGGGTGACAGCAACACAACAGCAACACTCCAGGGTGACAGCAACACAACAGCAACACTCCAGGGTGACAGCAACACAACAGCAACACTCCAGGGTGACAGCAACACAACAGCAACACTCCAGGGTGACAGCAACACAACAGCAACACTCCAGGGTGACAGCAACACAACAGCAACACTCCAGGGTGACAGCAACACAACAGCAACACTCCAGGGTGACAGCAACACAACAGCAACACTCCAGGGTGACAGCAACACAACAGCAACACTCCAGGGTGACAGCAACACAACAGCAACACTCCAGGGTGACAGCAACACAACAGCAACACTCCAGGGTGACAGCAACACAACAGCAACACTCCAGGGTGACAGCAACACAACAGCAACACTCCAGGGTGACAGCAACACAACAGCAACACTCCAGGGTGACAGCAACACAACAGCAACACTCCAGGGTGACAGCAACACAACAGCAACACTCCAGGGTGACAGCAACACAACAGCAACACTCCAGGGTGACAGCAACACAACAGCAACACTCCAGGGTGACAGCAACACAACAGCAACACTCCAGGGTGACAGCAACACAACAGCAACACTCCAGGGTGACAGCAACACAACAGCAACACTCCAGGGTGACAGCAACACAACAGCAACACTCCAGGGTGACAGCAACACAACAGCAACACTCCAGGGTGACAGCAACACAACAGCAACACTCCAGGGTGACAGCAACACAACAGCAACACTCCAGGGTGACAGCAACACAACAGCAACACTCCAGGGTGACAGCAACACAACAGCAACACTCCAGGGTGACAGCAACACAACAGCAACACTCCAGGGTGACAGCAACACAACAGCAACACTCCAGGGTGACAGCAACACAACAGCAACACTCCAGGGTGACAGCAACACAACAGCAACACTCCAGGGTGACAGCAACACAACAGCAACACTCCAGGGTGACAGCAACACAACAGCAACACTCCAGGGTGACAGCAACACAACAGCAACACTCCAGGGTGACAGCAACACAACAGCAACACTCCAGGGTGACAGCAACACAACAGCAACACTCCAGGGTGACAGCAACACAACAGCAACACTCCAGGGTGACAGCAACACAACAGCAACACTCCAGGGTGACAGCAACACAACAGCAACACTCCAGGGTGACAGCAACACAACAGCAACACTCCAGGGTGACAGCAACACAACAGCAACACTCCAGGGTGACAGCAACACAACAGCAACACTCCAGGGTGACAGCAACACAACAGCAACACTCCAGGGTGACAGCAACACAACAGCAACACTCCAGGGTGACAGCAACACAACAGCAACACTCCAGGGTGACAGCAACACAACAGCAACACTCCAGGGTGACAGCAACACAACAGCAACACTCCAGGGTGACAGCAACACAACAGCAACACTCCAGGGTGACAGCAACACAACAGCAACACTCCAGGGTGACAGCAACACAACAGCAACACTCCAGGGTGACAGCAACACAACAGCAACACTCCAGGGTGACAGCAACACAACAGCAACACTCCAGGGTGACAGCAACACAACAGCAACACTCCAGGGTGACAGCAACACAACAGCAACACTCCAGGGTGACAGCAACACAACAGCAACACTCCAGGGTGACAGCAACACAACAGCAACACTCCAGGGTGACAGCAACACAACAGCAACACTCCAGGGTGACAGCAACACAACAGCAACACTCCAGGGTGACAGCAACACAACAGCAACACTCCAGGGTGACAGCAACACAACAGCAACACTCCAGGGTGACAGCAACACAACAGCAACACTCCAGGGTGACAGCAACACAACAGCAACACTCCAGGGTGACAGCAACACAACAGCAACACTCCAGGGTGACAGCAACACAACAGCAACACTCCAGGGTGACAGCAACACAACAGCAACACTCCAGGGTGACAGCAACACAACAGCAACACTCCAGGGTGACAGCAACACAACAGCAACACTCCAGGGTGACAGCAACACAACAGCAACACTCCAGGGTGACAGCAACACAACAGCAACACTCCAGGGTGACAGCAACACAACAGCAACACTCCAGGGTGACAGCAACACAACAGCAACACTCCAGGGTGACAGCAACACAACAGCAACACTCCAGGGTGACAGCAACACAACAGCAACACTCCAGGGTGACAGCAACACAACAGCAACACTCCAGGGTGACAGCAACACAACAGCAACACTCCAGGGTGACAGCAACACAACAGCAACACTCCAGGGTGACAGCAACACAACAGCAACACTCCAGGGTGACAGCAACACAACAGCAACACTCCAGGGTGACAGCAACACAACAGCAACACTCCAGGGTGACAGCAACACAACAGCAACACTCCAGGGTGACAGCAACACAACAGCAACACTCCAGGGTGACAGCAACACAACAGCAACACTCCAGGGTGACAGCAACACAACAGCAACACTCCAGGGTGACAGCAACACAACAGCAACACTCCAGGGTGACAGCAACACAACAGCAACACTCCAGGGTGACAGCAACACAACAGCAACACTCCAGGGTGACAGCAACACAACAGCAACACTCCAGGGTGACAGCAACACAACAGCAACACTCCAGGGTGACAGCAACACAACAGCAACACTCCAGGGTGACAGCAACACAACAGCAACACTCCAGGGTGACAGCAACACAACAGCAACACTCCAGGGTGACAGCAACACAACAGCAACACTCCAGGGTGACAGCAACACAACAGCAACACTCCAGGGTGACAGCAACACAACAGCAACACTCCAGGGTGACAGCAACACAACAGCAACACTCCAGGGTGACAGCAACACAACAGCAACACTGCACAATCAATAAAACACAAGTGAAGCTCCAAAATAAAATCAGAAAAACAAATGCCAGGTTTGCTGATAACTAATTACAAATTCAATTAAGATTTTAAAGGTCAATAATTACTGTAGTATTATACACCTGGTTACACACCCGTGCAACACCTGCTTACACACCTGTTTAACACCTGCTTACACACCCGTTCAACACCTGCTTACACACACCCGTGCAACACCTGCTTACACACCTGTTTAACACCTGCTTACAAACCCGTTCAACACCTGCTTACACACACCCGTGCAACACCTGCTTACACACCCGTGCCACACCTGGTTACACACCCGTGCAACACCTGCTTACACACACCCGTGTAACACCTGCTTACACACCCGTGCCACACCTGGTTACACACCCGTGCCACACCTGCTTACACACCCGTGCAACACCTGGAGTGGGAAACCACACCAGCTGACACGAATGTTTACCTGTGGTGGGCACTGCCAGGTGGCAGCTAAAGAATGAACGACACAGATGGCTTGGTTCACTGGGAGAGGATATGAAAGATTTTCAACTTTTATGGCTTATAATTGGTAGCGTGTTAACAGTGTGTGTCTAACATTGTGTATTTCCCCCAACAACTCCACTTTTTGGGTTGTGTGTTTGTGGAAGGGATGGAGCGAGGAAGATGGAGAGGTACAAGTGAAGGAAGTACGTTGAACTGTTGATGACAGTTTCACAGTTATGACAGCCTTGTTGGCACGGTGGGGGGGGGGGGGGGGGTGGTTGCGTGTGCGTGTGTGTGTGTGTGTGTGTGTGTGTGTGTGTGTGTGTGTGTGTGTGTGTGTGTGTGTGTGTGTGTACACTCACCTAGTTGTGTTTGCGGGGGTTGAGCTTTGCTTTTTCGGCCCGCTTCTCAACTGTCAATCAACTGTTTACCAACTACTTTTTTTTCACCACACACACACACACACACACACCCCAGGAAGCAGCCCGTGACAGCTGACTAACTCCCAGGTACCTATTTACTGCTAGGTAACAGGGGCATTCAGGGTTAAAGAAAATTTGCCCATTTGTTACTGCCTGGTGCGGGAATCGAACCCGCGCCACAGAATTACGAGTCCTGCGCGCTATCCACCAGGGGCCAGATTCACGAAAGAACTTACGCAAGCACTTACGAACCTGTCCATCTTTTCTCAATCTTTGGCGGCTTTGTTTCCAATTATTAAACAGTTACTGAGCTCCGAAGCACCAGGAGGCTGTTTATAACAATAACAACAGTTGAATGGGAAGTTTTCATGCTTGTAAACTGTTTAATAAATGTAACCAAAGTCGTCAAAGATTGAGGAAAGATGTACACGCTCGTAAGTGCCTGCGTAAGTGCTTTCGTGAATCTGGCCCCAGGCTACCAGGCCCCTACCAGAGAGAGAGTGTGTGTGTGTGTGTGTGTGTGTGTGTGTGTGTGTGTGTGTGTGTGTGTGTGTGTGTATGTGTGTGTATGTGTGTGTGTATGTGTGTGTGTATGTGTGTGTGTATGTGTGTGTGTGTGTGTACTCACCTAGTTGTACTCACCTAGTTGAGTACACACACACACACACATACACACACACATACACACACACATACACACACATACACACACATACACACACATACACACACATACACACACATACACACACACACACACACACACACACACACACTCTCTCTCTGGTAGGGGCCTGGTAGCCTGGGGGTAGCCTGTGTGTGTGTGTGTGTGTGTGTGTGTGTGTGTGTGTGTGTGTGTGTGTGTGTACTCACCTAATTGTACTCACCTAATTGTGCTTGCGGGGGTTGAGCTCTGGCTCTTTGGTCCCGCCTCTCAACCGTCAATCAACTGGTGTACAGATTCCTGAGCCTATTGGGCTCTATCATATCTACATTTGAAACTGTGAATGGAGTCAGCCTCCACCACATCACTTCCTAATGCATTCCATTTGCTAACTACTCTGACACTGAAAAAGTTCTTTCTAACGTCTCTGTGGCTCATTTGGGTACTCAGCTTCCACCTGTGTCCCCTTGTTCGCGTCCCACCAGTGTTGAAAAGTTCGTCCTTGTTTACCCGGTCGATTCCCCTGAGGATTTTGTAGGTTGTGATCATGTCCCCCCTTACTCTTCTGTCTTCCAGTGTCGTGAGGTGCATTTCCCGCAGCCTTTCCTCATAACTCATGCCTCTTAGTTCTGGGACTAGTCTAGTAGCATACCTTTGGACTTTTTCCAGCTTCGTCTTGTGCTTGACAAGGTACGGGCTCCATGCTGGGGCCGCATACTCCAGGATTGGTCTTACATATGTGGTGTACAAGATTCTGAATGATTCCTTACACAGGTTCCTGAACGCCGTTCTGATGTTAGCCAGCCTCGCATATGCCGCAGACGTTATTCTCTTTATGTGGGCTTCAGGAGACAGGTTTGGTGTGATATCAACTCCTAGATCTTTCTCTCTGTCTGTTTCATTAAGTACTTCATCTCCTATTCTGTATCCTGTGCCTGGCCTCCTGTTTCCACTGCCTAGTTTCATTACTTTGCATTTACTCGGGTTGAACTTCAACAGCCATTTGTTGGACCATTCACTCAGTCTATCCAGGTCATCTTGTAGCCTCCTACTATCATCCTCTGTTTCAATCCTCCTCATAATTTTTGCATCGTCGGCAAACATTGAGAGGAACGAATCTATACCCTCTGGGAGATCATTTACATATACCAGAAACAGTATAGGTCCAAGGACTGACCCCTGCGGGACTCCACTTGTGACGTCTCGCCAATCTGAGACCTCACCCCTCACACAGACTCGTTGTCTCCTGTTGCTTAGGTATTCCTCTATCCACCGGAGTACCTTCCCTCTCACTCCAGCCTGCATCTCCAACTTTCGCACTAGCCTCTTGTGTGGCACTGTATCAAAGGCTTTCTGACAATCCAAAAATATGCAGTCTGCCCACCCTTCTCTTTCTTGCCTTATTTTTGTTGCCTGGTCGTAGAATTCAAGTAACCCTGTGAGGCAGGACCTGCCATCCCTGAACCCATGTTGATGCTGTGTTACAAAGTTCCTTCGCTCCAGATGCTCCACTAGTTTTTTTCGCACAATCTTCTCCATCAGCTTGCATGGTATGCAGGTTAGGGACACTGGCCTGTAGTTCAGTGCCTCCTGTCTATCCCCTTTCTTGTATATCGGGACTACGTTAGCTGCTTTCCAAGTATCTGGCAGTTCCCCTGTTGCCAGTGATTTGTTATACACTATGGAGAGTGGTAGGCTCAGTTCTCTTGCTCCTTCCTTTAGAACCCAAGGGGAGATTCCATCTGGGCCTATAGCCTTCGTCACGTCCAACTCTAGTAAACACTTCCTTACTTCCCCACTGGTAATCTCAAACTCTTCCAGTGGTTCCTGGTTAGCTATTCCCTCACTTACCTCTGGAATTTCTCCTTGTTCTAAGGTGAAGACCTCCTGGAATTTCTTATTCAATTCCTCACACACTTCCTTGTCATTTGTAGTGAATCCTTCCGCCCCTATCCTTAATCTCATAACCTGTTCCTTTACTGTTGTTTTTCTCCTAATGTGGCTATGCAACAATTTAGGCTGAGTCTTTGCCTTGCTTGCGATGTCATTTTCGTATTGTCTTTCTGCCTCTCTTCTCATCCTGACATATTCATTCCTGGCATTCTGGTATCTTTCTCTGCTCTGTGTGTGTGTGTGTGTGTGTGTGTGTGTGTGTGTGTGTGTGTGTGTGTGTGTGTGTGTGTGCGCGCGTGTGTGCGCGCGCGCGCGCGCTCTCACCTAATTGTGCTTGCAGGGGTTGATCTCTGGCTCTTTGGTCCCGCCTCTCAACTGTTAATCAACTGGTGTACAGATTTTGGAGCCTATACCTGCTTGATGGGGTTCTGAGAGTTGTTCTACTCCCCCAAGCCCGGCCCGAGGCCAGGCTTGACTTGTGAGAGCTTGGTCCATCAGGCTGTTGCTTGAGCGGCCCGCAGGCCATAGCCCAGTTGCTACGGTACTTCTTGAAGAAAATTATCAGTTTTCTCTTGAAGATGTCCACGGTTGTTTCGGCAATATTTCTTCTGCTTGCTGGGAGGGTGTTGAACAACCGCGGACCTCTGATGTTTATACAGTGTTCTCTGATTGTGCCTATGGCACCTCTGCTCTTCACTGGTTCTATTCTGCATTTTCTTCCATATCGTTCACTCCAGTACGTTGTTATTTGACTGTATCAGACAATAGAGCAATTGTCAGAGTATCAATGGGCAATAGAGCCTACTGAATTTTTTCAAATCTACATTTGAAACTGTGAATAAAGTCGACCTCCACTGCCTAATGCATTCCAACTGTTAACTACTCTGACACTGACAAAAAACTAATGTTTCTGTGGTTCATTTGGGTACTAAGTCTCCACCTGTGTCCCCTTGTTCGTGTTCCAACCAGGTTAAATTGTTTGTTTTTGTCCACCCTGTTAATTCCCCTAAGAATTGTGGGTGGTGATCATGCCTTCTCCATAGTCTTCTGTCTTCCGGGGACGTGAGGTTTAGCTCCCGTAGCCTTTCCTCGTAGCTCATATCTCTCAGTTCTGGGACTAGTCTGGTGGCTTACCTCTGAATTTTTAACTGTCTTGTGTTTAACTAAGTATGGAACTCCAGGCTGGAGCTGCATACGCCAGGATCGGTCTGACGTAAGTGGTATACAAGGTACTGAACGATTCCTTACGCAAGGTTCTAAAGGCAGTTCTTATATTGGCCAATCTAGCATATGCCGCTGATATCCTTTTGACGTAGGCTTCTGGGGACAGGTTCGGTGTGATATCAACCCCCCGATATCTCTCTCTATTTGACTCTTGCAGGATTTCACCTCCCAGATGGTACCTTGTGTTCAGCCTCCTGCTCCCTTCGCTTAAATTTATTACTTTACATTTCCCGAGTTAAACTTTAGTACCCATTTTCTAGACCATTCTTCCAGTTTGTCCAGGTCGTCCTGTAGTCTCTGTCTATCTTCATTTGTCTTGATTCTTCTCATAATTTTTGCATCATCAGCAAACATTGAGAGGAATGAGTCTATACCCTCTGGAAGATCGTTTACATATATCAAACAGGATGGGTCCAAGTACTGAGCCCTGTGGGACTCCGCTGGTGACATCTCGCCACTCTGATGTCTCCCCCCTCACCGTTACTCGCTGTTTCCCGTTGCTTAGAGTATCCACCGGAGCATCTTACCTATCACGCCTGCCTGTTTTCCAACTTTTGTAACAGCCTTTATATGTTGAATTTACTATTGGTATCTGCAGAATCGAGCTATTAGCTCTTGGACCCCGCCTTTCTAACCAATTTTATTTTTCCTGCATTATGTCTACTACATATATTTCTCTAACACACGCGCGTGCGCGCACACATCTCCAGGAAGCAGCCCGTAGCAGCTGTCTCTCAGGTACCTATTTACTGCTAGGTGAACAGGGGCATCAGGATGAAAAACTCGGCCCATTTGTTTCTGCCTCTGGAAACAAATCGGCCGAGGTAGAGCGACGGTCTAGCTTCATGCAAGTCGGCGTTCAATCCCCGACCGTCCAAGTAGCTGGGCACCATTTCTTCCCCCCGTCCCATCCCAAATCCTTATCCTGACCCTTTCCCAACGCTATATAGTTGCAATGGCTTGGCGCTTTCCCTTGATAATTACCTTACCTTCTGTCGGAGATAGAACCCAGACCCTTAGGACAACGACCCCAGAGCGCTGTCCACTCTGCCGCGAGGCCCCCCAAGACAATGTGTGTGTGCTCACCTAGTTGTGTTTGCGGGGGCTGAGCTTTGGCTCTTTCGTCCCGCCTCTCAACTGACAATCAACTGGTGTACAGATTCCTGAGCCTACTGGACTCTATCATATCTACATTTGAAAATGTGTATGGAGTCAGCCTCCACCACATCACTGCCTAATGCATTCCATTTGTTAACTACTGACACAAACAAAATTTTCTAATATGTCTGTGGCTTTACTGTGTATGTGTGTGTGTGTGTGTGTGTGTGTGTGTGTATGTGTGTGTGTGTGTGTGTGTGTGTGTGTGTGTGTGTGTGTATGTGTATGTGTGTGTGTGTGTGTATGTGTGTGTGTGTGTGTGTGTGTGTGTGTGTGTGTGTGTATGTGTATGTGTGTGTGTGTGTGTATGTGTGTGTGTGTGTGTGTGTGTGTGTGTGTGTGTGTGTGTGTACGTGTGTGTGTGTGTGTGTGTGTGTATGTGTGTGTGTGTGTGTGTTTTAATGTCAGTTTCTTCGGGTGTTTTCATAAAATATGGATCCATAGAGGAATACTGTGTAGCATGCTGTTACGGTATCGACACCGTCACTGGAGTATGGAGTGACGACTTCAGCGCCATCTATTGGTCTGCATTCCAACTCCCCTAGTATTGGGTGCTCTATAGACAATGACATCTGTTGGTGGTAGCGTGGTATCATTGGAAGGCTCCAGTTTCCTGTCCCAGTCAGAAGAGGACGTCGATGATGGTGACCTCTGGTGGGTGGCGTATCAAGATCAGCGCCATCTAGGTTGTGGCTACAAAGCACAATATCAATTCCCCGGTGGACGAGTGTTATCCCAGGGTTACCCAGTGTACTAATCTGGGTAATGACTTATGTCCACAGAGGTGACATATTGAGGCAGAGACGATTGAGCTGAGGAGGGCAGTTCACCTTGGGCAGCAGTCCATGAACTCTTAGCTTGGTCCTGCGAGAGGACTAAGTAGCCGCTGTCGATCCGAGCAGTGTGTTAGTTGCTGATACATGCAGTGTTTTTGAAAATCGATGAACCCGGGATTGGCTAGCAAGAGTAATGTGTGTATTATGCAGTGCTGCTAGCAAGCTGCTAGAGGATTCTGCCAGGGTGTTAACCACCCCTGTATGTGCTAGTTTGGGACCCCTGTCAGCGTGTTGCTGAAGCCCCTCTGCCAGTGAGTGTCTGGAGAGCGAAGGTGGGGTGTAGGCACATCGTGATACTGCAATCCGTTCTCGCAATACTGTGTGGGTGGACTGGCCCATATAGAAGGTGAACTCGCCAGTGTTTGCCAAGTGAACGAGGTGTACTTGGAATGTGGATTCACTGGGTTTGATAGACACTGTCATCGTGATATGTCCTGCGTGAAAGAGACACCATTGTAAATAAGTGTAGTTATATATATATATATATATATATGTCGTACCTAGTAGCCAGAACTCACTTCTATGCCTACTATGCATGGCCCGATTTGCCTAATAAGCCAAGTTTTCCTGAATTAATATATTTTTTCTAATTTTTTTCTTATGAAATGATAAAGCTACCCATTTCATTATGTATGAGGTCAATATGTTTTTATTGGAGTTAAAATTAACGTAGATATATGACCGAACCTAACCAACCCTACCTAACCTAACCTAACCTATCTTTATAGGTTAGGTTAGGTTAGGTAGCCGAAAACGTTAGGTTAGGTTAGGTTAGGTAGGTTAGGTAGTCGAAAAACAATTAATTCATGAAAACTTGGCTTATTAGGCAAATCGCGCCTTGCATAGTAGGCATAGAAGTGAGTTCTGGCTACTAGGTACGACATATATATATATATATATATATATATATATGTCGTACCTAGTAGCCAAAACGCACTTCTCAGCCTACTATGCAAGGCCCGATTTGCCTAATAAGCAAAGTTTTCATGAATTGTTTTTCGACTACCTAACCTACCTAACCTAACCTAACTTTTTCGGCTACCTAACCTAACCTATAAAGATAGGTTAGGTTGGGTTGGTTAGGTTCGGTCATATATCTACGTTAATTTTAACTCCAATAAAAAAAAATTGACCTCATACATAATGAAATGGGTAGCTTTATCATTTCATAAGAAATAAATTTGAGAAAATATATTAATTCAGGAAAACTTGGCTTATTAGGCAAATCGGACCTTGCATAGTAGGCTGAGAAGTGCGTTCTGGCTATTAGGTATGACATATATATATATATATATATATATATATATATATATATATATATATATATATATATATATATATATATATATATATATATATATATATGTCGTACCTAATAGCCAGAACGCACTTCTCAGCCTACTATTCAAGGCCCGATTTGCCTAATAAGCCAAGTTTTCATGAATTAATGTTTTTTCGTCTACCTAACCTACCTAACCTAACCTAGCTTTTTTTGGCTACCTAACCTAACCTTACCTATAAATATAGGTTAGGTTAGGTTAGGTAGGGTTGGTTAGGTTCGGGCACATATCTACGTTAATTTTAACTCCAATAAAAAAAATTGACCTCATACATAGAGAAAATGGTTGCTTTATCATTTCATAAGAAAAAAATTATAGCAAATATATTAATTCAGGAAAACTTGGCTTATTAGGCAAATCGGGCCTTGAATAGTAGGCTGAGAAGTGAGTTCTGGCTACTAGGTACGACATATATATATATATATATATATATATATATATATACCCCCAACCTCTCTGGCTCTATCCTCGATCCAATTATGACTGACCTTTGTAAAGAATTCGTTACCTTCATGATGTTACCTTCAGCCAGCATGGCAATTTATTTATTTATTTATTTATGCATATACAAGAATGTACATAAGGAATGTGAGGATACAAATATGGTAATTACAGTCTTGTAAAGCCACTAATAGATACCCTTAAAATCATTGGTAGTATCATTGGTATCGTGGTATCATTGGAAGTAATTGTAATTGTGAGTTCATTGCACCACGATGCAAAGTAGACTATCCTAACAGCTCCTGGACAACTAGCAGCAGTTCCCACTGCTGCTAGTTGAAAAATGTTGACCAAACCATACATTAGAAATTTAAAAGACGACGAAGTTTCGGTTCGTCCTGGACGGACGGACCGAAACCAGATTGACGGACCGAAACCTGAATGACCACAATCAGGTCGATTGTGGTCAAGTCGACAATCGACTTGATAATGGTCCAGGACGGACCGAAATGTCGTCTCTTCAATTTCTAGTGTGTGGTTCGGTCAGCACATCCTCGTTCTCAAAAAGTTGTGATCGGTAGTATACTATGAGTTCTCCAGTACAGCCGTACTCTAGCCACCGATTTCTTGAGGCAGCTGAAGCTCAATGCGACACATGGATGAGATACAAAAGCCACACCTCTCACGTCAGGAATTTATTAAAAAGAGGTAATCGGGGAGTAAAGACTGCCAAACGCTGTCTTGAATAGAATCGGGAACACCAAAATTTTGCATTAGGATAAGGGGGCTCAAACATCTGGTTAACGATAAGAGGATATTCTAGGGCCCAATTTCACTATTATGTCGACAAGACGGAAACCGTCGCATTCACCAATCAAGACTTACCCTGATGGCAAAGATACAAGTCTCTGATCCGGAAATGTAATCCTCAAGTTAACTACTAGAATTCTTCGAAAGTTATTTACGATGTTTAAATAACAGGATGAAGTACATTGCTGCCTTACCTCACTTAATGTGAAAAAGGTGATATGGTCAGTCCAACGTTAAAACGCAGTGCGTACACCAGTTGGTACCCGCTCTCACAACGCCTTCAGGTCTGTCAAGCACACGGAATGTGCCTCTCAGTACTGATTATGGCATATGAAGTTCCTGACCAAATATGGAAGATAAATACCAGCACCCACCACCTACCACCACTGCCTCCAATCACTGGTGAAACTCTTGAAAGAGTCTCATAAGAACTAACCTTCTCTGACTGTCATTTACAAATTGCACACTGAATGGCTTGAATGTCTACCTCATCGCCCTGCACTGCTCAGCCCTGAAGCTCATGTGCAGCCGTTAACTGCACACTAACTAGCCTGTACTTATTAGTGCACGGCGAAGGAGGAGCTTTTGGGGTGAAATAAGATATTATACTAATCTTGAGGTTATCTTGAGATGATTTCGGGGCTTTAGTGTCCCCGCGGCCCGGTCCTCGACCAGGCCTCCACCCCCAGGAAGCAGCCCGTGACAGCTGACTAACTCCCAGGTACCTATTTACTGCTAGGTAACAGGGGCATTCAGGGTGAAAGAAACTTTGCCCATTTGTTACTGCCTCGTGCGGGAATCGAACCCGCGCCACAGAATTACGAGTCCTGCGCGCTATCCACCAGGCTACGAGGCCCCTACATTAATGACTATAAAGAACTACTTAATGATTGAACTAATTAATGACTATAAAGAACTACATACTGAACCTCGCAAGCAGACCATACAAAACACTCATCGCGTTACGGCGCGTCTGATACCTGTTTGACAGAACATTATTTAGAAGCCTAGGTTAGCTGCCGCCTTGAGCATGCACCACTCTCATGAATGGCCTGCACCCGTCTCTACCTTCCCGGATAAGGAGGAGAACCGTACATGGCGACTTATTCCTACCCTCTACTGCCCTGGTTGGCCCTGCCGGTTAAGGTAATAAACGGTATACTTAACCTGATTGTTGATTGACGGTTGAGAGGCGGGACGAAAGAGCCAGAGCTCAACCCCCGCAAGCACAATTAGGTGAGTACACACACACACACACACACACACACACACACACACACACACACACACACACACACACACACACACACGGAATCGATAGGGTTGATAAAGACAGGCTATTTAACACAAGGGGCACACGCACTAGGGGACAAAGAGCTCTGGCTCTTTGGTCCCGCCTCTCAAATGTCAATCAACTGGTGTACAAATTACTGAGCCTACTGGGCTCTATCATATCTACATTTTAAATTGTGTATGGAGTCAGCCTCCACCACATCACTGCCTAATGCATTCCATTTGTTAACTACTCTGACACTGAAAAAATTCTTTCTAATGCCTCTGTGGTTCATTTGGGTACTAAGTTTCCACCTGTGTCCCCTTGTTCGTGTTCCACCCGTGCTGAAGAGTTTGTCTTTGTCCGACCTGTCAGTTCCCCTGAGAATTTTGTAGGTGGTTATCATGTCTCCCCTTACTCTCCTGTTTTCAAGGGATGTGAAGTTCAGCTCCCTTAGCCTTTCTTGGTAGCTCATACCTCTCAGTTCCGGGACCAGTCTGGTGGCATACCTATGAATCTTCTCTTAACTTCGTCTTGTGTTTAACTAGGTATGGACTTCAGGCTGGAGCTGCATACTCCAGGATTGGTCTGACATTTCTTATGTTAGCCAGTCTAGCATATGCCGCTGATGATATCCTTTTGATGTGGGCCTTTGGAGACAGGTTCGGTGTGATATCAACCCCCAAAACCTGTATTCAGCCTTCTGTTCCCTTCGCCTAATTTCATTACTTTACACTTTCCTAAATTGAACTTCAGTAGCCATTTTCAAGACCATCCCACCAGTTTGTCCTGTAGTCTCTGTCTATCTTCATCTGTTTTGATTCTTCTCAATTTTTGCATCATCAGTAAACATTGAGAGGAATGAGTCTATACCCTCTGGAAGGTCGTTTACATATATTAGAAACAGGATGGGTCCAAGTACAGAGCCCTGTGGAACCCCGCTGGTGACATCTCGCCACTCTGATGCATCCCCTCTTACAGTTACTCGCTGTTTCCTGTTGCTTAGATACTCCCTTATCCACTGGAGCACCTTACATTTTACTCCTGCCTGTTGCTCCAACTTTTGAAACAGCCTTTTGTGAGGTACTGTGTCAAAGGCTTTCTGACTTTCAAGAAAATGCAGTTTGCCCACCCTTCTGTTTCTTGCCTAATTTGTGTTGCTTGGTCATAGAATTCTATTAGACCTGTGAGGCACGATTTACGATCTCTGAACCCATGTTGGTGGTGTGTTACAAAGTTGTTTCCCTCCAGATGCTCTACGAGCCTTTTCCTCACGATCTTCTCCATCACCTTGCATGGTATACAAGTTAGGGAAACTGGCCTGTAGTTCAGTGCCTCTTGCCTGTCACCATTTTTGTATATTGGGACTACATTAGCTGTCTCCCGTTTCCAGTGACCTGTTATACACCATAGAGTGTGGCGCACTTAGTGCCTCTGCACATTCTTTTAGTACCCATGGTGAGATTCTCTCAGGCCCAACAGCCTTTGTCACATTCAGCTCCAACAGATTCCTTTTGACCTCATCACTGGTGAGGTCAAATTCCTCCAAGGTTGCTCGGTTTGCCTCCTCATTTAGTGCAGGGCTTCTCCTCCTCCTATTGTAAAAATCTCCTGGAATCTCTTGCTGAGTTCTTCACACACCTTGTCGTTCTCTGTGTATCTGTTCTCCCCTTTTCTCAGTCTCATCACTTGTTCCATCACTGCTGTTTTCCTCCTGATGAGGCTGTGGATCAGTTTTGGTTGGGTCCTAGCTTTATTCACGATGTCATTTTCATACTGTCTCTGCTTCTCTCCTCACTCTGAGGTACTATTTCTGGCCCTCTGGCATCTCTCCCTGCTCTCTGGCGTTCTGTTTGATGTGTGTATTCACCTAGTTGTGCTTAAGGTGGTTGAGCTCTGTTCTTCCGGCCCGCCTCTCAACTGTTACTACTCACTCACACACACACTCACACACACACACACCCACACACACACACACCCACACACACACCCACACACACCCACACACACCCACACACACACACACCCACACCCACACACACCCACACACACACCCACACACACACCCACACACACACACACCCACACACACACACACACACACCCACACACACACACACACACACCCACACACACCCACACCCACACACACACACACACACACACACACACACACCCACACACACACCCACACACACACACACCCACACACACACACACCCACACACACACACACCCACACACACACACCCACACACACACACACCCACACACACACACACCCACACACACACACACCCACACACACACACACACCCACACACACACACACCCACACACACACACACCCACACCCACACACACACACACCCACACACACACACACCCACACACACACACACCGTGTTGTGACCATCGTGTTGGGTGGACGCGGGTTGGGAGCTCCTGGTTCACTAGTGGAGTGGGAGAGATAATCAGGCAACTTGGAAAGGAAAAAGTGTGTACAAGTGAATGAAAAAAAACTTGGGTTTTGACCAAAGCCATAAGGTAGTGAAGAAAAACAGTAGAAGTAGCGTAATTGAAAATAGTTGATGAAGTACTGAGGCAGTGTGGAGCAGACCTCACCGACCTCTGAACGTGACCTCACCCCCGGCAGCAACCCACCCAACACCACGTGGGAAGACGCTTGGAGATTCACTCACCTATTGTGTTAGCAGGACGGTAAGATACTTGGAACCCCTGTTATCTTGAGATTCTTGAGATGATTTCGGGGCTTCAGTGTCCCCGCGGCCCGGTCCTCGACCAGGCCTCCACCCCCAGGAAGCAGCCCGTGACAGCTGACTAACTCCCAGGTACCTATTTACTGCTAGGTAACAGGGGCATTCAGGGTGAAAGAAACTTTGCCCATTTGTTTCTGCCTCGTGCGGGAATCGAACCCGCGCCACAGAATTACGAGTCCTGCGCGCTATCCACCAGGCTACGAGGCTTGTGGGTAAGGTTGGATTATAGCAATGACTAGTTCAGGAAGGGCGTCTAGGTCCAGCAGTATTATGATTGAAGAAGAAGATAGGTTTGTGGAGAAGAGGATTTGTAGAGAAGAGGGATGTTTGGATAGATCTAATCCAGGGGATTAAAAGTGAAATCTTTAATAAGATACAGGACGAGGTTCAAAGACTCAAACAAGAGTTTATGGATTATATTCAAGAGAAAATCAGGAAGAGCAGGGTAGAATGGCAAGGAGAAATAACTAGGCTTACTTATGAATTTGGCAGGAATAAGGGAAACATGGTAGGGGAAGGGGGAGTAGTAGTAGGTGGAGTAGCGGGTGTGGGAGGGGTGGGGGTCAGCCAGGGAGGGGGCCACCAGCATGACCATGAACTGAGAAAGAGGACAATCATGATCCATGGATTGCTTGAAGCCAGGGCACTATCGAGGCAGGAAAGGATGGAGATTGAAGATTTGGAGCTACAGGGGATCTTGAGAGACATGAGAGCCCAGATGGCAGGGAATGAGGTGCAAGTCCACCGATGCATTGAGCCATTCAACTCTTAACAGGAAACGACCTGTCCTGGTACAGTTCACTAACGAAGAGGCAGTGGATTACAGCATCACAAACACTTATTCAGAGGTAGCAAAAATTACTACAACGAATATATTGACAAATTCATGACGAAGGAGGAACAGATAGCCCACAGAGCAAGCAAACCTCCACGATACAACTCTTCCCATTTGAGCGTAGCTACACACCCCAGTGCTAATCCACCCCATGCTAACCAGTTCACACCTTCTCAGGTCACCCCCTCCCCAAATCAGCCCTCCCTGCCCCTGCTTTTCTCCCCAACACCTCCCTTGACCCCTCTGACCCCACTGTAGTCAAATTCATCCCACATTCCAAGGACCCCCTCATCACCTCCACCCCCAAAACCCATCCAGCCCTCAACCCCTCAACCCCCAAAACCCACCCAGCCCTCATCCCCCTCAACCCCAAAACCCACCCAGCCCTCATCCCCTCAACCCCCAAAACCTGCCCAGCCCTCACCCCTCCTCATCCCCTCTCCTTCCATGTGACCCCCCACCCTTGCGAGGGGGGTGGGAGGTTCCCCCCACCCCTCTATCCTTCCCCCTCCCAACCTCTCAACCTCTATCTGACTCCCAACCTTACGCTATCCCCCAACCCCTCTATGCCTATCAGACCCTCCCTAATCTTTAAACCCAGTATGCCCTTCCTACTCCAGACCTACCTACCCAGGCCCTACCCCAGACATTCCTACCTATCTTCCTAGAAGCCCAGCCACCCAAGCACCCCTCCCGACCCCTTTCACCCCCATACACCCCCGGACCCCCCCAGACACCCCCCGGATCCTCCCCGCCCCCAGTCATCCCCCAGATCCCCCAGGTCCCACCAGACCCCCAGAGAAAGGGAGAACTCTGGTACAAGAGTTTCCATGAAGAATCTCAAGGTTTGGTACACCAATGCTGATGGGGTATCTAATAAAGCAGGAGAGATAAAAGAAAGAGTGAGTGAGGCAGATCCTGACATAGTTGCAATTGTGGAAACTAAAATTAATGACATGATCTCAGATGCAATCTTTCCTGAAGGCTACCAGGTGATACGAAAAGAGAGGACACAGAGACAGGGAGGGGGAGTAGCACTCCTAATAAAGCGGAAATGGAAGTTTGAAGACCTGGGAAATCGGGTTACCAATGAGTGCACAAGCTTCATACACGACACTCTGACAGTAGATGGGAGGAAGATTGTGATCTTGGTAATCTACAATCCCCCACCAAACAGTAGAAGACCCAGGCAGGAGTATGATGATAACAACAAGGCATGTATAGATGAACTGCAGAAGGCAGCAACACTAGCCCACAGAATGAGAGCGAAGCTGCTGATCATGGGGGACCTAAATCATGGAGAGATAAATTGGGAATCAAGGAATCCCCATGGAGGGGACGAAACGTGGGGAGCAAAGTTAGTAGACGTTATAGACAGGAATTTCCTAACACAACATGTGAAGGAAGACACAAGGGAAAGAGGAGGAGATGCACCGAGCCTATTAGACCTGATTTTCACCCAGAACATCGAAGACATCGAGAACTAAGAGCATGAAACACCTCTAGGGGCCAGTGACCATTGTGTCCTAGTCTTCGACTACATGATGGAATTCAAACTTATGACCATGGGACAAGAGATCTGGGAAAGGAGAGTTGACTACAGGAAAGGGGACTATAAGAGGATAAGGGACTATCTGGGTGAAGTGCAGTGGGAGGAAGAAATTAGAGGAAAAACAGTCCAAGATATGATGGACCTAGTCATACAGAAATGCCAGGAGGCCGAAGAGAGATTTATACCAACAGTAAAGGGAAAAAATAAGAAGGAATATAATAACCCATGGTTTAATAGACAGTGTCAGGAAGCAAAAATGGCCAGCAGGCGGGAGTGGAGGAAGTACAGAAGACAAAGGACAGAGGACAACAGGATCAGATGCAACAGAGCTAGGAACGATTACATTAACATAAGACGAACATCGGAAATGAACTATGAGAATGATATTGCGATCAAAGCGAAAAAACAACCTAAGTTACTACACAGTCATATAAGAAGAAAAATATCGGTGAACGACCAAGTGACAAGACTAAGGAAGACAGAGGGGGCATATACTGAAAGTGACAAGGAAATCTGCGAGGCACTGAATGCCAGTTTCCATGGAGTGTTCACTACCGAGCCTGAGCAGCTCCCATTGTTGGAAGGGGTTACCCTAGATGAAAGACTATCAGATATAGAGGTGACAGCAGAGGAGGTAATGAAACAATTGACAACTCTAGATGAAACTAAAGCAGTTGGACCAGACAAAGTATCACCGTGGATACTAAAAGCAGCAGCGCAGGCCCTCTGCATGCCTCTGGCAATGATCTTTAATGAGTCACTTATGTCGGGAGAATTGCCCAGTTGCTGGAAGAAGGCAAATGTCGTGCCGATCTTCAAGAAAGGCGATAGGGAGGAGGCACTTAACTATAGACCTGTATCACTGACAAGCATCCCCTGCAAAATACTGGAAAGAATAATTAGGCTACGACTGGTTGCACACCTGAAGAACGTTAGGTTTGTGAACAAACATCAACATGGGTTCTGGACAGGGAAATCGTGCCTAACAAACCTTCTGGAATTCTATGATAAAATAATGAGGATAAGACAGGACAGAGATGGTTGGGCAGATTGCATATTTCTGGACTGCCAAAAAGCCTTTGATACAGTACCGCACATGAGACTGCTGTTCAAACTCGAGAGGCAGGCAGGGGTGGGGGGAAAGGTCCTAGCATGGATAAGGAACTACCTAACAGGAAGGAGCCAAAGAGTTATGGTAAGATGTGAGAAGTCGGACTGGCGAACAGTAACAAGTGGAGTACCACAAGGATCGGTGCTGGGACCAATTCTATTTCTTGTATATGTTAACGACATGTTTACAGGCGTAGTCCTACATGTCGATGTTTGCGGATGACGCAAAGTTGATGAGAAAAGTTGTGACAGATGAGGATTGCAGGATCCTCCAAGAGGACCTGAACAGGTTGCAGAGATGGTCAGAGAAATGGCTACTGGAATTCAACACGAGCAAATGTAAAGTTATGGAAATGGGACTAGGAGATAGGAGACCAACGGGACAGTACACAATGAAGGGGAACAGCCTACCTGTGACGACGCGAGAAAGAGACCTGGGCGTGAACGTAACACATAATTATCTCCTGAGGCACACATCAATAGGATAACGACAGCAGCGTACTCTACACTGGTAAAAGTTAGAACATCATTCAGAAACCTAAGTAAGGAGGCATTTAGGGCGCTTTACACTGCCTACGTGAGGCCTGTCTTAGAGTGTGCCGCCTCATCATGGAGTCCACATCTGAAGAAGCATATAAAGAAACTGGAAAAGGTTCAGAGGTTTGCAACGAGACTCGTCCCAGAGTTACGAGGGATGGGGTATGAGGAGCGCCTGAAGGAATTGTGCCTTACGACACTAGAAAGCAGAAGGAAGGGGCGACATGATAGGAACGTATAAAATACTCAGAGGGGATTGACAGAGTGGACATAGACGAAATGTTCACACGGAATAGTAACAGAACGAGGGGACATGGATGGAAGCTTGAAACTCAGATGAGTCACAGAGATGTTAGGAAGTTTTCTTTTAGCGTGAGAGTAGTGGGAAAATGGAATGCACTTAAGGAACAGATTGTGGAAGCAAATACTATTCATAATTTTAAAACCAGGTATGATAGGGAAATGGGACAGGAGTCATTGCTGTAAACAACCGATGCTCGAAAGGCGGGATCCAAGAGTCTATGCTCGATCCTGCAGAAACAACTAGGTGAGTATACACACAGATTAAGGGATTACTTAAGTAACAGAAGACAACGGGTCACTGTGAGGGGTGAGGTCTCGGATTGGCGTGACGTCACAAGTGGAGTCCCTGACGGTGAAACCACTAACACTTGTGATTGAAACAGTATTGGTCCTTGGACCAATACTGTTTCTGATATATGTAAATGATCTCCCAGAGGGAATAGAATCGTTTCTCTCAATGTTTGCTGATGATGCAAAAATTATGAGGACGATTGAAACAGAGGATGATAGGAGGAGGCTACAGGACGACCTAGACAGACCGAGTGAATGGTCCAACAAATGGCTGGTAAAGTTTAACCCGAGTAAATGGAAAGTAATGAAACTAGACGGTGGAAACAGGAGGCCAGACACAGGATACATAACAGGAGATGAAGTACTTAATGAAACGGAAAGAGAGAAAGATCTAGGAATTGATATCACGCCAAACCTGTCTCCTGAAGCCCACATAAAAAGAATTACGTCTGCGGCATATGCGAGGCTGGCTAACATCAGAACAGCCTTCAGGAACCTGTGTAAGGAATCAGAATCTTGTATACCACATACGTAAGACCAATCCTGGAGTATGCGGCCCCAGCATGGAGCCCGTACCTTGTCAAGCACAAGACGAAGCTGGAAAAAGTTCAGAGGTATGCCACTAGACTAGTCCCAGAACTAAGAGGCATGAGTTACGAGGAAAGGCTGCGGAAAATGCACCTTGCGACACTGGAAGACAGAAGACTGAGGGGAGACATGATCACTACCTACAAAATCCTCAGGGGAATTGACAGGGGGAGACAAGGATAAACTATTCAACACTGGTGGTACGCGAACAAGGCGACACAGGTGAAAACTGAGTACCCACATGAGCCGCAGGGACGTTAGAAAGACCTTTTTCAGTGTCAGAGTAGTTAACTGGTGGAATGCATTAGGCAGCGATGTGGTGGAGGCTGACTCCATACACAGTTTTAAATGTAGATATGATAGAGCCCAATAGGCTCAGGAATCTGCACACCAGTTGATTGACAGTTGAGAGGCAGGACCAAAGAGCCAAAGCTCAACTCCCGCAAGCACAAATAGGTGAGTACACACACACACACACACACGGGAAGCAGTCCGTAACAGCTGTCTAACTCCCAGGTACCTATTTACTGCTAGGTAACAGGGGCATAAAGGTGAAAGAAACTTTACCCATTCGTGTGGTTAATGTGTGCACATACGTGCACACATTAACCATCAGGTGTTCACATATGTGCACGAGAGCTTGCGATTGGACGTTGTTTCATCAAATATATCATTAACATCCAACTTACTGATGGCCAAATCCTACATACACGTGATTGGAACCATCAAAACGATCAATATTCACTACTGCTTTAAGTCAATATATAACATATCTATCAAGAGACCGCAAGTGGTAAGATACTCTCATTAAATGTTAGCATCTATTGACATCACACACAGAGATCACACTAAAGTGATGCATCAAATGAACAAATCCACAAGGGCCGTGACGAGGATTCGAACCTGCGCCCGGGAGTATCCCAGACACTGCCTTAATCGACTGAGCTACGACAGGGTAAAAGGGTTAGTTTGTGCCTCGGAGAGGCAACGGAATCCAGCAAGTTCAGTAGAACTTCGGTTTCAACCCTTTTACCCTGTCGTAGTTCAGTCGATTAAGGCAGTGTCTGGGATGCTCCCGGACGCAGGTTCGAATCCTCGTCACGGCCCTTGTGGATTTGTTCATCTGTTGACATGTTATGTTACCAGAGGACCGTGACCCATGTAACAGTAAGTCCATCATGACTTAGGCGCTCAATAGTGTAACATTAATCCCATTGTGAGCGAGGCAGAGGCTGATTCTGGTAGGGAGGAAGGGAAGGCATGAAAGAGGAAGAGAGGTGAAGGAGATTGGGAGAGATCCAGAGAGCGAGAGGTCAGTCACAGCAACTCGTCCTCAGTCCAAGTCCATTCCATCCAGCGGTTAACCCCACAGACGCATTCATCAATTTTTACATGCTGTTAATTCAAAACAGGATTTTTCTCGTATATAAATTAATATTATACTATATTAGCATATTGTGCATATATTGGCATAGGTTACGTTAGGTGTTTAGGTTCTGTTGGCGACTATTTGTGTTTGTTGTACGTGGGTGAAGCATTTACAGCGTTGTGGTTCGAACAAAATTCGTCAGTGAAGCACTTGTTCCGGACGTGTTCGAACGAAATCAGTTGTGAGTCGTTTGTAAACCGTTTTTCCCAGTCATAAACAGGGGGGTTGGCGAGTGGATGGAATGGACTTTAGCCTTAGTTTATGAGGACGGGGCCGTGCTGCACGAGGACGGGGCCGTGCTGCACGAGGATGGGGCCGTGCTGCACGAGGACGGGGCCGTGCTGCACGAGGACGGGGTCGTGCTGCACGAGGACGGGGCCGTGCTGCACGAGGACGGGGCCGTGCTGCACGAGGACGGGGCCGTGCTGCACGAGGACGGGGCCGTGCTGCACGAGGACGGGGCCGTGCTGCACGAGGACGGGGCCGTGCTGCACGAGGACGGGGCCGTGCTGCACGATTATTGACACAAGAAATACCATGATCCAAATATCCAATATAAACAGCTGTGTACTGTTGATACAGTGACCGGCCAGTACCCGTTTGACCGAACCCCAGCCTTAACTACCCTGTAACGAGCCCAGGTTATTAAACAAAAAAAAAATAAAAAAAATAATTAAAGACAAAAAATAGGCACAAAAACAAACCTGTTTATTCTCGGTATATATTATAACGCTGTGATCAGCGCACAAAGAACAAACAATGCCCAACAGTATTCCAAACAAACGTGTTATTCACAAACAATAGCGCATTCACACTTTACTTTCCACCCGCATACAATACCTGTTTTATTAATGCATATACAACAATAGTTTACACTGGATCACAATAATCCTTTAGTCACAAACTTTGAAAGTCAGTTTCTCTATTTTCTAGTCCAAACCTATTGGTAAGGGGGGGGGCACGTAACACCATGCAGGGGGCGGGGCACGGTAACACACCATGCAGGGGGGGGGCACGGTAACACACCATGCAGGGGGGGGGCACGGTAACACACCATGCAGGGGGGGGGGGCACGGTAACACACCATGCAGGGGGGGGCACGGTAACACACCGTGCAGGGGGGGGGGCACGTAACACCATGCAGGGGGCGGGGCACGGTAACACACCATGCAGGGGGGGGGGCACGGTAATACACCATGCAGGGGGGGGCACGGTAACACACCATGCAGGGGGGGGCACGGTAACACACCATGCAGGGGGGGGGCACGGTAACACACCATGCAGGGGGGGGCACGGTAACACACCATGCAGGGGGGGGCACGGTAACACACCATGCAGGGGGGGGCACGGTAACACACCATGCAGGGGGGGGCACGGTAACACACCATGCAGGGGGGGGCACGGTAACACACCATGCAGGGGGGGGCACGGTAACACACCATGCAGGGGGGGGCACGGTAACACACCATGCAGGGGGGGGCACGGTATCACACCATGCAGGGGGGGGGCACGGTATCACACCATGCAGGGGGGGGCACGGTATCACACCATGCAGGGGGGGGGCACGGTAACACCATGCAGCGGGGGGCACGGTAACACACCATGCAGGGGGGGGCACGGTAACACACCATGCAGGGGGCGGGGCACGGTAACACACCATACAGGGGGGGCACGGTAACACACCATGCAGGAGGGGGGACGGTATCACACCATGCAAGGGGGGGGCACGGTAACACACCATGCAGGGGGGGGCACGGTATCACACCATGCAGGGGGGGGGCACGGTAACACACCAAGCAGGGGGGGCACGGTAACACACCCTGCAGGGGGGGTCCCGGTAACACACCATACCGGGGGGGGCACGGTAACACACCATGCAGGGGGGGGCACGGTATCACACCATGCAGGGGGGGCACGGTATCACACCATGCAGGGGGGGCACGGTAACACACCATGCAGGGGGGGGCCACGGTAACACACCATGCAGGGGGCGGGGCACGGTAACACACCATACAGGGGGGGGCACGGTAACACCATGCAGGGGGGGGGTACGGTAACACACCATACAGGGGGGGGCACGGTATCACACCATGCAGGGGGGGGGGCACGGTAACACACCATGCAGGGGGGGGGGCACGGTAACACACCATGCAGGGGGGGGGGGCACGGTATCACACCATGCAGGGGGGGCACGGTATCACACCATGCAGGGGGGGGGCACGGTAACACACCAAGCAGGGGGGGCACGGTAACACACCATGCAGGGGGGGGCACGGTAACACACCATGCAGGTGGGGGGGCACGGTATCACACCATGCAGGGGGGGCACGGTAACACACCAAGCAGGGGGGGGCACGGTAACACACCATGCAGGGGATGGCACGGTAACACACCATGCAGGGGGGGCACGGTAACACACCATGCAGGGGGGGGGCACGGTAACACACCATGCAAGGGGGGCACGGTAACACCATGCAGGGGGGGGGCACGGTAACACCATGCAGGGGGGGGGCACGGTAACACACCATGCAGGGGGGGGCACGGTAAGACACCATGCAGGGGGGGGGGACCGGTAACACCATGCAGGGGGGGGGGCACGGTAACACACCATGCAGGGGGGGGCACGGTAACACCATGCAGGGGGGGGCACGGTAACACCATGCAGGGGGGGCACGGTAACACACCATGCAGGGGGGGCACGGTAACACACCATGCAGGGGGGGCACGGTAACACCATACAGGGGGGGCACGGTAACACACCATGCAGGGGGGGGGCACGGTAACACACCATGCAGGGGGGGGCACGGTAACACACCATGCAGGGGGGGGCACGGTAACACCATGCAGGGGGGGGCACGGTAACACCATGCAGGGGGGGGGCACGGTAACACACCATGCAGGGGGCGGGGCACGGTAACACACCATGCAGGGGGCGGGGCACGGTAACACACCATGCAGGGGGCGGGGCACGGTAACACACCATGAAGGGGGCGGGGCACGGTAACACACCATGCAGGGGGCGGGGCACGGTAACACACCATGCAGGGGGCGGGGCACGGTAACACACCATACAGGGGGGGGCACGGTAACACACCAAGCAGGGGGGCGGGGCACGGTAACACACCAAACAGGGGGGCGGGGCACGGTAACACACCAAGCAGGGGGGCGGGGCACGGTAACACACCATGCAGGGGGGGGGGCACGGTAACACACCATGCAGGGGGGGGGCACGGTAACACACCATGCAGGGGGGGGGCACTGTAACACCATGCAGGGGGGCACGGTAACACCATACAGGGGGGGCACGGTAACACACCATGCAGGGGGGGGGCACGGTAACACACCATGCAGGGGGGGGGGGCACGGTAACACCATGCAGGGGAGGGCATGGTAACACACCATGCAGGGGGGGGGCACGGTAACACCATGCAGGGGGGGGGGCACGGTAACACCATGCAGGGGGGCGGGGCACGGTAACACACCATGCAGGGGGGGGGCACGGTAACACCATGCAGGGGGGGGCACGGTATCACACCATGCAGGGGGGGCACGGTAACACACCATACAGAGGGGGGCACGGTAACACACCATGCAGGGGGCGGGGCACGGTAACACACCATGCAGGGGGCGGGGCACGGTAACACACCATGCAGGGGGCGGGGCACGGTAACACACCATGCAGGGGGCGGGGCACGGTAACACACCATGCAGGGGGCGGGGCACGGTAACACACCATGCAGGGGGCGGGGCACGGTAACACACCATGCAGGGGGCGGGGCACGGTAACACACCATGCAGGGGGGGCACGGTAACACACCATGCAGGGGGGTGGCACGGTATCACACCATGCAGGGGGGGGGCACGGTATCACACCATGCAGGGGGGGGCACGGTAACACACCATGCAGGGGGGGGGGCACGGTAACACACCATGCAGGGGGGGGCACGGTAACACACCATGCAGGGGGCGGGGCACGGTAACACACCATACAGGGGGGGCACGGTAACACACCATGCAGGGGGGGGGGCACGGTATCACACCATGCAAGGGGGGGGCACGGTAACACACCATGCAGGGGGGGGCACGGTAACACACCATGCAGGGGGGGGCACGGTAACACACCAAGCAGGGGGGGCACGGTAACACACCCTGCAGGGGGGGGGCCCGGTAACACACCATACCGGGGGGGGCACGGTAACACACCATGCAGGGGGGCACGGTATCACACCATGCAGGGGGGGGGCACGGTATCACACCATGCAGGGGGGGCACGGTAACACACCATGCAGGGGGGGGCCACGGTAACACACCATGCAGGGGGTGGGGCACGGTAACACACCATACAGGGGGGGGGCACGGTAACACCATGCAGGGGGGGGGGCACGGTAACACCATGCAGGGGGGGGCACGGTATCACACCATGCAGGGGGGGGCACGGTATCACACCATGCAGGGGGGGGCACGGTAACACACCATGCAGGGGGGGGCACGGTATCACACCATGCAGGGGGGGGCACGGTATCACACCATGCAGGGGGGGGGCACGGTATCACACCATGCAGGGGGGGGCACGGTAACACACCATGCAGGGGGGGGGCACGGTAACACACCATGCAGGGGGGGGCACGGTATCACACCATGCAGGGGGGGGGCACGGTATCACACCATGCAGGGGGGGCACGGTAACACACCAAGCAGGGGGGGCACGGTAACACACCATGCAGGGGGGGGGCACGGTAACACACCATGCAGGGGGGGGCACGGTATCACACCATGCAGGGGGGGCACGGTAACACACCAAGCAGGGGGGGGCACGGTAACACACCATGCAGGGGATGGCACGGTAACACAACATGCAGGGGGGGGGGCACGGTAACACCATGCAGGGGGGGGCACGGTAACACACCATGCAAGGGGGGCACGGTAACACCATGCAGGGGGGGGCACGGTAACACACCATGCAGGGGGGGGCACGGTAAGACACCATGCAGGGGGGGGGGACCGGTAACACCATGCAGGGGGGGGGCACGGTAACACCATGCAGGGGGGGGGCACGGTAACACCATGCAGGGGGGGGGGGCACGGTAACACACCATGCAGGGGGGGGCACGGTAACACCATGCAGGGGGGGCACGGTAACACACCATGCAGGGGGGGGCACGGTAACACACCATGCAGGGGGGGGCACGGTAACACACCATGCAGGGGGGGCACGGTAACACACCATGCAGGGGGGGCACGGTAACACACCATGCAGGGGGGGGGGCACGGTAACACACCATGCAGGGGGGGGGCACGGTAACACACCATGCAGGGGGGGCACGGTAACACACCATGCAGGGGGGGGCACGGTAACACACCATGCAGGGGGGGCACGGTAACACACCATGCAGGGGGGGGCACGGTAACACCATGCAGGGGGGGGGCACGGTAACACCATGCAGGGGGGGGGGGCACGGTAACACACCATGCAGGGGGCGGGGCACGGTAACACACCATGCAGGGGGCGGGGCACGGTATCACACCATGCAGGGGGGGGGGGGCACGGTAACACACCATGCAGGGGGGGCACGGTAACACACCATGCAGGGGGGGGGCACGGTAACACACCATACAGGGGGTGCACGGTAACACACCAAGCAGGGGGGCGGGGCACGGTAACACACCAAGCAGGGGGGGGGCACGGTAACACACCATGCAGGGGGGGGGCACGGTAACACACCATGCAGGGGGGGGGCACTGTAACACACCATGCAGGGGGGGGGCACGGTAACACCATACAGGGGGGGCACGGTAACACACCATGCAGGGGGGGCACGGTAACACACCATGCAGGGGGGGGGCACGGTAACACCATGCAGGGGAGGGCATGGTAACACACCATGCAGGGGGGGGCATGGTAACACACCATGCAGGGGGGGGCACGGTAACACCATGCAGGGGGGGGGCACGGTAACACCATGCAGGGGGGCGGGGCACGGTAACACCATGCAGGGGGGAGCACGGTAACACCATGCAGGGGGGGGGCACGGTAACACACCATGCAGGGGGGGGACGGTATCACACCATGCAAGGGGGGGGCACGGTAACACACCATGCAGGGGGGGGGCACGGTATCACACCATGCAGGGGGGGGGGCACGGTAACACACCAAGCAGGGGGGGCACGGTAACACACCCTGCAGGGGGGGTCCCGGTAACACACCATACCGGGGGGGGCACGGTAACACACCATGCAGGGGGGGGGCACGGTATCACACCATGCAGGGGGGGCACGGTATCACACCATGCAGGGGGGGCACGGTAACACACCATGCAGGGGGGGGGCCACGGTAACACACCATGCAGGGGGCGGGGCACGGTAACACACCATACAGGGGGGGGCACGGTAACACCATGCAGGGGGGGGGTACGGTAACACACCATGCAGGGGGGGGCACGGTATCACACCATGCAGGGGGGGGGGGCACGGTAACACACCATGCAGGGGGGGGGCACGGTAACACACCATGCAGGGGGGGGGCACGGTATCACACCATGCAGGGGGGGGCACGGTATCACACCATGCAGGGGGGGGGCACGGTAACACACCAAGCAGGGGGGGCACGGTAACACACCATGCAGGGGGGGGCACGGTAACACACCATGCAGGGGGGGGGGCACGGTATCACACCATGCAGGGGGGGCACGGTAACACACCAAGCAGGGGGGGGCACGGTAACACACCATGCAGGGGATGGCACGGTAACACACCATGCAGGGGGGGCACGGTAACACACCATGCAGGGGGGGGGGCACGGTAACACACCATGCAAGGGGGGCACGGTAACACCATGCAGGGGGGGGGGCACGGTAACACACCATGCAGGGGGGGGCACGGTAAGACACCATGCAGGGGGGGGGGACCGGTAACACCATGCAGGGGGGGGGCACGGTAACACACCATGCAGGGGGGGGCACGGTAACACCATGCAGGGGGGGCACGGTAACACCATGCAGGGGGGGCACGGTAACACACCATGCAGGGGGGGCACGGTAACACACCATGCAGGGGGGGCACGGTAACACCATACAGGGGGGGGCACGGTAACACACCATGCAGGGGGGGGGCACGGTAACACACCATGCAGGGGGGGGCACGGTAACACACCATGCAGGGGGGGGCACGGTAACACACCATGCAGGGGGGGGCACGGTAACACCATGCAGGGGGGGGCACGGTAACACCATGCAGGGGGGGGGCACGGTAACACACCAGGCAGGGGGCGGGGCACGGTAACACACCATGCAGGGGGCGGGGCACGGTAACACACCATGCAGGGGGCGGGGCACGGTAACACACCATGCAGGGGGCGGGGCACGGTAACACACCATGCAGGGGGCGGGGCACGGTAACACACCATGCAGGGGGCGGGGCACGGTAACACACCATGCAGGGGGCGGGGCACGGTAACACACCAAGCAGGGGGGCGGGGCACGGTAACACACCAAGCAGGGGGGCGGGGCACGGTAACACACCATGCAGGGGGGGGGCACGGTAACACACCATGCAGGGGGGGGGCACTGTAACACCATGCAGGGGGGCACGGTAACACCATACAGGGGGGGCACGGTAACACCATACAGGGGGGGCACGGTAACACACCATGCAGGGGGGGGCACGGTAACACACCATGCAGGGGGGGGGCACGGTAACACCATGCAGGGGGGCGGGGCACGGTAACACACCATGCAGGGGGGCGGGGCACGGTAACACACCATGCTGGGGGGGGGCACGGTAACACCATGCAGGGGGGGGCACGGTATCACACCATGCAGGGGGGGCACGGTAACACACCATGCAGGGGGCGGGGCACGGTAACACACCATGCAGGGGGCGGGGCACGGTAACACACCATGCAGGGGGCGGGGCACGGTAACACCATGCAGGGGGCGGGGCACGGTAACACACCATGCAGGGGGCGGGGCACGGTAACACACCATGCAGGGGGCGGGGCACGGTAACACACCATGCAGGGGGGTGGCACGGTATCACACCATGCAGGGGGGGGCACGGTATCACACCATGCAGGGGGGGGCACGGTAACACACCATGCAGGGGGGGGGCACGGTAACACACCATGCAGGGGGGGCACGGTAACACACCATGCAGGGGGCGGGGCACGGTAACACACCATACAGGGGGGGCACGGTAACACACCATGCAGGGGGGGGGGGCACGGTATCACACCATGCAAGGGGGGGGGCACGGTAACACACCATGCAGGGGGGGGCACGGTAACACACCATGCAGGGGGGGGCACGGTAACACACCAAGCAGGGGGGGCACGGTAACACACCCTGCAGGGGGGGGGGGCCCGGTAACACACCATACCGGGGGGGGCACGGTAACACACCATGCAGGGGGGGGCACGGTATCACACCATGCAGGGGGGGGGCACGGTATCACACCATGCAGGGGGGGCACGGTAACACACCATGCAGGGGGGGGCCACGGTAACACACCATGCAGGGGGCGGGGCACGGTAACACACCATACAGGGGGGGGGGGCACGGTAACACCATGCAGGGGGGGGGGCACGGTAACACCATGCAGGGGGGGGGGCACGGTATCACACCATGCAGGGGGGGGCACGGTATCACACCATGCAGGGGGGGGCACGGTAACACACCATGCAGGGGGGGGCACGGTATCACACCATGCAGGGGGGGCACGGTATCACACCATGCAGGGGGGGGCACGGTAACACACCATGCAGGGGGGGGGCACGGTAACACACCATGCAGGGGGGGGCACGGTATCACACCATGCAGGGGGGGGCACGGTATCACACCATGCAGGGGGGGCACGGTAACACACCAAGCAGGGGGGGGCACGGTAACACACCATGCAGGGGGGGGGGCACGGTAACACACCATGCAGGGGGGGGCACGGTATCACACCATGCAGGGGGGGCACGGTAACACACCAAGCAGGGGGGGGCACGGTAACACACCATGCAGGGGATGGCACGGTAACACAACATGCAGGGGGGGGGCACGGTAACACCATGCAGGGGGGGGGGGCACGGTAACACACCATGCAAGGGGGGCACGGTAACACCATGCAGGGGGGGGGCACGGTAACACACCATGCAGGGGGGGGCACGGTAAGACACCATGCAGGGGGGGGGGACCGGTAACACCATGCAGGGGGGGGGCACGGTAACACCATGCAGGGGGGGGGCACGGTAACACCATGCAGGGGGGGGGGCACGGTAACACACCATGCAGGGGGGGGCACGGTAACACCATGCAGGGGGGGCACGGTAACACACCATGCAGGGGGGGGCACGGTAACACACCATGCAGGGGGGGGCACGGTAACACACCATGCAGGGGGGGGCACGGTAACACACCATGCAGGGGGGGCACGGTAACACACCATGCAGGGGGGGGCACGGTAACACACCATGCAGGGGGGGGCACGGTAACACACCATGCAGGGGGGGGGCACGGTAACACACCATGCAGGGGGGGCACGGTAACACACCATGCAGGGGGGGGCACGGTAACACCATGCAGGGGGGGGCACGGTAACACCATGCAGGGGGGGGGGCACGGTAACACACCATGCAGGGGGCGGGGCACGGTAACACACCATGCAGGGGGCGGGGCACGGTATCACACCATGCAGGGGGGGGCACGGTAACACACCATGCAGGGGGGTCACGGTAACACACCATGCAGGGGGGGGGCACGGTAACACACCATACAGGGGGTGCACGGTAACACACCAAGCAGGGGGGCGGGGCACGGTAACACACCAAGCAGGGGGGGGGCACGGTAACACACCATGCAGGGGGGGGCACGGTAACACACCATGCAGGGGGGGGCACTGTAACACACCATGCAGGGGGGGGCACGGTAACACCATACAGGGGGGGCACGGTAACACACCATGCAGGGGGGGGCACGGTAACACACCATGCAGGGGGGGGGCACGGTAACACCATGCAGGGGAGGGCATGGTAACACACCATGCAGGGGGGGGCATGGTAACACACCATGCAGGGGGGGGCACGGTAACACCATGCAGGGGGGGGGGCACGGTAACACCATGCAGGGGGGCGGGGCACGGTAACACCATGCAGGGGGGCGGGGCACGGTAACACCATGCAGGGGGGGGCACGGTAACACCATGCAGGGGGGGGGGCACGGTATCACACCATGCAGGGGGGGGGCACGGTATCACACCATACAGAGGGGGGCACGGTAACACACCATGCAGGGGGCGGGTCACGGTAACACACCATGCAGGGGGGGGCACGGTAACACACCATGCAGGGGGGGCACGGTAACACACCATGCAGGGGGGGGGGCACGGTAACACACCATGCAGGGGGGCACGGTAACACACCATGCAGGGGGGGGAAGCACGGTAACACACCATGCAGGGGGGGGGGTACGGTAACACACCATGCAGGGGGGGGCACGGTAACACCATACAGAGGGGGGCACGGTAACACCATACAGAGGGGGGCACGGTAACACACCATGCAGGGGGAGCACGGTAACACACCATGCAGGGGGGGGCACGGTAACACACCATGCAGGGGGGGGGGCACGGTAACACACCTGCTAAGGTAAACAGTCAGTGTATGTTGTGGCAACGTGTTCACCCCGTCTGAGGTGCCACTGTTCACCTAAGGGATGCCTCAGTTGCACTCAGAGACTCAGTCTTGTTCCCCTAGAGAAGTGAGGTAAACCCTCCAGCTCCCTTATCTCCCATTTCTCCATAAAGTGGCTTTGACCAGCGCCCCTTGTTATTGATTTAACCACCACAAAATGTCTGTAGCCTAAGGTCGCCATTCTGGCTAGTATATTACTTACCGTAAGATAATTTTCTATTAATAAGTGGAAATAACCTCAGCCTAAAATTCGTGGGTCATACTCAGTTCTTATACTCAGCCTCAGGCAAACAATTCAGAAAGGGAGAAGGAAATAATACTAAACAGCATTTAAATGTAAATGCTTATGGCCAAATAATAACTTAAATATGGCAACACTTCAGTTTAATTCGAATGCAATATGGCAACACCGCTCAGGTATATCTCACTGGTGGATATTAGGCTTAACACACACAAATACTGGAACTTTGTCATACAGATAGGAAACTAAGTGCCAACACTAGGTATTGAATATTAAACTATAATCTCTCTATATCTTTTCTCAAATGAGTATTCCCGCTCAAGAAATAACATGAGATATCAGCAGGCTCGTCACTCTACCAAGTGTTCTCCTGCATTTATAAATTTACTTTACTCCTACTCTTAGTGGTTGCCTTGATCTCCTCTTGAATTAAATCGCTCCTGAATAAGCATGTACAAGTGTACCAACAAGTTGACACAAACTGGCTTGCTCGCCACAAGAATACTCCGGGAACAATTCATATCAACATCCTATCATAAAGGGAATGGGGAGGGAATTTGATCTACCTTTAAACTCTGTAGTCTTGTAGACTGTTTGATGCTGTCTCAGTAGATGGTTGAGGTTGGCAGATAATTCGTCAGGTCGTTGTCGTAATTCCTGTAGACATACAGTTAGTCTCTTCGCTCTCCTCTGTGATGTAACAGCTGACTACTGACCTTCCCTGACGGTCACCACTGGTACTCCTGCTTGTCAAGTAACTGGGATACGACGAGGGTCTCCCAGACTTCCGCCAATCCCCCCCCACTTTGCTCACTGGTCTCCGCCTTCTCTCATGCCGAAGATGACGTGACCCGGTAGTTCATCCACCAGGGCCGCACTACTGCCGACCACTCGTATTGTAGTAGTATTCAAACGGTTCAAACCCAGGAATGGCCCGCGGGTCGACTCTCGACCCCACAACACCGCTTCTTTAAAACACAAGGTTTCAAATGTTTCCCCGATGCTACCGACTGTTGTAACCAGCACTCCGGTACTTCCACCAATAGTTGCTCGGCGACTCCTTTACTGAACCTCTCTCGAGTACTCCCAGATTAGACGTTTCTCTTTGAAATCAAACTTCACTTTGCGGGACCGACGAATGTCGCGACCTATCACCTTGATGGCCCGAGAAACAGTGACGGCTCGTGCCTTCCTCTGTCCTCGAGCGCTGACGTCACACCACGTTACGTCAGGGCGTTCTCTAATTGGTTGAACGTGGGGGCGCGACCAATCACAATCTCCAAAACATGGAAAACTGGGGTGTCTTCACATCCAGAGTATTTTGGCGGGATTTGGTCGCCTCTCGCCAGTCGATCCCTCCATATTTGCTGCAGAGCTTACTCTAACCTCCTCCCTACCGAACTTAAAAATTGAACAATTCAAATTTTCGGCATCTGGTTTCCATCTGAGTATGCTCATACGAACCAGGTACCTTCAGGGTTATGGACAAGGGAGAGTATGACTCTTCATAGGCAGGAGAGGAGTGTATTTCACTGGACCACATAACAATGTACACAGAAGCGGTTCACACCTCTCTTTGTATATATCTCCTGCCCTATGTTAATAGGAATGTACAGTAAACACGTATCCAACTATGAACGATAAAACCTTCAACATATTCAACGCCTTCATACTTAATCACGATAAATATAATTTCAAGCAGTTATAAAATTATTAAAAAAAGTATTTGACAAGACTTCTCAGGGTTACATAATGATGTCAACATACAATTCCACGATACAAAATGAACTGTTTGTAAATAAGGAACAAGTGTTTATTAAGCTGATAATGAGGTACAGTACGTGTGTTTACACTGCTTAGCCGTATTCAGTGATGGTCGCTTCATATATCTGCCAGCCCGCAGGCTGTGTTGAAGATCAATTACCATGGCGACGCAAGACAACTGATTTCACTCAGCTCATTACCCAGCACTGTGGATGATACACAGATCTACTGGGCTATTGTGTCATTGTGCTGCACCCTCCTACTCGACTCTATATCTGGATCTCTCTCAATATGACTCGCCTGCCCTTAAGTCTCTCACAAATATGGAAATTCAAACAGTATATAAAAGAATGCGCTGACTAGCACACGCTGGGGTTCAGGAGCTAGCGCACGACCCTCCAAGTGTATTAAAGTTAATATTATATATGCGTGGTTCCATTCTCTCTGACGCAGGATATAATACAATGTGTCTCTCTAATGGGTTTACTGTTAACACGATGTAAAATGCAAGACTTTAGTCTAAGACTATTACAAGACTTTATTCATTAATGCAGTTAATTATTAATGCGAGTCTACTGACTCTAGTACTAGGCTAAAGGTCGATAATTCCTCTATCACTGATCAGTGGATCTTTTTACTTTAGTACTTTATTGATGACGCTTTATCACTCCTGGATTCAAGACTCAAACTTTTTTTTTCTCCACCAGCTCTTTGTTTACGGTGCCCATCTGATTGCTTACAACAGACTGGCCTACTGTTTGCATCGAACAGACTAGGCTATTTTTGCCTAGTCTGTTTGATTTTTGCCCCTAACAGATTAAAATATTTTTTTTGCTTCTAACAGGCAAGACTATTTTTTGCTTCAAGCACTCTAGAATAGTTTTTGCTTCTAAAATATTTTATTTTTTGTTTTTACTTCCAACAGACTAGGCTTTTGTTTTATTCCAACAGACAAGGCTACTTTTTGCTCCTAACAGATTAGAATATTTTTTGCTTCAAACAGACTAGGCTTTTGTTTGATTCCAACAGACTATAGTCTGTTGGAATCAAACAGATGCCTATAGGCATCTGTTTGATTCCAACAAACATTTTGCTTTTGACAGATAAGACTTCTTGTTCTTATTAAAAATTTTCAGTACATGATCACAAATGCTATTACATTAAACTGTGTGTCTAATAAAGGTTTACATTATGAGCGAGCTATGTGATTTTAAAATCTCCATGTCACAGGCTGGTTAGTATTACGTGGGGTATGTGATCAGTAGCCTACACTAGCAAACTTTTAGATGATATATGAGGATATCATTAAGCAAGACTACGCTAACTATTTAACACTCCAAACAAGACTGTCCGTTCTAACAAATGGATATCAGTTTCCTTATAAATTGATTATATTCCATTATAAACTGATATTGCATCAGCTTAATTACTGTCAAATCAGCAAACTGTAGAGCTGTGGTCTTGCCATTTGTATTTCAGGATACACAATGATAATGTAGAATGCTGAATAATTGTTTAAAATTTAATTTGGGTGTGTTCGATTGGGAGGGTTAAAATTTGAGTGGATGAATGGTAGAGTAGCACAATGTACTCGCATAGTTGTACTCACCTAGTTGTGCTTGCAGGGGGTGATCTTTTGGCTGTTTGGCCCCACCTTTCAACCGCCAATCAACTGGTGTACAGATTCCTAAGCCTACTGGGCTTTATCACATCTATATTTGAAACTGTGTATGGAGTCAGCCTCCACCACATCACTTCCTAGTGCATTCCATTTACTAACTACTCTGACACTGAAAAAGTTCTTTTTAATGTCTCTGTGGCTCATTTGGGTACTCAGCTTCCACCTGTATTCCCTTGTGCATGTACCACCCGTGTTAAATAATCCATCCTTGTCTACCCTGTCAATTCCTAACCTGTTGTCTTTGGTGCCTTTAGCTTCTTTTGAGAACTTAAAAGTACATTATACAAAGCAAGTAAGTTTTAATGGAGCGGGTTGGTTCGCCAACTCACCTGATGTCAAACGGCAGTAAAGCCTAACAAAGTCTTCCGACATTTGTAATTATTTACACACGAGGGTACAGGACTAGACGACTTTCGACTCCTGTTAACAGGACTACAGCTTTCCTTGCCCAGACCTCACCTCAAGCCTCACCTTACTAGTTCCCCCTGGAGCACAACTCGACAATCGGGGCGAACAGTTTAGGATTGTTGACCAGACCACACACACTAGAAGGTGAAGGGACGACAACGTTTCGGTCCGTCCTGGACCATTCTCAAGTCGATTGTGGATCCTAAACACCGGTTTAGGATTGGTGTTTAGTCAACCCCTCCTGCCTAGGCTCGAACCCAGTCGGAATCGCTCGCAGGGCACGTGGGTTAACTTGCACCCCACTGCATCATGGGCTGTCACATCTATTAACTTTGCACTTGCTTAAAAAAAATTAGTATGGCTAATTCTTGTTTATTGACAGGATAGCAAATTTGCAGGATACAATATACCATTTGTTAAGCCATATATCGTATAGCTAATATTTAAATGAAATCGTCAAGGTTTTTACAGTAGACAATACGAACAGTAGGAACTTATAGTGATAGACGGAACTGAGGAGCCTGGTCTTGTTAGGCACCGTAGGCTACGGTGCTTATTCATCATTATTACCAATGCCAAACATAAAACTCTCAATGGTCAAAGAGCATAAAAAAACCGTCAAACAAAACTCGACAATCGACACCTCTCGACGGGTTCCAGGTATATAATGACAAAGGCAAAAGCTCACTCTAGAAAATTATGAAAAAAACTACATTTTATTACAAGTATATGAAAAATCTTGATCGAAATCCGTATAAATGAGATCTAATTACAATTTAGTATTTTTTTTAATTTACTTCAGTTCATGTGTACCAACAAATAAATAATTTTTTAAATAAATTTATTGTTTCTGTTCTGATAATTTTCGTTTTTTAGTACTAAGTTGAAATAGAAAATTAAGTTTTATTTATCTTTAAAAATCACTTCAAATTTGAGGGACAGTGTTGCTTCCTGTACCAACAAGACACTTTCCAAGTATCTACAATCAACTAACGCTCAAGTCTACTAAAAATTCGAACGAAGTCCGTAATAGAAAGTAAAAGCCTAGAGGGACATAAATATGAGCTCCATCTAGGTTCAGACTTCTATCCCAGTGGCTAGTGCAACACTTAATCTGCACCCCTTCCTTTGGCTAGAAGAGGGTTAACAAGCCACACCAGTCCTCACACTCTCTGACACAACATACACACACCATACACACTCACACCCCCACACACTCACACCCCCCACACATTCACACCCCCCACACATTCACACCACACACTCTCACCCCACACACACTCACCCCACACACACTCACACCCCACACACTCACACCCCCCCCACACAATCTCACCACATACTCTCGTCCCGCACACTCACACGACACACACTTACACCCCCCACACTCACCCCCCACACTCTCACACCATACACACACACACCCCCCCACACTCTCACACCACACACACACCACACACACTCACACCACACACACCCCCCACACTCACCCCCCACACACACTCACCCCCCACACACACTCACCCCCCACACACTCACCCCCCACACACACTCACCCCCCACACACACTCACCCCCCACACACTCATGCCCCACACGCTCCACACTCCCACACACCACATATATTAATATTTAAATCCAATTTGTTCTCAAATACACTTTTCTGCGTTGAGAGATACTTACGACTACAGCATTAGTTAAAGACATCGACGGTACATCACAACCCAGACAACTAGTGAAACACAATACTAAAAAATCATCTCACTAGTTGGAAATGCTTGGCTCGGTGGTAGCTAGCTTGCTCCACGCCTTGCGAACGAACTCGGCCAGGTTCGAGCCCTAGCCAGGGAGGGTCGACTAGGCAACGATTTTGAACTTAACGCTCTGTCTTAGTAGTAATTGGGGATCTGTTTGTAACCAGCCTCCCCCAGGCTGGCCTCGGGGAGTTGAAGAACTTCTGAAACCCTCCTTTACGGGCTCACCATAGCCCGTGCTACATGGACACTTCGTTCTGAGTAGCTAAATCTGAAACAACAACCTGAAACCCTCTCCAGGTAACCCTACTGGCAGGTGGTGTTCCAGATGGGAACTTGGGGGTAAGACTTAAGATAAGCTGCATGGAAGGGAAAGCTTTACATCTGCTAACAAGGGTCAGAAGTCGTCGGCTACTGTATCCACCGGTGTTAACAAAATAAATCGAGAGCACTGCTGACTGACAGACGCCACCAGCCCCTAACCAGAACCACTGACTCGTGAAGGCCAGTGGAGCTGGTTAGGCCACACTTACATGGCGTCTTCACCAGACTAGAAGCTGGACTGAAAACATTAACAAATTATTTTTTTAGGTGGAGTGCAAAATCATGACTATTTTCTGTATAAATTACTGTCAACGAATCTCCCAAAATTTCAGCTCTTTTACAAATGGCGCATAAATTAATCTATTACAGAAGCTGAACTAAACTAGCAATAATATACAGAACCTGAAAGTGAAAAGTCAAAATAGTTGAGGGATGGATCCAGATTGAGAAGAAGACTCAAGAAAGATCCCTCACTGTCGCTGGAGATTACAGAGCCAAGCAGGAGACGGCTGGATCAGGCACCACCAGCTCCCGGCCCAAGCCACCAGCGGCTTCCTCTCTCCTCTGCTATGTGAGGTTCAACATATTTCCTCTCACATCCCAGTGTTGTGATGGAAACTGGTGCACGTGTATCGTTAAAACAAAGTCGGAATTAAAAAGAATCGGAAATGTTTTCAATATGTCACTGTTATCGAGGTTACACAAGGACGGTTAATGCGAAAATGTGAACTTCAGCAAATACACACATTCGGGCGGCGGTCTCAGGGGAGAGGCCGGGGCTTTGGACATGATGCCCGGGGGTGTGCGTGGAAAGTACCTGAAGAGAAGGGGCAGTACTTAATGAGGCAGGTACCCTGGGGTACCTGCCTCAGGTACCCCAGGGGTACCTGAGGAAGGGCTGGCCTTAAGGTAGCATCCTTAACCCCAGGGTACCTGAGGAAGGGCTGGCCTTAAGGTAGCATCCTTAACCCCAGGGTACCTGAGGAAGGGCTGGCCTTAAGGTAGCATCCTTAACCCCAGGGTACCTGAGGAAGGGCTGGCCTTAAGGTAGCATCCTTAGGGATACCTGAAAGAGGAAGGGTGGGCATGAATGGTGTTTTCGGGGTACCTGGATGGGCAGGGCTAAGGGCAGTGCCCTCGAAGGGCACTTGAAAGAGAGGGTGTTGTACGACTGTTTCAGCATCACTGTTCTTCATCACAGTCTAGTGAATATGCGCTACATCACTTACAAGTTGATTCGTCCAATCACCTTCTCTCCTGATCACCCATCCACCTCGTGTTCTTAATACAACAATAGCCCTTTGTTGCTATATAGTCTCCCAGGCTTGGCGCCTTCTTGTGAGAATTACTTACCCACTTTTACTTCGCTTATTATTATTATTAACATCTTTATTGACAAAATTAATTACAATTTTGCCTAATCTGAGGATTTTGATAGTCTTATTAAATTGAGGTTAATGCTAGTATTCACTGTCACGCAGGACAGAGGGTCATACATAAGACAATAGGTCTAAACTGTAGGCGGAAGCACATATATATCACGGTTACAATCAATGTTTTAATGTGTGGATATGTGAAAACAACTTTCTATTGTGCACTGCCACACAAGGGCAGGGATGGGTTCATAAGTGATGCAGCTTAGAGTATAAATAGAAATTGTTCTTCATTCTTTAAAATGGACAAGCAAATTTTGGGTAAATTGTTAGGATGTCGTCCAGAACACCTGAGTCAATAAAATAGTTACACAGTTGGTGGTACAATAGGCCAGGAGGTCTAAAGTCCTTTACTTCGCTGTGACCCCCTGGGCACAAGCGTGATGGACGCGAGCACAATCCAAATGCTAAACCAAGTCCAACAGATGGAAAGAGGCTGAAGAGCAGTGGTGCAGGACTGCTGGAGCTCGCAGGAGCGATGCCGGAATGTTGAAGAGGGAGAGAGGATGAGGGTAAAAGGAGAGAGAGTGATAATAACAAGCTCAAGAATTCTCATAAATCATGTATCAGCACTTATGTTTGTTAAACTACGAGGACCTCCTCTAGTTTAGTGGACTCCTGAGCCATGTGCCATATCATGGCTGTGGCGCCACAGACCGGTAGATGACACCAGGACACGAGGTGCTTCACACCCCTGAAAATATCTCACGCCTGACCCTTTGTGGAAACTATTGTGTAACTTCTCGGTTCTTATCTTGAGGTTATCTTGAGTTGATTTCGGGGCTTTAGTGTCCCCGCGGCCCGGTCCTTGACCAGGCCTCCACCCCCAGGAAGCAGCCCGTTACAGCTGACTAACACCCAGGTACCTATTTACTGCTAGGTAACAGGGGCATTCAGGGTGAAAGAAACTTTGCCCATTTGTTTCTGCCTCGTGCGGGAATCGAACCCGCGCCACAGAATTATGAGTCCTGCGCGCTATCCACCAGGCTACGAGGCCTCGGTGCTCACAAAATACAACCAGTAAGTGTTTTAACTTCTGAAATTGATAAATACATGATTGATGTTTTTTTTCTTTGCTTGATAATTATATTTTATGATAATTAGTGAACACAAACACGAAATACGTAATCGTGTAACATATATAGAAACAGGAAAGGAAATGACAGGCTTTTGTCAGGCCCACCAGAGCTCCGGCACCTATAATATTAGCACTACACTCCTGCTGAAGAGAGACACATCCTCAACAATATGGAAAACATGTTTGAAGGACTATGAAAATCCACAGTTCAATAGACAATGCTAAAATGTTAAACCAAAAAGCATGAGAGAGTTAAAAAATATTGAGGGACGAGAACCAAACAAGATGCAACAGAGATAGGAACGAATAAAACATAAGAAGAGTATCATTAAAAACTATGAAAATTACATAGCGTCAAAACAAGCGAAGTTATTACATAGCCATATATGAAGGAGAATGCCAGTGAATGCCCAAGAGCCAAGATAACGTAAGAGACTAAGAGAACATGCAGGAAATTACCAGGAAATGTGTGAGCAACTAAGTGCCAGTTTCCAGGGAGTATTCACCACCCAGCCAAAACAAATAAGACAAAACCCGCTCCCAGTACAAAAAGAAGAGGTAACCGTAGATGAGAGACTTACAGATGTTGAGGTAACAGCACAGGAAGTAAACAAACAGCTAGCGTCACTAGAAGAAACTGAAGCTGTTGGAATGAACAATGTATCACCGAGGATGTTTAGAGGCGGCTGCACAGGCCCGCAGTGTTCCTGCCATCCAACATACACATGTCCTTAACAAAACACCTGACCCCCAACCAAACACTGGATCCCCAACCAAACACTGGATCCCCAACCAATCACTGGACCCCGAACCAAACACTGGACCCCCAACCAAACACTGGACCCCCATCCAATCACCTGACCCCCAACCAAACACCTGACTCCCAACCAAACACCTGACCCCCAACCAAATACCTGACTCCCAACCAAACACCTGACCCCCAACCAAACACCTGACCCCCAACCAAACACCTGACCCCCAACCAAACACCTGACCCCCAACCAAACACCTGACTCCCAACCAATCACCTGACCCCCAACCAAACACCTGACCCCCAACCAAACACCTGACCCCCAACCAAACACCTGACCCCCAACCAAACACCTGACCCCCAACCAAACACCTGACCCCCAACCAAACACCAGCTCCCTTATAAAATCACACTAGAGGGAAGAAAACCCGCCACACCAAGTATCTCTGGTCACCAGAGTCGATAAGAGCGCTCAGTGGATCGAGAAATTGCTGTCCAGATATAACCATTTCTATTTAAGATACCGACATTCTTCATTTATTATGTCGCTACGTGACGTGGATTCAGACTCTCGTGCAGAGACTCACTGTTGGTAGTCGATGCCATATTGAGGCTCAGTTCTTTCAAAGGAATTGATTAGTCAGGCGTTAGTTTCCTATTATGTGATGAGAGCGGAAAGTGGAAGTGGCGAAAATGTTGAGAACAGGAGAGTGAGAATATGAATTGAAGATGAATGGAGAGAGGGAGAGAGGGAAAGAGAGAAACGGAGAGCAGGAGAGAGAGGGAGAGAAGAGAGAGAGGGAGAGGAGCAAACTGTTGACAAACGTTAGGGGATACAAAAAACTATTCTTCAGAGGAACATGATAAGGAACTAGAGAATCGTAGCAGCAGACGCAAGGAAGACGCAAAAGAAGAGACGGAAGAGAGCCAGGGAACCCCACTCCACAACCCAACAATTCCAAACGAGAGTGGGGAACCCTCCACCAGCAGTTCAGCAACCCCAAAGAAATGCAACAGTCCTATCTTCTTCTCCACAGAAACCTTCCTCACACCGAACCCTTCCTGTCCTCAATCCAATGTTGACCATATCCACCCAACTCTTTCTTCCCCCCCTGCCTCAATAGTTCACTGTCCACTCTTTCCCTGGTACTTACCCCTCACCCCAGCACCTTCCGAGGACCTGTTAACTGTCTCACAGGACAACCTCACCCAATTTGACACACAGAATAACTTCCTACAACAGAGGAATGGCAATCACGATTGAGATTAACTTAGAATAGACAGAAGAACGTGGCTTCAAGGTAATGTGCTCAAACATAGATGGTATTACAAACAAACAAAGTGAAATTGAGGAAAAGTCACAAGAAACCAGACATAATACACTCACTAACAAAATTTACTGGAATCATAGCAAATGCAAGGTTTCTGCAGGAAAATCTGAAGTAAGGAAAGAGAGGGAAGTAAGAAGTGGAGGAGTGGCTCTGCTGATAAGGACTGGAGTTTTGAAGAGATGAATATCCCGGGCTGTGAAGAGGGTTCGGAGAATACATAATAGGCACTATGACAATGGTAGGACAAAATATAATAGTAGTAGTAATATATAACCCCAACTAAATGACAGAAGACCCAAACAGGATATGATAGAAACAATATGGCTACCATAAATACAATACAGAGCAACGTTCCATGAATGATTCCAGACTGTTAATCATTGGGGACTTCAGCCATGGAAAGTCAGAATGGGAGAACAGAGAACCACATGGAGGAACAGATTCTTCGAGAGGTAAACTATCGGATGTGGCAGCAAGAATCTTTCTAAACCAACATGTCAAGGGACCCACAACGATGAATGGATATAATGAACCAGCTAGACTTGATGTGATATTCACCCAGAACAAGCCAGACGATTCTAATCTGAACAAGTCAAGTTAGAATCCCTCATGGGAATGGGTGACCACATTGTATTGACATTTGAGTATTTGGTGAAGGTAGGAGAATTCTAAATAAGGAAGGGACCAATAAGAAGAGGGATGGCATACGAAGAGGAAACCATCATGAGATGAGAGAATCGCTAATAAAAAAAACATGGGCAACAGAACTCTGAGAAAAGTCTGTACGTAACATGATGGAATCCATGGTTCAATCGGATATGTAAAGGAGCAATGAAATTAAATACAAAGGCATCAAGGAACTATTGAAACACACAACTCCAGAGAGCAGAAGGCGACACCAGAGGGCTAGAAATAAGTATTTCAGTGAGAGGAAAACAAGAGGTCAAGAACAGGCGATGAAGATGAGAAATGGGAAGGACAGGTACGTAGAGAATGGCATGGAGGTGGGTGAAGAACTCAACAAGAGATTCCAGGAAGTCTTCACGACAGAGCAAGGAGAAGTCCCTGAGCTATGAGAGGTGGCAAAAAACCAGGCAGCTTTGGAAGACTTTTAAATTACCAAAGACGATGTTAGACAGTATTTGCTGGATCTGGATGAGAGAATGGTCGTTGGACCTGACAGAATCTCACCATGGATACAAAAAAAAGGGTGCAGAAGCAATTTGCTTGCCACTCTCCATGATGTATAAGTCACAGGAAATAGGAGCCCTACCAGAAATTTGGAAGACAGCTAGTGTAGTCCCGATATACAAAAAAGGATGACAGGCAAGAAACACTGAACTTTAAGCATGTGTCCTTGACTTGTATACCTTGCAAGGTGATGAAGAAGACAGTGAGAAAAAATCTAGAAGTACATTTGGAGAAAGGGGACCTGGTAACACACCCCCAATGGCTTCAAGAATGACAAATAATGCCTCACTGGTTTAATAGAATTATACGACCAGGTGACAGAGATTAAACAAGAAGGAGAAGAGTGGGTAGACTGCATTTTTTTAGACTGTCAGAAATCCTTTGACACAGTACACCATAAGAGGCTGGTGCATAAGTTGGAGAAGCAGAGAGGAGTAACAGGTAAGGTGAGTCAGTGGATTCTTAAGCAACAGGAAGCAGAGAGTAGCTGTGAGGGGCGAGACCTCAGAATGGCGTGATGTCACCAGTGGACTACCACAGGTTTCTGTACTTAGAACTATCCTGTTTCTGATGTACATAAACTATCTTCCAAAGGGCACAGACTCATTCTTCTCAATATGCGAACGATGTTATAATTCTGAGAAGGATTAAGACAGGACAGGGAGCCGGTCGGCCGAGCGGACAGCACGCTGGACTTGTGATCCTGTGGTCCCGGGTTCGATCCCGGGCGCCGGCGAGAAACACTGGGCAGAGTTTCTTTCACCCTATGCCCCTGTTACCTAGCAGTAAAATAGGTACCTGAATGTTACTCAGCTGTCACGGGCTGCCTCTTGGGGGTGGAGGCCTGGTCGAGGACCGGGCCGCGGGGACACTACAGCCCCGAAATCATCTCAAGATAACCTCAAGGACAGAAAAAGACTACAGGATGACCCGGACAAACTGAAGGAATGATCCAACAAATGGCTACCAGAGTTTAACTCAAACAAGTGTAGAGTGACGAAAATAGGTGTAATGAGCAGGCGGCCAGATACAAGGTATCATTTGGAAGATGAAATCCTTTAAGAATCGGGAAGAGAGAAAGATTGGGGGGGTTAATAACATGCTGGACCTGTCATCAGAAGGATATCACCAGTGGCGTATGCTAGGTCGGTCAACATAAAAACTACCTTTAGAAACTGGCGCAAGGATTAATTTAGAACCTTGTATACTCATACGTCAGACCAATCCTGGAGTATGCAGCTCAAGCATAGAGTCCGAACCCAGTCAATCACAAGACGAAGTTGGAGAAGGCTCAAAGGTGTGCCACCAGACTTGCACCTGAGCCTAGAGGTATGGGCTAAGAAGAAAGACTACTGGAATTCAACCTCACTACACTGGAAGTTAGGGGAGACATGACAAACACCTATACAAATCTCAGAGGAATTCAAATTCAAATGTTTATTCAGGTAAAGTACATACGTACAAGGTGTGATACAAATATTGACGAATTTATAGATAGAGCTAGTACATACAATGCCTAAAGCCACTATTACGAAAAGCGTTTCGGGCAGATCTTTCAAGTAAAGACAAACTATTTAGCACGGGTGGTACACGAACAAAGGGACACAGGGAAACTTAGTACCTAAATAAGTCAGGGTCGTTATAAATAAATGTCTCTGACTCATTTAATAATTAGTTAAAAAATGGAATGCATTAGGAAGTGATGTGGTGGAGGCAGACTCCATACACAGTTTCAAATGAAGATATAATAGAGCCCAATATGCTCAGAAACTTGTACACCAGAAGACTGACAGTTAAGAGCTGAAGGTCAACCCCCGGAAACACAACTAGGTGAGTACAAACACACGGGCAGCCGAACGGACAGCGCTCTGGGGTCGTAGTTTTATGAGTCTGGGATCGATTCCCGGTCGGGCCGAAACAAACTGGCAGAGTTTGTTTCACCTAATAAACCTGTTCACCCCTAGCAGTAAATATGTACCTGGGAGTTAGACAGCTGCTACGGGCTGCATACTGGGGATGTGTGTCTTAGAGAGAAATATATGTGTAGATTTGGTAGAGGAAGAATAGGTCGGGAGTCAGTACATTAGACATCCGACAGGTAGAAAGGCGGGGTCCAAGAGCTAACAGCTCGATCCTGCACGTAGAAACAGTAAACCCCACACACAAAAGCATGAAGTTCTCATCTAATAACCTGCAAGGATTCATTGTTGTCTTACAACCGTGCTCGAGTTCTTCCAGATGACTGCCAGGAAATGTATGGGAAAACAGATTGCATCTTCCTGGACTGCCAGGAGGCATTTGACATTGTCACGTGTGTGAAAAGTTGACAGTCTTCAGATTCTTGCTGAGATAACATGGAAATGTCGACATATTCATGGAAATAACTTTCTAACAGAGGTGTACAATGAGGAGAGACATGAGTGTGTAGAGGACACGAGTGTGTAGAGGCCATGAGTGTGTAGAGGCCACGAGTGTGTAGAGGCCACGAGTGTGTAGAGGCCACGAGTGTGTAGAGGCCATGAGTGTGTAGAGGCCATGAGTGTGTAGAGGCCATGAGTGTGTAGAGGCCATGAGTGTGTAGAGGCCATGAGTGTGTAGAGGCCATGAGTGTGTAGAGGCCACAAGTGTGTAGAGGCCACTAGTGTGTAGAGGCCACGAGTGTGTAGAGGCCATGAGTGTGTAGAGGCCATGAGTGTGTAGAGGCCATGAGTGTGTAGAGGCCATGAGTGTGTAGAGGCCATGAGTGTGTAGAGGCCACGAGTGTGTAGAGGCCACGAGTGTGTAGAGGCCACGAGTGTGTAGAGGCCACGAGTGTGTAGAGGCCACGAGTGTGTAGAGGCCATGAGTGTGTAGAGGCCATGAGTGTGTAGAGGCCACGAGTGTGTAGAGGCCACGAGTGTGTAGAGGCCATGAGTGTGTAGAGGCCATGAGTGTGTAGAGGCCATGAGTGTGTAGAGGCCATGAGTGTGTAGAGGCCACGAGTGTGTAGAGGCCATGAGTGTGTAGAGGCCACGAGTGTGTAGAGGCCATGAGTGTGTAGAGGCCATGAGTGTGTAGAGGCCATGAGTGTGTAGAGGCCATGAGTGTGTAGAGGCCATGAGTGTGTAGAGGCCACTAGTGTGTAGAGGCCACGAGTGTGTAGAGGCCACGAGTGTGTAGAGGCCATGAGTGTGTAGAGGCCATGAGTGTGTAGAGGCCATGAGTGTGTAGAGGCCATGAGTGTGTAGAGGCCATGAGTGTGTAGAGGCCACGAGTGTGTAGAGGCCATGAGTGTGTAGAGGCCACGAGTGTGTAGAGGCCATGAGTGTGTAGAGGCCATGAGTGTGTAGAGGCCATGAGTGTGTAGAGGCCATGAGTGTGTAGAGGCCACGAGTGTGTAGAGGCCATGAGTGTGTAGAGGCTATGAGTGTGTAGAGGCCATGAGTGTGTAGAGGCCATGAGTGTGTAGAGGCCATGAGTGTGTAGAGGCCATGAGTGTGTAGAGGCCACGAGTGTGTAGAGGCCATGAGTGTGTAGAGGCCATGAGTGTGTAGAGGCCACGAGTGTGTAGAGGCCATGAGTGTGTAGAGGCCATGAGTGTGTAGAGGCCACGAGTGTGTAGAGGCCATGAGTATGTAGAGGCCACGAGTGTGTAGAGGCCATGAGTGTGTAGAGGCCACGAGTGTGTAGAGGCCATGAGTGTGTAGAGGCCATGAGTGTGTAGAGGCCATGAGTGTGTAGAGGCCATGAGTGTGTAGAGGCCATGAGTGTGTAGAGGCCATGAGTGTGTAGAGGCCATGAGTGTGTAGAGGCCACGAGTGTGTAGAGGCCACGAGTGTGTAGAGGCCATGAGTGTGTAGAGGCCATGAGTGTGTAGAGGACACGAGTGTGTAGAGGACACGAGTGTGTAGAGGACACGAGTGTGTAGAGGCCATGAGTGTGTAGAGGCCATGAGTGTGTAGAGGCCATGAGTGTGTAGAGGCCATGAGTGTGTAGAGGCCATGAGTGTGTAGAGGCCATGAGTGTGTAGAGGCCATGAGTGTGTAGAGGACACGAGTGTGTAGAGGCCATGAGTGTGTAGAGGCCATGAGTGTGTAGAGGCCATGAGTGTGTAGAGGCCATGAGTGTGTAGAGGCCATGAGTGTGTAGAGGCCATGAGTGTGTAGAGGCCATGAGTGTGTAGAGGACACGAGTGTGTAGAGGCCATGAGTGTGTAGAGGCCACGAGTGTGTAGAGGCCATGAGTGTGTAGAGGCCACGAGTGTGTAGAGGCCACGAGTGTGTAGAGGCCACGAGTGTGTAGAGGCCATGAGTGTGTAGAGGCCATGAGTGTGTAGAGGCCATGAGTGTGTAGAGGCCACGAGTGTGTAGAGGCCACGAGTGTGTAGAGGCCATGAGTGTGTAGAGGCCATGAGTGTGTAGAGGCCAATACACGTGCAGGTTGTTGTCAAAACAAATATTGACACCCAAACTTTATGTGAAATTCAATTAACGGAATAAAGTTGCTTCAACAGTTTTAAATGTGTATTGGAGAAACAGTGCTTTTATCTCTCTAGAGGAGGAGGAGGAGGTGGTGGCTGGCCCGCCCGACGGTGTGGCTGGACCGTCCGACGGTGTGGCTGGACCGCCCGACGGTGTGGCTGGACCGTCCGACGGTGTGGCTGGACCGCCCGACGGTGTGGCTGGACCGCCCGACGGTGTGGCTGGACCGCGCGACGGTGTGGCTGGACCGCCCGACGGTGTGGCTGGACCGCCCGACGGTGTGGCTGGACCACCTGACGGTGTGGCTGGACCGTTCGACGGTGTGGCTGGACCGCCCGACGGTGTGGCTGGACCGCCCGACGGTGTGGCTGGACCGCCCGACGGTGTGGCTGGACCGCCCGACGGTGTGGCTGGACCGCCCGACGGTGTGGCTGGACCGCCCGACGGTGTGGCTGGACCGCCCGACGGTGTGGCTGGACCGCCCGACGGTGTGGCTGGACCGCCTGACGGTGTGGCTGGCCCGCCCGACGGTGTGGCTGGACCGCGCGACGGTGTGGCTGGACCGTTCGACGGTGTGGCTGGACCGCCCGACGGTGTGGCTGGACCGCCCGACGGTGTGGCTGGACCGTCCGACGGTGTGGCTGGACCGCCCGACGGTGTGGCTGGACCGTCCGACGGTGTGGCTGGACCGCCCGACGGTGTGGCTGGACCGCCCGACGGTGTGGCTGGACCGTCCGACGGTGTGGCTGGACCGTCCGACGGTGTGACTGGACCGCCCGACGGTGTGGCTGGACCGTCCGACGGTGTGGCTGGACCGTCCGACGGTGTGGCTGGACCGTCCGACGGTGTGGCTGGACCGCCCGACGGTGTGGCTGGACCGCCCGACGGTGTGGCTGGACCGCCCGACGGTGTGGCTGGACCGCCCGACGGTGTGGCTGGACCGCCCGACGGTGTGGCTGGACCGCCCGACGGTGTGGCTGGACCGTCCGACGGTGTGGCTGGACCACCTGACGGTGTGGCTGGACCGCCCGACGGTGTGGCTGGACCGCCCGACGGTGTGGCTGGACCGCCCGACGGTGTGGCTGGACCGCGCTGAAACAGCACCCGACCTGGCCTACACCTTCACCGTTGATCCGAGAAATGTTATAAGATGTGTTGGCCCGTTGCGACGGGTGTACTGAGACGCACGGGTCACCTCACATTACACTGTGTCTCTACACACACCCGGGTGACGCGCCTACCGGGCCGTGGGCGTCTTGAAGGACACACGGCGCCGAGATGCTCTTTCTCACCGGGAGAATAGAGATGCAGCATCTTCACCTCCTCCTCCTCCCCACCACCACCTCCCCCCCACCACCACCTCCCCCCCACCACCACCTCCCCCCCAACACTCTAATATTGTGGGTAACAGGGCCCGAGCTGGAGCCCGCCCGGGCCGATAATGATGTGCTCAGTTCAGAAATGTTCACATACGCTCTATATATTGCAGGTCCTAATGATGGTTCGCTACTGGTTAACTAATTAGGACATGTAGTACACGATGGGGGGGGGTAGGGAGGTAGGGGGGGGGAGTGAGGGACCTACGCACACCAACTACGTGAGAGGACGGCCTAAGAGGACGGCCTAAGAGGACGGCCTGAGAGGACGGCCTAAGAGGACGGCCTGAGAGGACGGCCTGAGAGGACCGCCTGAGAGGACGCCCTGAGAGGACGGTCTGTGAGGACGGTCTGAGAGGACGGTGTGTGAGGACGGCCTGAGAGGACGGTCTGAGAGGACGGCCTGAGAAGACGGCCTGAGAGGACGGCCTGAGAGGACGGTCTGAGAGGACGGCCTGAGAGGACGGCCTGAGAGGACGGCCTGAGAGGACGGTCTGAGAGGACGGCCTGAGAGGACGGCCTGAGAGGACGGCCTGAGAAGACGGCCTGAGAGGACGGCCTGAGAGGACGGTCTGAGAGGACGGCCTGAGAGGACGGCCTGAGAGGACGGCCTGAGAGGACGGTCTGAGAGGACGGTCTGAGAGGACGGCCTGAGAGGACGGCCTGAGAGGACGGCCTGAGAGGACGCAAGGTAGGCGAGACAAGTGCCAGCTGAGGGAGAGTGGCTGATGAAGGCGTCACTACACTCCGGGGACCCGAGGTGAGTTAGGTCCTCCGGGATGATCCTGGACTAGGCGAAGGGAGCCAGAGGAGGTGCAACACAGTACACTTGATCACCAGTATCGCACCATGAATACAGAACACTACACACCGAGTATACAGGGACCACCAGTGTCGGACTTTATACATTTGTAAGTCCTGCCCCGGAGTGCCACGCATCGCACATCACTACCACTATACCAAGTATAATATGAAGTTTAGTATGAAAGATGAAACGCCTTGGGTATATGTATGTATGTGTATATGTATGTTGACACTGTTGTTGCCTCAACAAGAGGCTAGTTGTTGAACTACTGCATAAACTCCCTTCCCCCAAGCTGCGGTGTTAAGTCTGACACTTCCCCCAAGCTGCGGTGTTAAGTCTGACACTTCCCCCAAGCTGCGGTGTTAAGTCTGACACTTCCCCCAAGCTGCGGTGTTAAGTCTGACACTTCCCCCAAGCTGCGGTGTTAAGTCTGACACTTCCCCCAAGCTGCGGTGTTAAGTCTGACACTTCCCCCAAGCTGCGGTGTTAAGTCTGACACTTCCCCCAAGCTGCGGTGTTAAGTCTGACACTTCCCCCAAGCTGCGGTGTTAAGTCTGACACTTCCCCCAAGCTGCAGTGTTAAGTCTGACACTTCCCCCAAGCTGCGGTGTTAAGTCTGACACTTCCCCCAAGCTGCGGTGTTAAGTCTGACACTTCCCCCAAGCTGCGGTGTTAAGTCTGACACTTCCCCCAAGCTGCAGTGTTAAGTCTGACACTTCCCCCAAGCTGCGGTGTTAAGTCTGACACTTCCCCCAAGCTGCGGTGTTAAGTCTGACACTTCCCCCAAGCTGCGGTGTTAAGTCTGACACTTCCCCCAAGCTGCGGTGTTAAGTCTGACACTTCCCCCAAGCTGCGGTATTAAGTCTGACACTTCCCCCAAGCTGCAGTGTTAGTCTGACACTTCCCCCAAGCTGCGGTGTTAAGTCTGACACTTCCCCCAAGCTGCGGTATTAAGTCTGACACTTCCCCCAAGCTGCAGTGTTAGTCTGACACTTCCCCCAAGCTGCAGTGTTAGTCTGACACTTCCACAAATTCTGATAAAACGGTATATATATATATATATATATATATATATATATATATATATATATATATATATATATATATATATATATATATATATATATACATATATATATACATATATATATACATATATATATACATATATATATACATATATATATATACATATATATATATACATATATATATATATACCGTTTTATCAGAATTTGTGGAAGTGTCAGACTTAACACATCACACACATATATATGTATATATATATATATATATACATATATATATTGGTGTATACTGGCAGCAGGTTTTCTTTCAAACATGTTTCATTGAATATGACCGCATATTCTGTATTTATTATTTTCTGGTTTAGGGCTTCTATCCCTCTAACTATTTTCTTAGCATCAGGGCTTAATTGAAATAGGAGTTCTCCAAAACTCATTTTCGTACTTTTAAGGTGAAGAAAAGAAGTGATTTACTTATAGAGTGTATTACACTTATTTGTATAATTTGCACGACGTTTCGAACCTCCATGGTTCATTCTCAAGTGAATAGATCTTACAATACTAGTTGATTTTATACCCGCATTAGGTCAGGTGATAATACAATGAAGGTGAAAACATGGGGGGATACATAAGGGATAAACATAGGGGCTGCAGAAGGCTTATTGGCCCATACGAGGCATCTCCTATCTAAACACAAAGATTAATCCAGTGTAATTGGCCTGTTATGTTGGACATTGTCTTCTGTGTTGGCATCGATATGTTCTTGTCTTGTCCTTACTCTACCCACCATGAGAGTAAGGACAAGACAAGAACATATCGATGCCAACACAGAAGACGTGATCCTACGTGATCCTAAAATACTCATCACACAGGATGGTTAGTCATATAAAGGCAAGTGATAAGTAAGTCTGCACTGACAGACTCTGGGTGTATTATGAAGATATCATCAACACAAGAGTGGATAAGGTAGCAGTGATACTGAGTCTCCATCTCGAAGGATGGTTAGTCATACAGGTCCATATGTTCAGTAGCCTGCACTGGCAAACTCTGGGTGCATTATGAGGATATCTTCAAGAACACGAGAGTGAATAAAGTAATTGCAAAGCTCCAGGTACCTCATGCCAACTGGTCTGAAAGGTCTAATAACTGGGCATTCATTGATGTAGTGTGGGAGATCATGCCGCAGTTCCTGCTCACAGAGTTTGCACCTGGAGTGCTCAGGATTGGGAGATCCGTCACCTGCAGCCACCTGCCACAGGTAACGGTAACCCAACCTGATCCTTGCAACCACTGTGTCACACAGTCTAGTGGACGTTTTGTGCTGTCCATAGATATAGGTTTCAGATCTGAACAAATTATAGCTTTTTATACTAGTACTTTCAGGTCGTTGGGAGTCAGTAATTTCTTTCCTATCAGATCTGAGTGTTTGGACCAATACAGTTTTGACAGCAGAGCTAAGAGGTATGAGACAGGCCAGACTCCCGGACAGGCCCCCAAAGAAAAGGGAGCCGGTCGGCCGAATGGACAGCACGCTGGACTTGTGATCCTGTGGTCCCGGGTTCGATCCCGGCCGCCGGCGAGAAGCAATGGGCAGAGTTTCTTTCACCTTATGCCCCTGTTACCTAGCAGAAAAATAGGTACCTGGGTGTTAGTCAGCTGTCACAGGCTGCTTCCTGGGGGTGGAGGCCTGGTCGAGGACCGGGCCGCGGGGACACTAAAAAGCCCCGAAATCATCTCAAGATAACCTCAAGAAGATGAGTTACGAGGAAAGTCTACGGGAGTTAAACCTCACGTCCATGGAAAACAGAAAACAGGTAATCATGTAAGGGGAGACATGATTACCACCTACAAAATAATAAGGGGAATTGACAGGATGGACATAGACAAACTATTTAGCACGGGTGGAACACGAACAAGGGAACACAGGTGGAAACGTAGTACCCAGATGAGCAACAGAGACATGAGAAAGAACTTTTTCAGTGTCAGAGTAGAATGACTCTGATGGAATGCATTAGGCAGTGATGTGGTGGAGGCTGACTCCATACACAGTTTCAAATGTAGATATGACAGAGCCCAGTAGGCTCAGGAACCTGTACATCAATTGACTGACAGTTGAGAGGCGGGAACAAAGAGCCGAAGCTCAACCCTCGCAAGCACAACTAGGTCAGTACAAGACCAATATATACACACAAATAACAATATACACACACAGTACAATATACACATACACATTATAATACATACACACAGCACAATATACACACATACTCAGTACAATATACACACACATAGTACAATATACACATACACATTATAATACATACACACAGCACAATATACACACATACTCAGTACAATATACACACACATAGTACAATATACACATACACATTATAATACATACACACAGCACAATATACACACATACTCAGTACAATATACACACATGCTCAGTACAATATACACACATGCTCAGTACAATATACACACACACATTATAATACATACACACAGCACAATATACACACATACTCAGTACAATATACACACACATAGTACAATATACACATACACATTATAATACATACACACAGCACAATATACACACATACTCAGTACATTATACACACACAGTACCATCTAATCAGTTCAGCTTCCAAGCCGCATCACTCACCATATATTCAGTAGACATAATGTATCACACTTGCATACCACTGAAATACAATTACTCAGGCTGACAAGTTATTGAATAAAGTTCATAAATCCTGACAGTTACAAATAAGCATAAATCATACAGTTCATACACCACACGTTCGATGCGCATGGTGCTCTCATTAATCCAGTGTCAAATATGTCACTTGTTTGAATATCAGGGAAAGGAAAATGTATTTTTTTCGCGTGGGGGGATGGGGGGAAGGGGAGGGAGGGAATTATCAAGGGAAAGCGCCAAGCCATTACGGCTATAGAGCACTGGGAAGGGATCAGGCTAAGGAGTTGTGATGGGACGTAGGAGAGGAATGGTGCCCAACCACTTGGACGGTCGGGGATTGAACGCCGACCTGCATGAAGCGAGAGGCTTCAGAGCCACTGTGCAGGCCCAAGCCTCTGGATGACCTGTACTCATTTGGGTATTACTCAGGCAGTGAGTGAATGTTTATGACTTATATGATGGGTTCAGTAGGGTTATATCCAAGTGATTTTACAGGTTCTAGGACGTTGAAGACCAGACCTCACATCATAAAATGAAGAAACGACAACATTTCGGTCCGTCCTGGACCAATATCAAGTCGTGTGATAACCTCACAATGGTCCAGGACGGACCGAAACGTTTTCGTTTCTTCATTTTCTGATGAGTAGTTTCTTGGGTAATCATATCTTCAGTCACGCTAATGTGACCCATCGTCTCTTCCGCGTTGTTCAATGTCGGGGTCGTGGACCGGTGGGGGGGGGTCCACAGGGGGTCCTCAGTCACCCCGACCGAAGCTCTAGCGTGGGTCGATAGAGCTTCGGTCCACGGACCACAACGAGGTCCCACTAATAGGAAACAGGAAATCCCGTCAGCTTTGCGAGCCGCTGTGATTTTTTAGAACATCGGTTTTTGGCCTTAGGGAGTTTATACGTCAACATGCGGTCCAAGAGGACGGGCTGCAGCAGGTCCATTAACTTACACAACTTACAGGGAACAAGACAGGGCTGACAAGGACAGTGTTCTAGACGAGGGCGACATAAACATGAGGCTCCCAGGTGGCTAGTTAAGTACATAAATAAGTCAGAGAAGTTAGAAATATTGGTTGTTTCTTTCCTTGTTAGAGTTGTGAACGAATGGCACGCACCAGACCACTACGCCACGGAGACTGCTAACTCATCTTCCCTGGAATACGACTCGCTAAATCGTTCAACAGCCAGGTACCCAGTCACTGCTGGATGAACAGAGGCGTGCAATTAAGGACTGGCGCCTAGTCAATCCTTCATCGGCCAGGATACGAACCCAAGCCAAATGGTTCGCGAAGCCCAGTGCGAGTGTTTTACCACTGCGCCACGGAGAATGCTTCCATAATGATTTCACTGTTCCATTACTCCATAATCTCCATTTAACAGTCTCCGTGGTGTAGTGGTAAGACACTCGCCTGGCGTTCCGCGAGCGCTATGTCATGGGTTCGTATCCTGGCCGGGGAGGATTTACTGGGCGCAATTCCTTAACTGTAGCCTCTGTTTAACGCAACAGTAAAATGTGTACTTGGATGAAAAAACGATTCTTCGCGGCAGGGGATCGTATTCCAGGGACCTGCCCGAAACGCTACGCGTACTAGTGGCTGTACAAGAATGTAACAACTCTTGTATATATCTCAAAAAAAAAATAAATAAATTAGCGTTTATTATATAAAATTCATACATAGACCATTAATATTGCCCGCATGGTTCTTGCCTCAGTCAGGAACAAGAGACCAGGCACATGATTTATGGCAACAGCCTAGAGCAATTAGAAGCTGCTCGGATTGTTTGATGTCAGCAAAAGATTGATGTCACGTCCAAATGGCCTTGGCTATCAAGGTTAAATTAAAACATCATTAGTATACGCATCTTGCCTTAAGCGATCAATTAAAATCATATTAAATCAGTACCAATCAGAGAAGAAAACTACCTGAAGAAAGTGGCAAATCTTTACGACTTTCTAGCACTTGCAAGGGATCAGGATAAGTGTTAGTTTAATTAGATATCAAAGTAACAAAAATAATATAGTATTACATTATATTTTCTCCGTTTTCCTTTACTAGTCTGTGACCGGCAGCCGGCTTAATAGTGGCACACAAAGCGATCGTCAACAGAGGAAAACGTCGCCAGTCATGACAGGCGTTGACGGGAGGACAACATGGTGGCGGCTGGGGACAGGCCTAGAGTCTCTTAACACTGGCCCAGAGGTGCCGGGCTCCTGGTGGGCCCTCAGCCGTGGTGGGCTCCTGGTGGGCCCTCAGCCGTGGTGGGCTCCTGGTGGGCCCTCAGCAGTGGTGGGCTCCTAATGGGCCCTCAGCAGTGGTGGGCTCCTGATGGGCCCTCATCCGTGGTGGGCTCCTGATGGGCCCTCAGCCGTGGTGGGCTCCTGATGGGCCCTCAGTCGTGGTGGGCTCCTGGTGGGCCCTCAGCCGTGGTGGGCTCCTGGTGGGCCCTCAGTCGTGGTGGGCGGCTGGCTTCTGCTCTGCCGGAGGACACTGGATGACTTTTGGTATTTTAGTTAGGGGCCGAGTCTGGGATGCTCCCTGACGCAGGTTCGAATCCTCGTCACAGCCCTTGTGGATTTGTTCTTTAGGGGCCGAGTTTTTGGTTTTGCTCCCCAGTGTTCTCTGTGGGGGCGGGGCAGGTGCTTGTCACCCTGAGGGACTCCGGGGGCTCCCCAATCATCTGCTCATCTGTGTTTATTATCCGCCAGGCACATTAGTTCGCTGATAAGCTACATTCATTTCGCCATTAGGCTTCGCGATTAACCCTTCAAGGGTACGCTGGAGCGCATCCGATCCCACGCTCGTCGTCGCCCCTAAATCAACAACAACAACATACCAACATACATTACTCAACCAAAGTAGGACAAGTTATTTTAGTTTGAAAACCTTCTTCATTTCCTCTGATGACAACACATCCTCGGCCATGAGTGTTTTGGGTAATTGCAGGACCCAAAGTATAATACAATAAAATTCCCAAGATATTTAAGAACAAAGTGCAGGATATATGACCGACCAAGAGAACTTCCTCACAGTGGACCACCACCACAGCGAGGAGCTAGAGCTTTCTTACATTACTGAAATCCCTCGATACAACGTGAGATACTACGAACCATTAGGCGACAGCTTAACACAATATATAATCAAAGATGACCTTCCAACCGACGGATTAAAACAATTTATGCGTAAAATTGACGGAAAACTGAGTGATACTGCCACAGTCTACTTACCTTTCTACATTGATAATTTCCATCTGATCGGGTTGAAGTCAATGGTTGTCTCCATAAACTAGTGGTGTACCTCGTCCATTTCAATAGTTTAAATGTAAAGAATTTAACTATACCTCAAAACCATGCACTTCAGACACACTCAAATGTTCAAACCGTGATGGCAACCATGTCAAAACCCAAACAATGTCCTTCAAACATCGCCACAACTATTAGAACTCTTCCCCAACACCACCAAGCAATACAGCGGCGTACTGAAGAAACACAACACGGAATTTAACCAACCACCACCAATCAGCCAACAACGTATTTTACACATAGCCACAGGGACCCATATACTCAGTACACAACTAGGTGAGTACACACACAAATCACTAAGAAGATGCTCATAGCCACCAATGTTTGCATGAGTCTATTTATTACTCACTAACTGCTCTCTAAAACTGAGAGCAAATGTCTCTGCCACTAACCATCCGAAACCCCCTCACAACAATCCATTCCCACAGAACTCGCAAATAAATGCAGATATCATCCAAACCCTTATCATTGGCATTGAAATCCAAATATAATAGACACTGGAACGACTCCTAACTAAATTCTTTTCACAAGTAATGGAGCCATCCCCGAGACTATCACACACTACATACACGTTTACAGAAGGTGACATCCTGACAAACACAAGTACCAGAGGCATACACAAGACAATAGAACTGATACTAGACAAACCCCCTAAAAAATACTCATCAGACCTTGCCCCTTCTCCTAGCTAACTTGCCACAAAACACAACCACTGCAACTAAGCAGCCCCCAGCTTTAGAACCACTTCCTCACCAACCTGACGCTCACACTGACACGACACACACAAGCCCCCCAACCATTCCCAGTGACCAATCACAGCACACTGCTGGAGCGCTAAGACCACCAGATGCAGTCCCAAGACAAACGTACACAATGGTCTCCTTGACCTTCATGACCTGGACCGCAAAAGTATCAAAACATCGCTCACAGAATTCAAACAACCTTGCAGACCTTGTTTTCATAATCATATCATGGATAACTCTCAAAACATAGTCTCGTGTTCCGAAACTTTCCTGAGCAGAGACTCAACAGTACTCTCTGCACCACCAGACCATCAGCACGCGGCTATAAATACAGGAGAGACATAAATAAACTTTGTATCCACAGCCACGTCCCAGAGACCTTCTGTGTCAGAATTAATTTTAAAGTGATTTTAAAGTGATTTTTAAAGTGATTTTTGAGTGTGATTACCACACTCAAAATGGCGGAGATCTCTCACTAAATAAAATACCAATAGCCAAAGCATTATATCTCCTATCAACCGAAAATGTTCATCTTTGACCTACTCCAAAACTCAAACAACCGGGACAATCAAACATTGAAAACAAACCACTAACTACAAAAGAAAAAAAAAACAGCAACGATGAGCGGATGTTATAAACACAACACACAGGCCTTGCTGAGGGCATCCGTTTGTCTACAACACGTCTTGTATAGTCTGCCGCCCCCTTGTATAGTCTGCCGCCCCCTTGTATAGTCTGCCGCCCCCTTGTATAGTCTGCCGCCCCTTTGTATAGTCTGCCGCCCCCTTGTATAGTCTGCCGCCCCCTTGTATAGTCTGCCGCCCCTTGTATAGTCTGCCGCCCCTTTGTATAGTCTGCCGCCCCCTTGTATAGTCTGCCGCCCCCTTGTATAGTCTGCCGCCCCCTTGTATAGTCTGCCGCCCCTTTGTATAGTCTGCCGCCCCTTTGTATAGTCTGCCGCCCCCTTGTATAGTCTGCCGCCCCCTTGTATAGTTTGCCGCCCCCTTGTATAGTCTGCCGCCCCCTTTGTATAGTCTGCCGCCCCCTTGTATAGTCTGCCGCCCCTTGTATAGTCTGCCGCCCCTTTGTATAGTCTGCCGCCCCTTTGTATAGTCTGCCGCCCCTTTGTATAGTCTGCCGCCCCTTTGTATAGTCTGCCGCCCCCTTGTATAGTCTGCCGCCCCTTTGTATAGTCTGCCGCCCCCTTGTATAGTCTGCCGCCCCTTTGTATAGTCTGCCGCCCCTTTGTATAGTCTGCCGCCCCTTTGTATAGTCTGCCGCCCCCTTGTATAGTCTGCCGCCCCCTTGTATAGTCTGCCGCCCCTTGTATAGTCTGCCGCCCCTTGTATAGTCTGCCGCCCCTTGTATAGTCTGCCGCCCTTGTATAGTCTGCCACCCTTGTATAGTCTGCCGCCCCTTGTATAGTCTGCCGCCCCTTGTATAGTCACCGCCCCTTGTATAGTCTGCCACCCTTGTATAGTCTGCCGCCCCTTGTATAGTCTGCCGCCCCTTGTATAGTCTGCCGCCCCTTGTATAGTCTGCCGCCCTTGTATAGTCTGCCACCCTTGTATAGTCTGCCGCCCCTTGAATAGTCACCGCCCCTTGTATAGTCTGCCGCCCTTGTATAGTCTGCCCCCCTTGTATAGTCTGCCGCCCCCTTGTATAGTCTGCCGCCCCTTGTATAGTCTGCCGCCCCTTGTATAGTCTGCCGCCCCTTGTATAGTCACCGCCCCTTGTATAGTCACCGCCCCTTGTATAGTCTGCCGCCCTTGTATAGTCTGCCACCCTTGTATAGTCTGCCGGCCTTGTATAGTCTGCCACCCTTGTATAGTCTGCCGCCCTTGTATAGTCTGCCGCCCCTTGTATAGTCACCGCCCCTTGTATAGTCTGCCGCCCTTGTATAGTCTGCCGCCCCTTGTATAGTCTGCCGCCCTTGTATAGTCTGCCACCCTTGTATAGTCTGCCGCCCTTGTATAGTCTGCCGCCCCTTGTATAGTCTGCCACCCTTGTATAGTCTGCCGCCCTTGTATAGTCTGCCGCCCTTGTATAGTCTGCCGCCCCTTGTATAGTCTGCCACCCTTGTATAGTCTGCCGCCCTTGTATAGTCTGCCACCCTTGTATAGTCTGCCACCCTTGTATAGTCTGCCGCCCCTTGTATAGTCTGCCGCCCCTTGTATAGTCACCGCCCCTTGTATAGTCTGCCGCCCTTGTATAGTCTGCCACCCTTGTATAGTCTGCCACCCTTGAATAGTCACCGCCCCTTGTATAGTCTGCCGCCCCTTGTATAGTCTGCCGCCCCTTGTATAGTCTGCCGCCCTTGTATAGTCTGCCACCCTTGAATAGTCACCGCCCCTTGTATAGTCTGCCGCCCTTGTATAGTCTGCCCCCCTTGTATAGTCTGCCGCCCCCTTGTATAGTCTGCCGCCCCTTGTATAGTCTGCCGCCCCTTGTATAGTCTGCCGCCCCTTGTATAGTCTGCCACCCTTGTATAGTCTGCCGCCCTTGTATAGTCTGCCCCCCTTGTATAGTCTGCCGCCCCCTTGTATAGTCTGCCGCCCCTTGTATAGTCTGCCGCCCCTTGTATAGTCTGCCGCCCCTTGTATAGTCTGCCACCCTTGTATAGTCTGCCGCCCTTGTATAGTCTGCCACCCTTGTATAGTCTGCCGCCCTTGTATAGTCTGCCACCCTTGAATAGTCACCGCCCCTTGTATAGTCACCGCCCCTTGTATAGTCGCCATTGCCACACGTCTCCAGACATTACCACTTGTGCCGTCACTGGGAAGGAAAGACCCTTCAGGCAAACTGCACAACCCATAAGGAAGAAGCAAGACAAGACAGAGGCGGCGCTCCACAAGCTGCTCTTCGTGTTCTACCCTCACGTGAACACTGGTGGCCATGAACACCTTCCTAGTCCTCTGAGGTGTCTGATAAACACCTGTTATAAACCGGACCATTAAATATAACGCAGACCTATAAATTGTGGACAATTTAAATGAAAAGTGAGAACATTTTGCCACCTCAACTGAAACGCCTCGCCACACCACCAAGATCAGCACCTGTCTATAATGATAATAATAAAAATAATATTAATAATAATAATAAATGCCTAAGCTCACACTATAAGGTTGTTGAGGGAGTAAGTACGTCAACTCTCGAACATTATAGCTACTTAATTAAAAAGAAACCTAGGATATTAGAGACGCTTTGGAAGCGGGCTTAAAGACCAAATAACAGTTGTTTACTAGTTATTGAACTATTAAATTATTAAATAATAAAACCTCTTTGTTCAGCATGAAAATCAATATATAAATTGCCTTAATCAGAGACATCACAATCTCAGATACTTCATACTCAGACCATAAGCTCATTGAAGTGCGAACTAGCATAAATAACGGTAGTAGGTCTAAGAGACCCAACAAGCGAGAAGGAATATTAAATAAAATTCAATTTCAACAATAAGAGGATTGACTGGGAAAAAATAAATGTAGACCTTGCAACCATTCAATGGGAGACGGTCTTAAGCGGCAAAACTCCCACACAGAGAATAGCTCAACCGACAGCTGAAGCTTACAAGGTCTGCTTGAAGCACGTGCCTGTGAGGAGGGGCAGAAAGAGGACCACTCTAGAAAGAGAACGCAGACGACTGTACAGGAGAAGGAAAAAAATAACGGAAATGCTTCGGCAGACACAACTATCACAAGCAAGGAAAACAAGCCTAAGCAGGGAGATCGAAGAAATAGAACAAACGTTGAAGCGATCATATGAGTCGGAGGAAATGGAATTGGAACAGAAAGCTATACAAGAGATAAGGAAAAATCCGAAATATTTTTTCACATACGCAAAAACAAAATCCAAAACCTCGACCAGTATTGGACCGTTAATTACAAGTGAAGGTACGTACACAGAGGACAACAAAGAGATTAGTGAAATTCTAAGAAGCCAGTATGAGGCTATGTTTAGCACACCAATAAACAACATGAAAGTTGATGACCCAGACAGCTTCTTTATGAATGACATTCAAGCTGCAGATAATATAACGGATATTACCACAAACTCGGAAGACTTTGAAAGAGAAATTGACAATATGCCCATGCACTCAGCTCCTGGGCCTGACTCATGGAACTCAATATTCATAAAGAAATGTAAAGTACCAGTAGCGAGAGCACTCAGCGTAATATGGAGAAAGAGCCTGGATACAGGGGAGATACCAGCAGCACTTAAATCTGCAGATATAGCTCCGTTGCACAAGCGGGGAGTAAAGCCTTGGCAAAACATTATACGCCAGTTGCACTAACATCACACATAATAAAAGTGTTTGAAAGAGTAATTAGGCATCAAATTTCTAGTTTTATGGAAAACAATGAATTGCACAATCCAGGACAACATGGATTTAGATCATGTCTGTCACAGTTACTCAACCACTATGACAAAATCACAGAAGCCCTAGAAGAAAAGCAAAATGCAGATGTTGTATACACAGACTTTGCAAAGGCGTTCGACAAATGTGACCATGGGGTGATAGCTCACAAAATGAGGTCAATGGGAATAACTGGAAAAGTAGGACGCTGGATACTCAATTTCCTGTCGAACAGAACACAAAGAGTAACAGTCAATCAGATAAAATCGAGTCCAAGCGATGTTAAAAGCTCTGTACCTCAAGGTACAGTCCTTGCACCGCTACTGTTCCTTATTCTCATATCTGATATAGACAAGAATACACGTCACAGCTTCGTGTCGTCCTTTGCAGATGACACAAAAATCAGCATGAAAATTACCTCTGCTGAAGACATTGAAAAACTACAGCAGATGTCAACAAAGTTTTCGATTGGGCAACAGAAAATAACATGATGTTTAACAGTGATAAATTTCAGGTACTCAGGTACGGTAAAAATGGGGATCTGAAACATAATACAGGGTACAAAACACAATCGAATCTTCCCATAGTAGAAAAACATCATGTCAAGGATGTGGGAATAATGATGTCCGACGATCTAACGTTTAGGGAGCATAACCAAGCAAATATCGCGTCAGCCAGAAAAATGATCGGATGGATTACGAGAACATTCAAATCCAGGGATCCCATCACAATGGTTGTACTCTTCAAGTCACTTGTGTTGTCCCGTCTCGAGTACTGCCTCAGTACTCACTTCCCCCTTCAGAGCAGGAGAGATTGCTGAAATAGAGGGAATACAGAGAACATATACGGCACGCATAGACGAGATAAAACACCTAAATTATTGGGATCGTCTCAAAGCTCTCCAAATGTATTCTCTAGAAAGGAGACGAGAGAGATACCAAATAATATACACATGGAAAATACTGGAGGGTCAGGTCCCAAATCTACACAGTAAAATAACAACGTACTGGAGTGAACGATATGGAAGAAAATGCAAGATTGAACCAGTGAAGAGCAGAGGTGTCATAGGCACAATCAGAGAGCACTGTATAAACATCAGAGGTCCGCGGTTGTTCAACGTCCTCCCAGCGAGCATAAGAAATATTGCCGGAACAACCGTGGACATCTTCAAGAGAAAACTGGACGGTTTTCTAAGAGAAGTTCCGGATCAGCCGGGCTGTGGTGGGTACGTGGCCCGGCGGGCCGCTTTAAGCAACAGCCTGGTGGACCAAACTCTCACAAGTCAAGCCTGGCCTCAGGCCGGGCTTGGGGAGTAGAAGAACTCCCAGAACCCCATCAACCAGGTATCAACCAGTTAATTCATGCCAGTTGATATTAACTTGAAGAAGTTAAGCTTGATTACTTGCAATTTTAGCTAATTAACTCAAGTGCCAGTGCACTAGCTGCATTATGGATAACTTAATTAAATAATTAATGAGAATTATTTCACAGGTAATTGAAAGGTAGCTATGAGCTCTTGCCCCATGTTAATCTACCCCGACCCTTGTTAATACAGCAGTTAACAGCAAACTGTCCGGAAACCGACATCAAGCCAAAAAACAGATACAAATGTTTGTTTATAAGATTTATATTAATTTATAAAATTTATGTTTCTTTATGAGGCGATGAGTCACAGTAACGTGGCTGAAGTAAGTTGACCAGACCACACACTAGAAGTTGAAGGGACGACGACGTATCGGTCCGTCCTGGACCATTCTCAAGTCGATTGTGATTAGGAGGTAGGGACAGGCAATAAATAGGCAAGAGAGAGCTGAGGAGGAAAGTTTGGTGTAGGGGATAGTAGTAATAATGAGAACTGCAGAAGGCCTATTGGCCCATACAAGGCAACTCCTATTATAACTACCGAAGTAGATAGTAATAGGAATAAGAAGAGGATAGCAAGGGAGCGTAGGAGAAGACCATGAACAGAAAAAGGGAGAAGAGAGAAAGAAAGGGAAAGAGAAAGAAAGATAAATGGAAGGGGTAAGCTTATGTTAAGTCACGTTTGTTAGAAAGATTAGAGCATTTGAGTATATACTGTGAAAGGGAAGAGTCCACAGCAACAAAGCCAGGACTCAAGTTCATGTTGGGTACATTGTTAATAAGAGCCGATACTACAAGACGGCGTCTGTGTAGAGTAGAGGCAGGAAAGATTATTTTGGAGGAAGACCAATCAATGGGATGATTAGAATCCCTCACATGGCAGAAGAGAGCATTGTTAGTGTCTGCAGACTTAACACTTCTCTTGTGTTCTTTAAGTCTGTCATTCAGTGTACGGCCAGTACACTGTACTTCTGCAGTGTACTGGCCGTACTTCTGCATTTCTCATTATTACTACTATCCCCTACACCAAACTTTCCTCCTCAGCTCTCTCTTGCCTATTTATTGCCTGTCCCTACCTCCTAATCACAATCGACTTGAGAATGGTCCAGGACGGACCGAAACGTCGTCGTCCCTTCAACTTCTAGTGTGTGGTCTGGTCAACTTTATGTTTCTTTCATTTTTAGGCTCATTCAAGGGTAAGAAATGTAAATATTTCACCCTAAGATGTGGTGGAGGCATAGTCGGCGCACAGCTTCATAGCTGGTGTGACTGAACCCAATATGTCTGTTTGAACCTGTTCACCAGTTGATTGGGGATTGACAGGAAGCACCAAAGCTACGAGGGTTAACGTGTGCAAGCACAATTAGGTGAGTAAACACAGACATGCACACACACATACGGCAGTAGTACGTCTAGTTCTGGTCGTCTAGTACGTCTAGTTCTGGTCGTCTAGTACGTCTAGTTCTGGTGGTCTAGTACGTCTAGTTCTGGTCGTCTAGTACGTCTAGTTCTGGTGGTCTAGTACGTCTAGTTCTGGTCGTCTAGTACGTCTAGTTCTGGTCGTCTAGTACGTCTAGTTCTGGTCGTCTAGTACGTCTAGTTCTGGTCGTCTAGTACGTCTAGTTCTGGTCGTCTAGTACGTCTAGTTCTGGTCGTCTAGTACGTCTAGTTCTGGTCGTCTAGTACGTCTGTAACATGGGGGGGGGGTGTATTGGCTGTTCCTTCGTCCTTTACCCGCCTGTATTATATTTACATCAACTTGATTCCAAGGGACCCAGAGCTACTCTAGCCGAGCCACACGCCACGTGGTCTTAGCCGCTCGATCGGCTAAGATTCTACAACCCCCGTGACGTCGTACGAGACTTCTAGCAAACTGAAGGATCTCCTTCTGCTGCCACCACCAGACCATTAACCAAAAGCGTCAATTAATCGGGGTCTGGACCGATTAATGAATCATTAACCTTGGGGTTTAATCCCCAAATTACTCGGAAAAGGAGGGATGAATCTACGTTCAGTGTGGGAATTACAGGAAACAAGGGGAAATATATTAGCTCCTACTTTGCTAGGCTTACGACCCAAATAAGCTCTGACTCGTGGCGACCACGTGACAAGGACATGCAAAATTATTCATGGAAACAATAAAATACAGAGAACAATCTAATTATTTATTTATGCAAAATCTAAAACAAAAACTAAATAAAATCACTCCCTAACTGAACACTTCCTATTGAGGCATGAAATGAACTATTTACCTATAACAACTCTTAGCAACAGTACCTTGTCTTATGCGACCAGCTGATGGAGTACTGATCTTATGGAGAGGTGAAGGGCAACCTAAGGGGGGTAGAAATAGCCTAAGCTACTCTATCCCTTTGAGATGTATTTATTGCTTATCACAATAAACATACTTGAACTTGAACTTGAGGGCAACCTGAAAACACTAAACTCTGTTTAGTGTTTTCAGGTTACAGTTGTGTGTGTGTAAACTAAAGTCTTTGAAAATGTAATAAGTCATTACAAAACGCGTTCAAGCCTCGCGTCGGACTAGAAATAAAAATGAATTTTGGAGAATTGATTTTTCAATTACCATCGACAGTGAAAAGAAACATAAGAAAGAGAAAATTTGTGTTAGAATTATTAATCTTACTTTTTCGGTCATATTTAACAATATATATATATATATATATATATATATATATATATATATATATATATATATATATATATATATATATATATATATAAATATATATATATATAAATATATATATATGTATATAAATATATATATATATAAATATATATATATAAATATATATATATATATATATATAAATATATATATATATATATAAATATATATATATAAATATATATATATATATAAATATATATATATATATATAAATATATATATATATATATATATATATATATATATATATATATATATATATATATATATATATATATATATATATATATATATATATATATATATATATGTCGTACCTAGTAGCCAGAACGCACTTCTCAGCCTACTATGCAAGGCCCGATTTGCCTAATAAGTCAACTTTTCATGAATTAATTGTTTTTCGACGACCTAACCTACCTAACCTAACCTAACCTAACTTTCTCGGCTACCTAACCTAACCTAACCTATAAAGATAGGTTAGGTTAGGTTAGGTAAGGTTGGTTAGGTTCTGTCATATATCTACGTTAATTTTAACTCCAATAAAAAAAAATTGACCTCATACATAATGAAATGGGTAGCTTTATCATTTCATAAGAAAAAAATTAGAGAAAACATATTAATTCAGGAAAACTTGGCTTATTAGGCAAATCGGGCCTTGCATACTAGTCCAAAAAGTGCGTTCTGGCTACTAGGTACGACATATATATATATATATATATATATATATATATATATATATATATATATATATATATATATATATATATATATATATAACTTTAGAACACTTTCCCACCAGGAGACTCGAACCCTAGCCAGCACAGAAGCCTTCCAGCAACTGGCATAACAGGTACGCCTTAACTCTCTCCACCACCTGCTCAGACCCTTAAAAGAGATGGTAATTTCGGAGTATTTAAATACACCAAAGATCACCACCTCCCAAGAGCACTAGAGCAAGTGAGGGGTCATTTAGACGTTAATTTCATCAAGTCCCTGTTAAACGTCTAAATGACCCCTCACTTGCTCTAGTGCTCTTGGGAGGTGGTGATCTTTGGTGTATTTAAATACTCCGAAATTACCATCTCTTTTAAGGGTCTGAGCAGGTGGTGGAGAGGGTTAAGGCGTACCTGTTATGCCAGTTGCTGGAAGGCTTCTGTGCTGGCTAGGGTTCGAGTCTCCTGGTGGGAAAGTGTTCTAAAGTTGTATACTTCACTCTCGTGTTTAGGAGAGTTGTGCCTTAGGCATATATATATATATATATATATATATATATATATATATATATATATATATATATATATATATATATATATAAGTGAACACGTCATAGTGCTATAAAGTCTTGACATCTCTTGACATGAAGCAAAATAACCCTCAACAAAACAGTTATATTTAACTAGCGTCTGCTGCCTGTATTTGTATTCCCCGTTTATGTATAAACATGCTAACCTCACAGCCAGGCATGACCCCAACAGGGGGCGTCCACACTGTCACGCCCTCCCCGCCAGCCTCCCGGCCACGCCACTCACCACCACAACATTATGTTCAACAACGGACCTATAGGCGATGGAGACAAACACAATACCATCCATTAAACAGACAACAGTTCACCAACAGGCGCGCGTGACTGGCGCCCGAGTGTAATAACACAACAGCAGTATTGTGGCGCTATTGTCACACGACACAGGCGCCCGGGCGGACCCACGCTGGGTAAACAAAGGATCCCAATCATAGTGAAAATTCAAGTGTTAAATCAACACTTAACAATCGTAGCGGCGGCAGCCAAGCCTCTTGTTACCCCGGACACCTGTACTATGGTATCCACCAGTTTACGGGAATACAGTTAGTGATGTTGTTATTGATCCTTATGACGTAGTTGCCGGGCAGAGGCATAATAAGTTAAACTATTAACATGATGCTCGATGCCTCGTCAAGCCGCGTGCGTTCCAACAGTGACCGGGATGAGTAAATATGGTGTTAAAGTTGTGATAATATGGGTATATGGGTATATACCGGGGAGCCGGTCGGCCGAGCGGACAGCACACGGGACTTGTGATCCTGTGGTCCTGGGTTCGATCCCAGGCGCCGGCGAGAAACAATGGGCAAAGTTTCTTTCACCCTATGCCCCTGTTACCTAGCAGTAAAATAGGTACCTGGGTGTTAGTCAGCTGTCACGGGCTGCTTCCTGGGGGTGGAGGCCTGGTCGAGGACCGGGCCGCGGGGACACTAAAAGCCCCGAAATCATCTCAAGATAACCTCAAGATACCAACAAGTCTTCGAAAAAAATGACGGGACTTGTAGAAACTCGAACGTAAACAAACCAGACAAAACCCTACACCTCAAAAAAGTTCGCGTTTTATAATATTCATTTTGTAGGGACAACCAAACGTTGATTTTTCTAGGCCCAGTATTACACATATATACTAATTAGGCCTAAGACAGTGTATATTAGGGCTTAGGAAGCTTGTAGACCTAGGCCATGTTAGGTCAGGATGTCTAGTAAATGTTCCACTGTTTAGGTCTATTATTCGTTGTATTTTGATAGTACCAAACCAGTTTTTTGGGGTACAACAGTCCATTTTTGTACTTTCATATAACAGTTGCTAGAAGAACTATCATTTTTGGAGGATGAGTCAAGATAAACAGGTTGTGAAGCGCAGTGGTCAGCGCTGCCGGGTCACAACCTCAAGGTCCGGGGCACGATTCCCACAGAAGGAGAGAGACGTTCGGGCAAGTTACCTTTCATCTAATGTCTCTCTTCACCTCGAAGTCAATAATCACCAGAGAGCCAGAAGACTGTTGTGGGTTGCATCCTGAGAAGGTCAGTAGTTGGCGCAGAGGGGTCTCGATAAGCCTAACAGGCGTCCATGCCCCGACAAGGATAGAATCTGATACTCAAATTTACGTAAAAACTTGACGACTTTTGTGTAAATTGTTTACAAATAACGGTGTAAATGGCGTTCATTTCTGACGAATACCAAACATCTTCCAAGACGAGTCCTCAGTATACATGTAGGAGAACAGGTTTCTCAACATGTCTGTGTAAGACAGACGAGAACGTATCCTGGTTAACACTGCTGGAATTCACTGCTAGAACTGGTAGTGACAAAGGCAGTTGGTTCAGACAGAATCCCACCATGGGTACTAGAAGAGGGAGCCGAGCACTATATTTGCCACAGGTAGCAGAAGAACCAACATAAAGCTGGAAGATGGGTAATATAGACCATATACAAGGGAGCCAGACGGGAGCCACTGAACCAGAGGCCAGTGTTCCTAACTTGTATACCATGCAAGGTGATGGAGAACATTGTAGGCCAGTGTTCCTAACTTGTATACCATGCAAGGTGATGGAGAACATTGTAGGCCAGTGTTCCTAACTTGTATACCATGCAAGGTGATGGAGAACATTGTAGGCCAGTGTTCCTAACTTGTATACCATGCAAGGTGATGGAGAACATTGTAACAAAAATACTAGAAGAACGTCTGGAGAGAAGAAACTTTGTAATACATTACCAGCATGGGTTCAGGGATGGTAAATCTTACCTCATAGGTTTAAAATAATTCCCAAAATTAGGCAATATAGAGACGGATGGGCAGACTACATACTTTTGGATTGCCAGGGAGCCTTTGACACAGTACCCCAATAAGGGGTACTGAGTACCCAATAAGGGGTACTGAGTACCCAATAAGGGGGTACTGAGTACCCAATAAGGGGTACTGAGTACCCAATAAGGGGTACTGAGTACCCAATAAGGGGTACTGAGTACCCAATAAGGGGTACTGAGTACCCAATAAGGGGTACTGAGTACCCAATAAGGGGTACTGAGTACCCAATAAGGGGTACTGAGTACCCAATAAGGGGTACTGAGTACCCAATAAGGGTACCCATAAATTGGAGTAGGGAGGAAGGACGGAAGGAATTATCAGGCAGGAAATCGCTAAACCATCATGACTATATTCCCATTGGAAGGCATCAGGATAAGGATTTGGAGTGGGAGAGGGGGGGGGGAGAAGTAGGCAGGAGTGACGGAAGATTATTATGTAGGATGAGATATCACTGGCGGAGTTCTACAGTGATCAGTTTTACACTAATCCTGATTTTCATAGAAGTAAATAATCTTCCAGAGGAAATATATTCATTCCTCTCAATGTTTGCTCATGACGCAAAAATTATGATGATGATTAAGACAGAGGAAACCAACAAGAAGCTACAAGATGACCTGGATAGACTGATGATCTATCCAATAGATTCAACAATTGGTTATATGCGTTTAAACAAATGTAAAGTAATGCAATTAGGTTGATGTATTAATTGATTAACACAGGGTATCAATTTGGAGTTGAAATCCTTCATGAAACGGACACAGATGGGGGGGATCTAGGGATTGATACCACACCGAACCTGTCTCCCGAAGACCAAATCCAAAGATTATCATCAGCAGCATATGCGAGGCTGGCTAACACCAGAACTGCCTTGAGAAATTTGCATAAGGCACACTTAGAACATTGTACATTACATATGTTAGACTAATGCAGAAGAATGCGGCTCCAGTGTGGAGACCATATCAGTCAAACACAAGACTAAGAGGCATGATTTACAAGGAAAGAATACAACAAATTGAACCTCATGTCGTTGGAAGACTGAAGAGTTACGGGAGACATGATTACCATATATAAAATTCTCAGGAAAATTAGTAGAGTAGATAATGGTATTATTTAGCACGAGTGGGGCTAGGAAAAGGGAACATAGATGGAAACGCAATACCCAAAACCATCAAAAGGACGTTTTTCAGTGTCAGAGAAGTTAACAAATGGAACGTACTAGAAAATAATGTGGTGGAGGCAGACTCCATTCACAGTTTCAATGTAGATATGATAGAGCCCAATAGACTCAACACCAATTGCTTGATGGTTGATGACGGGACCCAACAGTCGAAGCACAACTCCCGCAAGCACAATTACCTGAGCACACAACTGCATTAAATGTAAATTTGGTTTTTAAATTTTTTTTTTTTTACTGCACAAGAAAATTAATCATTAATTTTAGTTATAAAATATAACAAAATGTTTATTTTTTATGAGAGTTTCATTGCCCATGTTGCACGTCCACATACACATGTTGCACGTCCACATACACATGTTGCACGTCCACATACACATGTTGCACGTCCACATACACATGTTGCACGTCCACATACACATGTTGCACGTCCAAATACACATGTTGCACGTCCAAATACACATGTTGCACGTCCACATACACATGTTGCACGTCCACATACACATGTTGCACGTCCACATACACATGTTGCACGTCCACATACACATGTTGCACGTCCACATACACACGTTGCACGTCCAAATACACATGTTGCACGTCCACATACACACGTTGCACGTCCACATACACATGTTGCACGTCCACATACACACGTTGCACGTCCAAATACACATGTTGCACGTCCACATACACATGTTGCACGTCCAAATACACATGTTGCACGTCCACATACACACGTTGCACGTCCACATACACATGTTGTACGTCCACATACACATGTTGCACGTCCACATACACATGTTGTACGTCCACATACACATGTTGCACGTCCACATACACATGTTGCACGTGCAACGTCTGAGAGTACCAGCATCTGGAGTACCAGCATCTGGAGTACCAGCGTCTGAGAGTACCAGCATCTGGAGTACCAGCATCTGGAGTACCAGCATCTGGAGTACCAGCATCTGAGAGTACCAGCATCTGGGAGTACCAGCATCTGGAGTACCAGCATCTGGAGTACCAGCATCTGGAGTACCAGCATTTGGAGTACCAGCATCTGGGAGTACCAGCATCTGGAGTACCAGCATCTGGAGTACCAGCATCTGGGAGTACCAGCATCTGAGAGTACCAGCATCTGAGAGTACCAGCATCTGGGAGTACCAGCATCTGGAGTACCAGCATCTGGGAGTACCAGCATCTGGGAGTACCAGCATCTGGAGTACCAGCATCTGAGAGTACCAGCATCTGAGAGTACCAGCATCTGGAGTACCAGCATCTGGAGTACCAGCATCTGAGAGTACCAGCATCTGGAGTACCAGCATCTGGAGTACCAGCATCTGGAGTACCAGCATCTGAGAGTACCAGCATCTGGGAGTACCAGCATCTGGAGTACCAGCATCTGGAGTACCAGCATCTGGAGTACCAGCATCTGGAGTACCAGCATCTGAGAGTACCAGCATCTGGGAGTACCACGACGGAAGCTTATTAAGTCAGTAATGGACCACGTAAAAGTGCCAACTTCCGGTACTAGGAACACGGTGAGTGGGAGACGGTACACCTGAGCACGGTCAGTGAGAGACGGTACACATGAGCACAGTCAGTGGGAGACGGTACACATGAGCACAGTCAGTGGGAGACGGTATACCTGGGCACTGTCAGTGAGAGACGGTACACCTGAGCACGGTCAGTGGGAGACGGTACACCTGGGCACGGTCAATGAGAGACGGTACACCTGAGCACGGTCAGTGGGAGACGGTACACCTGGGCACGGTCAGTGAGAGACGGTACACCTGAACACGGTCAGTGGGAGACGGTACACCTGAACACAGTCAGTGGGAGACGGTACACCTGAACACAGTCAGTGGGAGACGGTACACCTGAACACAGTCAGTGGGAGACGGTACACCTGGGCACGGTCAGTGGGGGACGGTACACATGGGCTCGACCAGTGGGAGACGGTACACCTGAACACAGTCAGTGGGAGACGGTACACCTGAGCACGACCAGTGGGAGACGGTACACCTGAACACAGTCAGTGGGAGACGGTACACCTGGGCACGACCAGTGGGAGACGGTACACCTGAACACAGTCAGTGGGAGACGGTACACCTGAGCACAGTCAGTGGGAGACGGTGCACCTGAGCACGGTCAGTGGGAGATGGTACACCTGAGCACGGCCAGTGGGAGACGGTACACGTGGGCACAGTAAGTACTCACCTATTAATATAAGCGTATCAGTGACTGCGGGGAGTCAGGCCCAGGTGCAGTAGCCGGCTGCTGTGCCTGCTGCCTTATAATGTAAACATTCTGATACTCCAATTCTTCATGGAATCCGGCCTCGAAGTTATGTATGGAGGTGGCTTCCACAACTACTTCTTTACGTGTATTCCACTTGTTGACCTCCCGTACTGGGTTAGGCTTCCACCTATGTCTCCTTATTCCACCGTCTTCTAAATTTGAGGAAGCTTTTGCTGTCTACGTTATTTATTTATTTCAGTAGCTTGTATGTTGTGATCATGTCCTCTCTGTTTCTTCTGTCCTCTAACCCTTTACTCGAAATTCCTTCTGCATTTGTGTACATCAGTTTGTATTTTACTCATTCAAACCTTGCTGCTCTTGTTTGGTCAGAGTGGTATTTGTTCCTGTTGCTGAATGTCCTTTTCTGAGAGAGGGTTGGTGAGTAATTACCAAAGTGTAATTACCCAAGTGTAGTTACAGGATGAGAGCTACGCTCGTGGTGTCCCGTCTTCCCAGAACTCTTTGTCATATAACGCCTTGAAACGTACGTGTGTGTGTGTGTGTGTGTGTGTGTGTGTGTGTGTGTGTGTGTGTGTGTGTGTGTGTGTGTGTGTGTGTGTGTGTGTGTGGTGACTCCTGCCTGCACGTGTGTACTGGAGGCCCATCACGCTGGGAAGCTCCAGTATTTCCCTCCGCAGTGCTCGCTGTCGACAGGTTTGCTTGCCTTGTGTAACTGTTTGTGCCATACTCTGGTCTTGTATTTCTCGTCTCCTTTATCCCTTGACCCCCTGTACTCACCTAGATGTGCTTGTGAGGGTTCAGCTCTGGCTCTTTGGTCCCGCCTCTCAACTGTCAATCAACTGGTGTACAGGTTCCTGAGCCTACTAGGCTCTATCATATCTACATTTGAAACTGTGTATGGAGTCTACCTCCACCACATCACTTCCTAGTGCATTCCATTTACTAACTACTCTGACACTGAAAAAGTTCTTTCTAATGTCTCTGTGGCTCATTTGAGTACTCAGCTTCCATCTGTGTCCCCATGTGCGTGTACCACCCGTGTTAAATAATCCATCCTTGTCTACCCTGTTAATTTCCCCTGAGAATCTCGTATGTGGTGATCATGTCTCCCCAAGTTCTTCTGTTTTCCAGCGACGTGAGGTGCCGTTTCCTCAGCCTTTCCTCGTAACTCATGCCTCTTAGTTTTGGGACTAGCCTAATGGACTTTTTTCTAGTTCACTAGCCTAGTGGACCTAGTTTTTGGGACTAACCTCAGAACTTTTTCCAGTTTCGTCTTGTGCTTGACAAGGTACGGGCTCCATGCTGGGGCCGCATACTCCAGGATTGGTCTTACATACGTGATATACAAGGTTCGGAAAGATTCCGTACACAAGTTTCTGAAGGCAGGACAATCTAACGGCCTTGCATACTCCGCCGATGTTATTCTTTTGATGTGGGCTTCAGGAGACAGGTTTGGCGTGATATCAACTCCTAGATCTTTTTCTCTGTTCGTTTCGTGAAGGACCTCATCTCCCACTCTGTATCCAGTGTCTGGCCTCCTATTTCCTCCCCTAGCTTCATTATCTTATATATACTTATGTTGAACTTTAGTAGCCATTTATTGGACCATTCATTCAGTTTAGGTCATCTTGTAGACTCATACTATCTTCCTCCGTTTAAACCTCCTTATAATTTTTGCATCATCAGCAAACATTGAGAGGAACGAGTCTATTCCCCCTGGGAGATCATTTACATATATCAGGAACAGTATAGGTCCAAGAACTGATCGCTGAGGGACTCTACTGGTGACGCCTCGCCACTCCGAGACTTCACCCCTCACAGTGACTCGCTGTCTTCTGTTGCTTAGGTACTCCCTCATCCAGTGGAGTACCTTCTCCTCCACTCCTACCTGCATCTCCAGTTTGTGCACTAGTGTGTGTGTGTGTGTGTGTGTGTGTGTGTGTGTGTGTGTGTGTGTGTGTGTGTGTGTGTGTGTGTGTACGTACGTACGTGCGTGCTCACAATAGCTTCTAGTCCCCAACAACGAGAATTATACCTCACAAAACACAAATACTATTGTTAGCCGTAAATAACAATATTCATTTTCTATGATCGCCCGCTAAACTTCAGAAAACGACTTTTGCTGGTAGACTTGTTTACATTTCGTATTGTGGTTGAATTATCAAAATAATTCAATTTATTGTGTCAGGAAATTGGCATACAGTACACGTTAGGCTTATATCGAGATGCATCCTCCCCAGGAGGCAACCCGACAAGCTGACTAGCTCCTGGGTACCTATTTACTGTTAGGTGGACAGGGGCATTAGGTGATAGGAAACGCACTCAACCGTTTGTCCCACTCGGGATTCCCGACTGTGAGTCGAGAACGAACCCGACTGTGCTTCAGGGAGATTATAATAATAAATAAATAATTCATTTTGTCGGGGACAGACAGCCTGTACACATATACTTGAGGCTTGTATCGAGGTTCACCCAAGGTGGAACTAGTGACCTTCACCAGGTTGCATCCCCACAACAGTTGCCTAGCTCCCTGGCACCTATTTGCTGCTAGGTGAACAGAGATATTAGGTGAAAGGAAACGTGCCCCAACATTTCTGTCATCCGCGGACTCGAACCCGGGATTCCCATCAATCAATTATTGACTTTCCCCAGGATGCAACTCACTAAAGTTGCCTAATTCTCGGAAACCTATTCACTGCAGTAGGCGCACAGAGGCATCAGGTGTCGGGAAACACCGCCCAAACGCTTCTGTCCTGCTGTAGGAACTGAATTCAAGACCCATCGACTCGAGCTGACTATGACAACTGTTACGAACCGCACTTTCAGTATGATATATTTTGGAGAGAGCTTACGTAGCTCTCTGGCTAGAGAGAGTCAATAAAACAAACAATGAAGTAGATCTGTTCCCCCGAGACGGGAGTCAGCTGGGCGCTGGCAGGCCGCAGCGTCTTGATATCCTTCCGCCCATGAAACTAGTGCCGGCAAGTATGTGTTTATTATGGATTAACAGTAGAATGTATATAAATATTTTGTAAACGAAAAATTAACTTTTTTATATGATCTAACAGCAATGTTGTATGCGAATATTTAGGGATTACTCAGAAATTATGGGACATTTGGAATTAATGTCTAATGTCATTCGGTATTACAAGATTGTAAGAACTCTTGTATATATAAATAAATAAATAAATAAATAAATAAATTAAGGGGCGGGAGTGACAGGGCAGCCTTAGTGCGCCAGACGTTTGATGTTGTCTAAGGCCCGCAACACACGTGCAGTTTTAACTGACAGTTATGACTGTTCAGTTATAACTGTCACAGTTATAATGACGTCAGTTAAAAATGAACTGCACACACACACACACACAGTTCAATCCCTCAGTTTTACCATGGATTCCGAGGAGTACGATCTTGCCGCTCTTGGTGTATACTTGGTAATGCTACAAGCAAATAGACAAAAGAAAACTAAGAAGCGTAAGCAGTAGTGCAAAAAGTGGTTACTAAGGCGAAATCAATGTTCTGATATTAAATTGTTAAAGGAATAGAGTTGAATCGAATAGAGAATCGATAGAGTTCAATGAATTCAACAATCACTTTGTTTTGTTCACGTGCCATCATAAACTGCACTCACCGCTACCACCTGTAGAAATGAGAAGTTGAGAACTGTACAGTTACGAATCCCCACACACGCTCAGTTCAGTTACTCCTTTCAGTTAAAAATATGGAACATTGCATTTGTCGCAGTTTAACTGTACAGTTCTGTTGAACTGACGAAATGAGCAACTGAGATACCCACACACGTGCAGTTTTAACTGAACAGTTTTAACTGAACAGTTATAACTGTCAGTTAAAACTGCACGTGTGTGGCCGGCCTAAAAATCAGCTACTCGGAACAAAACGTTCCAAGCAGCACGGGCTATGGTGAGCCCGTCTACGCTACACATTTAAATGGAGGAACGGACGAAGTGCTAGCTGGGGCCTCACGGTTTTAGAGGTTTACTCCCCGCCAGATATCCTGATAAGCCAAAATTTGGTATTCGTATAATTTGCAGGAAAGCCTATCTTGAGGTTATCTTGAGATGATTTCGGGGCTTTAGTGTCCCTGCGGCCCGGTCCTCGACCAGGCCTCCACCCCCAGGAAGCAGCCCGTGACAGCTGACTAACACCCAGGTACCTATTTTACTGCTAGGTAACAGGGGAATAGGGTGAAAGAAACTCTGTCCATTGTTTCTCGCCGGCGCCTGGGATCGAACCCAGGACCACAGGATCACAAGTCCCGTGTGCTGTCCGTTCGGCCGACCGGTCCCTAAGGCCTTGTTTTCGGAAACAACAGAATAGGGATATAGAGCTCAGGTTGTCTGATATCTTCCCCATGTGCCCCTGGCAAATAGTGTTGCCCGTGGAAGTTACTCCTTAAACCTAAGATTATCAGTCGAAAATGTTTAGGTTTAATATATTAAGTTATTTATGAAATGCAAACCATATTGACGACTTTGATTATTACTGTATATACATCAAGGTACACCAAGGATATGGGGAGTTTCTCCTGAATACATAACCCTGATATTTGCATTTATATATTTGTAAATATATATATTTTCATTCTATTACTCTATCTAGGTGTTTGGGTATTTTCCCTGGGCTATGCCAGAAAGCTAAGGTCAAGCATAAATCCCTAGAGGACCAACAAGTGAAATTAACAATAGGAAGACAGTCTTAACCTTTTGGGCACGGCCAAACACATGACACATGGCGCGCGCACACACACACATTACATATTACATATTATATATATATATATATATATATATATATATATATATATATATATATATATATATATATATATATATATATGCAATTGACGATCACAAAACACTGATCATTTTATGCGGAAAATCCACAGAGAAATATGAAATGAGGTGAACGTTTCGGCTTTGTTAAAGCCTTTGTCAACACCAGACTGACTGAAGTCAGTCTGGTGTTGACAAAGGCTTTAACAAAGCCGAAACGTTCACCTCATTTCATATTTCTCTGTGGATTTTCCGCATATATATATATATATATATATATATATATATATATATATATATATATATATATATATATATATATATATATATGAGAGAGAGAGAGAGAGAGAGAGAGAGAGAGAGAGAGAGAGAGAGAGAGAGAGAGAGAGAGAGAGAGAGAGAGAGAGAGAGCAAGAAGTCAAAGACTAAGGTCCTCTCGTTGACAGGACCGGCGCTTGTTACTCTAGCGGCGTCTTATGCTGAGTTTTCCTTGACACGCTTCCCTGTGCCCCCCCCCTCCCCTTCACCCTACTGTATACGTAAATATACATGTACGGCAGAGAATGAAAGGAAGGAGGCCTCTAGGCCCTAACCTAGAGGTCTGCCGCCCTTTAGAAGAGAAAACTCAACGTCTGCCACGGATCCAATTGTCTCACAGACAAACAGGAAGCCGCCAGTTTCCACCCTCCGTGGACTGGATGACACAATACAAGGGAAGGCTAGAGGACCGGGTCAGAATCGACAAGCGTCCCGAGATAGTATGCCATGGAACTGGAACTCTTGAGGCAACTCCCGCCTATCACAATCTACGGACCGACGCAGCCAGATTTCATTTACTTTGGCCTAGCAGTATTCAATAGAGAAATAGCTTAACGCTTATGAGCTTATGAGAGAGAGATGCGTATTCCGCACAGAAGTAGTAATATTATTTCGGTGGCATGTTGACTCTACAAGACCGTCGGCTCCTAGTGGTAGCTGCCATCGTTGTGAGGCTTAAAAGCAACGCTTGTTGAAACCGAAGTGGCGTGTCTGGTGCAAGCAGGTGGCCAAATTCGCTTTTTCAGTGCGTTGGTCAGGGACAGGCAGCCGCAGCAGCAACAGCCGCTGTATGTATGTTGCTGGTGCGCGAGAGAGCAACCGCCTGTCGTCATGACGGAGGAGGTGCTGCTCCCGTGCTGTGCTTTGCCCTCGGCAAAAGGCGTAGCCAAAGTGATCGCCGACGGGTGGCGTACTTGAATGTGTGACGTAGTGTGCTGAGGGTCCGACCGAGCGATGATCATCAAGGATCAGAAAAAATGTGGAAAATACCAGTGCACGATAAAACCCACCGTCAGAAAAGGTCTGACGGTTTGACGCGTTGGTCTGTCAGAAAAGACCAACGCGCCAAATTTAAGCATATTAATAAGCGGACGAAAAGAAACCAACAGGGATTCCTTGGTATGGGCGACTGAACGGGGAAGAGATCAGCGCTTAACCTTGAGTTGTAAACGGCACGAGGGATGTTGCGTTTTGTAGGGTCCGGCACGCCGTCCCGTACCACCTAAGTCAAGCTTGAAAGCCCTTATGCGTCTCGTCGCAAAGGCAGTAGAGGGAGTGGTTGGGCACCATTCCTTCCCCCCTTCCCCCGTCCCATCCCAAAATCCTTATCCTGACCCCAAGTACTATATAGTCGTAATGGCTTGGCGCTCTCTCCTGATAGTTCCCTTCCCTTCGTCGCAAAGGTTGCTGCAAGAATAGTTAGCGAGGCAGCGGCCAACATGCTAAAGCCAAAGCCGCTCGGGTTCTGCATTCCACAAGGGTGCGAGGTTTCCCTTGTTCGAAAGCTCGAGCTGGTCACACAGCTCGAGCTTTCATTGCTAACATCACAGACAAAAAGGCCCTGATCAAGCTGGATTTAAAAAATGCTTTCAATCTGGTCCGGAGGAATGCTGTACTCCGTGCGGTTCATCATTTCCCTTCCTTCTACCCTTTTGTACATTCATGTTACAGCACGGACCTAAAGCTACTTTTTGGCAAATATGAAACTGACTCGCGAGAAGACGTCCACCAGGGTGACCCCCTTGCTCCTCTCCTTTTCTGCTTAGTCGTCAAACAAGTCACAGAAGACTTGTCCAGCGAGCTTAACATCTGGTTCTTGGATGATGGTACCCTAGCTGGTTCCCAAGACTCCCTCCTGGAGGATTGAGGATATTGATGGTCATGATGCACTCTACCTCATCACCAGTTGCCTGTCTCTCCCAAGGTAAACCTACGTTCTGAGGTGTTTGCCATCCTACGATAGCCAAAAAAGGTGAATATGACCTCTTAATGAAATCAATGTTAGAAAAAGCCCTCAACCTCTCTCTCGATGACCTACAGTGGAAACAAGCCTCTCTTCCCGTAAGACTTTGGGGCCTCGGAGTTCGAACAGCAGCCCAAATCGCTGTACCAGCCTTCCTGTCCTCCTCGGCATCCAACAACCTTGTGAAATTCTATCTGCATACTTAGGTCAGCTGGCAGGGGTACACGATCCCAATTTTCATTCACTGTGCCACCGAGTGTATGGAAAGGAAGCTGGAAGTTCTAGGGTCCCTTGTTGTTTCAATTAGCCTAGAACCCAGTTCCTTAAAAAAAAAGTGGTGGCACTCTTACTCCAGTCGCCAAGGGAAGGGAATTATCAAGGGAAATGGCCAAGCCATTACCATAGGCGAGGCGCCAAGTGTTTCAAAAGCAATGGGGACACAATTGTAGTGGTGATTCAAGTCTCTGTACTTACGGGATTTGGCTGATTCCTTGTGAGTGGCAGCGCCACCTGGATGTGCAACACAAGAAGTCAATGTAGGTGTTAGCCAGGGTTGATACACACGTGTAGTTCCACACCAACTGCTTGCCATTCTTCCTGTGGTTCAGTGCGATACCATCTGGGCGACCAATAATTGCATCAGTTATTGGGCGTTAGGTAACGGGGCTCTCTCTCAGCTGGGCATCCAGCTGTAGCGAGGCTCCTCTTGATGATGTCGTTAACTTCATTGTGCCTCGAGTGCCATCCCACCCTGTGCTTTGGCAGAGTAAGCCATGTTGGCCATACCTGTCGGTCACCACTTCGCCACGAATACACCTATATTTGGTGTGGATTGGGGCAGCAAGGCGGAGGGCCAAAGAAATTCGGAGGGTGTGTGGTGTCAGACGTGTGCCAATTGCAGACATTGGGGTTGCTAACAGGAAGTCCCCTGCATGTGAGGCGAGCAATGTTGTGTTGTTGCAGCACCCAGGCACTCAGCAGCAACTTGGTCTACAATGGGGCCATCCCAGCTGGATTGCTGGTGGGCTTTTGATGCCGGTGACTGGAGTGATGGGCCTGCACGAGAGGCCCTGAACATTCAGGGTTCCTGCCCGCTATCTGAGGAGCTGAAGGAACTCAACAACTTATGATAATCCACTTTGTACCTTATGTGTACTCTCATGAGAGTAAGGACAAGACAAGAACATATCGATGCCAACACAGAAGACAATGTCCAACATAATAGGCCAATTACACTGGATTAATCTTTGTGTTTAGATAGGAGCTGCCTCGTATGGGCCAATAAGCCTTCTGCAGTTACCCCTATGTTTCACCTCACATTTATCCCTTATGTATCCCCTCATGTTTCCACCTTTATTATATATATATATATATATATATATATATATATATATATATATATATATATATATATATATATATATATGCAATTGACGATCACAAAACACTGATCATTTTATGCGGAAAATCCACAGAGAAATATGAAATGAGGTGAACGTTTCGGCTTGTTAAAGCCTTTGTCAACACTAGACTGACTCAGTCAGTCTGGTGTTGACAAAGGCATTAACAAGCCGAAACGTTCACCTCATTTCATATTTCTCTGTGGATTTTCCGCATATATATATATATATATATATATATAGAGAGAGAGAGAGAGAGAGAGAGAGAGAGAGAGAGAGAGAGAGAGAGAGAGAGAGAGAGAGAGAGAGAGAGAGAGAGAGAGAGAGAGAGTGTGTGTGTGTGTGTGTGTGTGTGTGTGTGTGTGTGTGTGTGTGTATTCACCTAGTTGTGCTTGCGGGGGTTGAGATTTGCTCTTTCGGCCCGCCTCTCAACTATCAATCAACTGTTACTAACTACTAATTTTTTTCAACACACACACACACACCCAGGAAGCAGCTCCGTAACAGCTGTCTAACACCCAGATACCTATTTACTGCTAGGTAACAGGGCCATTCAGGTGGCAAGAAACTTTGCCCATTAATAAACGATTGTCGGGTCATGCTCCAGGAAAACTCGTGGGTGAGACATGGGAAGAGTTCTCGGCCTGTTTAAAAAATATATATTTTCGTACAAGCCATCACATCCAATATTACTGCGAGGTGTACACACGTACATGTACAGTTCTCATCTTGGGAAATGATTCAGGACTCTACACTTAAGTTAACACTTCCACAAATACAGTGTAAAGGACAGAAGCTGAATTAGTATATTAAAACATTTTCCACATAATTTTGGCAATTTTGGATAATTTCCCGCACCCCAAAATATAGACTGAAGTTATACGATACAACACAAAAGCACAAAAAATAGTAAACATAATTTTAAGGACAATGTTCTACATGTGAATTCACCATACCAAATTTAATTATCTAACAATATATCTGATTAGAATGATAAATTATTGTCCTAACTCATACAAAACAAACTCATATGTCAGTCGAAACGTTAATAACATTTAGCTTGATAAGGGTGACACATGTCTGAACAACACACTGTATTTATCATTAGAAGCGATTCAGATTTTGGTACAATTTATATCACAAAATAACGATAAGACGAGTTGAAGAGGTAACATGGACTAATCACCCCATGAAGGTATGGACGTGTTCACCCTCAGCATTTTACCTCAACAGATTCTGAAGCTCTCGCGGGTCACAGCCGCTCCACACACACACACAGCTCAAGCAACACACAACTGACTTCAAAAGGACCGAAAATGGCTGTCAGTAAGCCATCTCTTTGTGACAGTCCTCCCTTCACAGTTCCAAATACCCAGGTGGGGATCCCCCTGCTCTTTGTGCTGCAGATGTGAGTGAGGCCCGACACTGCCCCTCACTCCTCATTACCCAGTGAACGTCACCCAACACAGCCATAACGTCTGCACACGCTCCAAACAACTTACTTCCCTTACGACAGTTGTCAGCATAGTCCGGTCATAAACGAAAGGTCCCGAGTTCGATTCCCGCACCAGGACAGAAATCTTTTCGCACGTTTCCCTGTCATGCCTCTGTTCACTCTCAACACATTAAACTAATCCTTCCTCTTATTAATATAATTGAACATTGTATTGTATACTGCTGTTTGTGCCAACAACTGCTCCCTGGCGCTGTACATGTGACTTTAGTTAACGTACAAGATCGTGTCACACCCGGAAGCTAATCATAGTGTGTCACGTTTAATACAGTTTCGTTAATTCGTACACGAAGTAATGTTAAGTGTTTGCTTGGCCAAGCAGAGTGCACAGGTGAGCAACCTCAACGCACAAGCAGAGTGCACAGGTGAGCAACCTCAACGCACATGCAGAGTGCACAGGTGAGCAACCTCAACGCACAAGCAGAGTGCACAAGTGAGCAACCTCAACGCACAAGCAGAGTGCACAAGACGCTGAACGACAAACTAATGGTCTTCACCTGAGTGCTGACCTGAGCGGTCCGCACACACTGCCAGGGTAAAACTGCCAGAGAAAACTGTTTTAAAAGAAAACAATCGACAAGCATTTTAAGTTTTTTTGGTCAACATGACAAACATCGCAGCGTGTGGTGTCCAGTGGTGGGTGTCCAGTGGTGGGTGTCCAGTGGTGGGTGTCCAGTGGTGGGTGTCCAGTGGTGGGTGTCCAGTGGTGGGTGTCCAGTGGTGGGTGTCCAGTGGTGGGTGTCCAGTGGCAGGTGTCCAGTGGTGGGTGTCCAGTGGTGGGTGTCCAGTGGTGGGTGTCCAGTGGTGGGTGTCCAGTGGTGGGTGTCCAGTGGTGGGTGTCCAGTGGTGGGTGTCCAGTGGTGGGTGTCCAGTGGCGGGTGTCCAGTGGTGGGTGTCCAGTGGCGGGTGTCCAGTGGTGGGTGTCCAGTGGCGGGTGTCCAGTGGTGGGTGTCCAGTGGTGGGTGTCCAGTGGTGGGTGTCCAGTGGTGGGTGTCCAGTGGTGGGTGTCCAGTGGTGGGTGTCCAGTGGCGGGTGTCCAGTGGCGGATGTCCAGTGGTGGGTGTCCAGTGGTGGGTGTCCAGTGGTGGGTGTCCAGTGGTGGGTGTCCAGTGGTGGGTGTCCAGTGGCGGGTGTCCAGTGGTGGGTGTCCAGTGGTGGGTGTCCAGTGGTGGGTGTCCAGTGGCGGGTGTCCACTGGTGGGTGTCCAGTGGTGGGTGTCCAGTGGTGGGTGTCCAGTGGTGGGTGTCCAGTGGCGGGTGTCCACTGGTGGGTGTCCAGTGGTGGGTGTCCAGTGGTGGGTGTCCAGTGGCAGGTGTCCAGTGGTGAGTGTCCAGTGGTGGGTGTCCAGTGGTGGGTGTCCAGTGGTGGGTGTCCAGTGGTGGGTGTCCAGTGGCGGGTGTCCAGTGGTGGGTGTCCAGTGGTGGGTGTCCAGTGGCAGGTGTCCAGTGGTGGGTGTCCAGTGGCGGGTGTCCAGTGACGGGTGTCCAGTGGCAGGTGTCCAGTGGTGGGTGTCCAGTGGTGGGTGTCCAGTGGTGGGTGTCCAGTGGTGGGTGTCCAGTGGCAGGTGTCCAGTGGTGGGTGTCCAGTGGCGGGTGTCCAGTGGTGGGTGTCCAGTGGTGGGTGTCCCGTGGTGGGTGTCCAGTGGTGGGTGTCCAGTGACGGGTGTCCAGTGGTGGTGTCCAGTGACGGGTGTCCAGTGGTGGGTGTCCAGTGACGGGTGTCCAGTGGTGGGTGTCCAGTGACGGGTGTCCAGTGACGGGTGTCCAGTGACGGGTGTCCAGTGACGGGTGTCCAGTGGTGGGTGTCCAGTGACGGGTGTCCAGTGGTGGGTGTCCAGTGACGGGTGTCCAGTGACGGGTGTCCAGTGGTGGGTGTCCAGTGACGGGTGTCCAGTGACGGGTGTCCAGTGGTGGATGTTCAGTGACGGCCCTCTGTCCAATGGTGGATGTCCAGTGACGGGTGTCCAGTGGTGGGTGTCCAGTGGTGGGTGTCCAGTGGGTGGGTCGCCAGTGGGTGGGTGGCCAGTGGCGGGTGTCCAGTGGCGGGTGTCCAGTAGGTGGGTGTCCAGTGGCGGGTGTCCAGTGGAGGGTGTCCAGTGGGTGGGTGTCCAGTGGAGGGTGTCCAGTGGGTGGGTGTCCAGTGGGTGGGTGGCCAGTGGCGGGTGTCCAGTGGCGGGTGTCCAGTGGCGGGTGTCCAGTGGCGGGTGTCCAGGTGATCTGGGCACCGGGTCGACCCGGGCACCGCCGGATACCTTCATCTAGTATAATATAAATACAGATTACTAAACTTGGTCTCCTGATTCCCTCAAAACACACTTTTAAGTATTATGAGAATAACTTAAAATAGTCCAATCTGCATGATATTGCTCTAAAGTCAATTACAAAACACACTAACCACGTTTTTACGAAGCAAGTTTATCCGAACAATGCTAGATAACTATCCAAACGAGGCTAGATATCTATCCAAACGAGGCTATGTATCTATCCAAACGAGGCGATATATGTATCTATCCAAACGAGGCTAGATGACTATCTATCCGAACGTGGGTAGATAACTATCCAAACGAGGCTAGATATCTATATATCCGAACGTGGCTAGATATCTATTACAATAAGCAATTTCATTACTGTCTTACAAGTCTGAACTTTAGAAATGAACACACACTGTATACATAATTATGATAAGAGTTTATTACAAATAAACTGAGAGCTGTACACGAATGCCTCCGTCCCGATAAGATCTCAAGATAACCTCGTCCCTGTGGGTGATGACACTCAACACCGGGGTCACTTGTTTGTGTCACATGACCACACGAGGCGACGATAACTGATAACTGGCTGAGAGTTTTATGTCCACAGCTCCTCTGACTGCTCTACTTGCTGCCCCTAGATCAACAGGTAGGAGGTGGTGAACAGGGGGAGAGGAGGTGAACATGGGGAAGAGGGGGGGGGGGGGCTGATCAGTTGAGGATCTAATTACAACTAAATTAAGAATTAAATACAAGTTTACATTAAACCATTTCAGGTCTGAAAAGTGGATTATTAGGGTCTGAGAAGGCGACACATTCCTCAAAAGATTTATATTAACATATTTCCTGTTTCTGATGTTGATGTAAAACATCTATTTAATTTGTGAATTAAAATTGTATACTTGATCTCTATTAACTTGTCACCTGCATAACCTGGATCGCGAAAATATTTCGCGCAAAACTTCCCATTGATGTCAAAACTGCAAAAACAATTCTTGGAAACGTCAACGAATTTTGACTTGTGTAATAAATGAGTATTCTTGCTTGTCTTATTAAACATTTACTATGTCATTCCCTATTTTATTATTCGTAATTCAATAAATTACGAATTACAATTGATTATTCGTTTACAATAAACGAACTTTCCAGAAACTTTTACGTATTCTTGCAGGTGAAGAAAGAACAAACATTCCAGGGGCCTTCGCCTAGTCTTGCAGGTGAAGAACCAATACACTGCAAGAGAAGCAATAAGAACAAAGTGGAGGTAATGAACTACCGTTTCCAAAACGGCCCGGCCATTAGGCGGGGGCAGACCCCGGCCACCCACCAGCCGTCACCACCAGCGGCCACCCACCAGCCGTCATCACCAGCGGCCACCCACCAGCCGTCACCACCAGCGGCCACCCACCAGCCGTCACCACCAGCGGCCACCCACCAGCCATCATCACCAGCGGCCACCCACCAGCCCTCATCACCAGCGGCCACCCACCAGCCCTCATCACCAGCGGCCACCCACCAGCCATCATCACCAGCGGCCACCCACCAGCCCTCATCATCAGCGGCCACTCACCAGCCATCACCACCAGCGGCCACCCACCAGCCATCACCACCAGCGGCCACCCACCAGCCATCATCACCAGCGGCCACCCACCAGCCCTCATCATCAGCGGCCACTCACCAGCCATCACCACCAGCGGCCACCCACCAGCCATCACCACCAGCGGCCACCCACCAGCCATCATCACCAGCGGCCACCCACCAACCCTCATCACCAGCGGCCACCCACCAGCCATCATCACCAGCGGCCACCCACCAGCCCTCATCACCAGCGGCCACCCACCAGCCCTCATCACCAGCGGCCACCCACCAGCCGTCATCACCAGCGGCCACCCACCAGCCGTCACCACCAGCGGCCACCCACCAGCCGTCATCACCAGCGGCCACCCACCAGCCATCACCACCAGCGGCCACCCACCAGCCATCACCACCAGCGGCCACCCACCAGCCCTCATCACCAGCGGCCACCCACCAGCCCTCATCACCAGCTGCCACCCACCAGCCGTCACCACCAGCGGCCACCCACCAGCCGTCATCACCAGCGGCCACCCACCAGCCCTCATCATCAGCGGCCACTCACCAGCCATCACCACCAGCGGCCACCCACCAGCCATCACCACCAGCGGCCACCCATCAGCCATCATCATCAGCGGCCACCCACCAGCCCTCATCACCAGCGGCCACCCACCAGCCATCATCACCAGCGGCCACCCACCAGCCCTCATCACCAGCGGCCACCCACCAGCCCTCATCACCAGCGGCCACCCACCAGCCGTCATCACCAGCGGCCACCCACCAGCCGTCACCACCAGCGGCCACCCACCAGCCGTCATCACCAGCGGCCACCCACCAGCCATCACCACCAGCGGCCACCCACCAGCGGCCACCCACCAGCCATCACCACCAGCGGCCACCCACCAGCCATCACCACCAGCGGCCACCCACCAGCCCTCACCACCAGCGGCCACCCACCAGCCCTCACCACCAGCGGCCACCCACCAGCCATCACCACCAGCGGCCACCCACCAGCCCTCATCACCAGCGGCCACCCACCAGCCCTCATCACCAGCGGCCACCCACCAGCCGTCATCACCAGCGGCCACCCACCAGCCGTCATCACCAGCGGCCACCCACCAGCCATCACCACCAGCGGCCACCCACCAGCCATCACCACCAGCGGCCACCCACCAGCCCTCACCACCAGCGGCCACCCACCAGCCATCACCACCAGCGGCCACCCACCAGCCATCACCACCAGCGGCCACCCACCAGCCGTCACCACCAGCGGCCACCCACCAGCCGTCACCACCAGCGGCCACCCACCAGCCCTCATCACCAGCGGCCACCCACCAGCCATCATCACCAGCGGCCACCCACCAGCCATCATCACCAGCGGCCACCCACCAGCCCTCATCACCAGCGGCCACCCACCAGCCCTCATAACCAGCGGCCACCCACCAGCCATCACCACCAGCGGCCACCCACCAGCCATCACCACCAGCGGCCACCCACCAGCCCTCATCACCAGCGGCCACCCACCAGCCCTCATCACCAGCGGCCACCCACCAGCCATCACCACCAGTGGCCACCCACCAGCCATCACCACCAGCGGCCACCTACCAGCCGTCATCACCAGCGGCCACCCACCAGCCATCACCACCAGCGGCCACCCACCAGCCATCACCACCAGCGGCCACCCACCAGCCATCACCACCAGCGGCCACCCACCACCCGTCACCACCAGCGGCCACCCACCAGCCCTCATCACCAGCGGCCACCCACCAGCCCTCATCACCAGCGGCCACCCACCACCCGTCACCACCAGCGGCCACCCACCAGCCATCACCACCAGCGGCCACCCACCAGCGATCACCACCAGCGGCCACCCACCAGCCATCATCACCAGCGGCCACCCACCAGCCATCATCACCAGCGGCCACCCACCACCCATCACCACCAGCGGCCACCCACCAGCCGTCATCACCAGCGGCCACCCACCAGCCATCACCACCAGCGGCCACCCACCAGCCATCACCACCAGCGGCCACCCACCACCCGTCACCACCAGCGGCCACCCACCAGCCCTCATCACCAGCGGCCACAAACCAGCCCTCATCACCAGCGGCCACCCACCACCCGTCACCACCAGCGGCCACCCACCAGCCATCACCACCAGCGGCCACCCACCAGCGATCACCACCAGCGGCCACCCACCAGCCATCATCACCAGCGACCACCCACCAGCCATCATCACCAGCGGCCACCCACCACCCATCACCACCAGCGGCCACCCACCAGCCGTCATCACCAGCGGCCACCCACCAGCCATCACCACCAGCGGCCACCCACCAGCCGTCACCACCAGCGGCCACCCACCAGCCGTCACCACCAGCGGCCACCCACCAGCCGTCACCACCAGCGGCCACCCACCAGCCGTCACCACCAGCGGCCACCCACCACCCATCACCACCAGCGGCCACCCACCAGCCCTCATCACCAGCGGCCACCCACCAGCCATCATCACCAGCGGCCACCCACCAGCCATCACCACCAGCGGCCACCCACCAGCCCTCATCACCAGCGGCCACCCACCAGCCATCATCACCAGCGGCCACCCACCAGCCATCACCACCAGCGGCCACCCACCAGCCGTCACCACCAGCGGCCACCCACCAGCCGTCATCACCAGCGGCCACCCACCAGCCATCACCACCAGCGGCCACCCACCAGCCATCACCACCAGCGGCCACCCACCAGCCGTCATCACCAGCGGCCACCCACCAGCCATCACCACCAGCGGCCACCCACCAGCCGTCACCACCAGCGGCCACCCACCAGCCGTCCTCACCAGCGGCCACCCACCAGCCGTCACCACCAGCGGCCACCCACCAGCCATCATCACCAGCGGCCACCCACCAACCCTCATCACCAGCGGCCACCCACCAGCCGTCATCACCAGCGGCCACCCACCAGCCATCATCACCAGCGGCCACCCACCAGCCCTCATCTCCAGCGGCCACCCACCAGCCCTCATCACCAGCGGCCACCCACCAGCCGTCACCACCAGCGGCCACCCACCAGCCATCATCACCAGCGGCCACCCACCAGCCATCATCACCAGCGGCCACCCACCAGCCATCACCACCAGCGGCCACCCACCAGCCGTCACCACCAGCGGCCACCCACCAGCCATCACCATTAGCGGCCACCCACCAGTCCTCATCACCAGCGGCCACCCACCAGCCATCATCACCAGCGGCCACCCACCAGCCGTCACCACCAGCGGCCACCCACCAGCCATCACCACCAGCGGCCACCCACCAGTCCTCATCACCAGCGGCCACCCACCAGCCGTCACCACCAGCGGCCACCCACCAGCCATCACCACCAGCGGCCACTATAAAACACCCACAATGTCTACCAATGAAGACGTGTGTGTACTTACTTAATTGTACTCACCTAATTGTGCTTGCGGGGGTTGAGCTCTGGCTCTTTGGTCCCGCCTCTCAACTGTCAATCAACTGGTGTACTGATTCCTGAGCCTACTGAGCTCTATCATATCTACACTTGAAACTCTGTATGGAGTCAGTCTCCAACACATCACTGCCTAATGCATTCCTTCTGTTAACTACTCTGACACTGACAAAATTCTTACTAACGTCTCAGTGGCTCATCTGGGTACTAAGTTTCCACCTATGTCCCCTTGTTTGTGTTCCACCCGTGCTGAAGAGTTTGTCTTTGTCCACCCTGTCAATTTCCCTGAGAATTTTTTAGGTGGTTATCATGTCTCTCCTTACTCTTCTGTTTTCCAGGGACGTGAGGTTCAGCTCCTTTAGCCTTTCCTCGTAGCTCATACCTCTCAGTTCTGGGACGAGCCCGGTGGCATATCGCTGAATCTTCTCTAACTTTGTCTTGTGTTTAACTAGGTATGGACTCTAGGCTGGAGCTGCATATTCCAGGATTGGTCTGACATAAGTGGTATACAGGGTCCTGAACGATTCCTTACTCAAGTTTCTAAAAGAAGTTCTTATGTTGGCCAGTCTAGCATATACCGCTGATGATATCCTTTTGATGTGGACCTCTGGGGACAGGTTCGGTGTGATATCAACCCCCAGATCTTTCTCTCTTTTTCACTCTTGCAGGATTTCACCTCCCAGATGGTACCTTGTGTTCAGCCTCCTGCTCCCTTCGCCTAATTTCATTACCTTACACTTTCCTGAGTTGAACTTTAGCAGCCATTTTCTAGACCATTCCTCCAGTTTGTCCAGGTCATCCTGTAGTCTCTGTCTATCTTCATCCGTCTTGATTCTTCTCATAATTTTTGCATCATCAGCAAACATTGAAAGGAACGAGAATATACCCTCCGGAAGATCGTTTACATATATTAGAAACTGGATGGGTCCAAGAACTGAAGAAAGTGAGTGTGTGTGTGTGTGTGTGTGTGTGTGTGTGTGTGTGTGTGTGTGTGTGTGTGTGTGTGTGTGTGTGTGTGTGTGTGTATATATGTGTGTGTGTGTATATATGTGTGTGTGTGTGTGTGTGTGTGTGTGTGTGTGTGTGTGTGTGTGTGTGTGTGTGTGTGTGTGTGTGTGTGTGTGTGTGTGTATGTGTGTGTGTATGTGTATGTGTGTGTGTGTGTGTGTGTGTGTGTGTGTGTGTATTCACCTAGTTGTGCTTGCAGGGGGCTGAGCTTTGCTCTTGTTTAACCCAAGCAAATGTAATGTAATGAAGATAGGTGTAGGGAGCAGGAGGCCAGATACAAGGTATCATCTGGGAGAGGAAATTCTTCAGGAGTCAGAGAAGGAAAAAGACTTGGGGGTTGATATCACGCCAGACCTGTCTCCTGTAGCACATATCAAGCGGATAACATCAGCGGCATATGCCAGGCTGGCCAACATATGAACGGCATTCAGAAACTTGTGTAAAGAATCATTCAGAACTTTGTATACCACATATGTCAGGCCAATCCTGGAGTATGCAGCCCCAGCATGGAGTCCATATCTAGTCAAGGATAAGACTAAACTGGAAAAGGTTCAAAGGTTTGCCACCAGACTAGTACCCGAGCTGAGAGGTATGAGCTACGAGGAGAGACTACGGGAATTAAACCTCACTTCGCTGGAAGACAGAAGAGTTAGGGGGGGACATGATCACCACATTCAAGATTCTGAAGGGAATTGATAGGGTAGATAAAGACAGTCTATTTAACACAAGGGGAACACGCACAAGTTGACACAGGTGGAAACTGAGTGCCCAAATGAGCCACAGAGATATTAGAAAGAACTTTTTTAGTGTCAGAGTGGTTGACAAATGGAATGCATTAGGAAGTGATGTGGTGGAGGCTGACTCCATACACAGTTTCAGAGGGTAATGGTAAGGGGCGAGAAGTCGGACTGGCGAACAGTAACAAGTGGAGTACCTCAAGGATCGGTGCTGGGACCAATCCTCTTTCTAATTTACGTAAATGACATGTTTACAGGAGTGGAATCATACATGTCAATGTTTGCGGATGACGCAAAATTAATGAGAAGAGTTGTGACAGACGAGGATTGTAGGATCCTCCAAGAGGACTTGAACAGGTTGCAGAGATGGTCAGGGAAATTGCTACTGGAGTAGTAAATGTAAAGTTATGGAAATGGGATCAGGTGACAGGAGACCAAAGGGACAGTACACAATGAAGGGGAACAGCCTACCTGTAACGATTCGAGAAAGAGACCTGGGAGTGGATGTAACACCTAATCTAACTCCTGAGGCACATATAAGTAGGATAACGACAGCAGCGTACTCTACACTGGCGAAAATTAGAACTTCATTCAGAAACCTAAATGAGGAGGTTTTTAGGGCGCTTTACACTGCCTACGTGAGACCCGTCTTAGAGTATGCCGCGCCATCATGGAGCCCCCACCTGAAGAAACACAAAGAAACTGAAGAAGGTTCAGAGGTTTGCGACGAGGCTTGTCCCAGAGTTACGAGGGATGGGATATGAAGAGCGTCTGAAGGAACTGAACCTTACGACACTAGAGAAAAGAAGGGAGAGAGGAGATATGATAGGGACATATAAAATACTCAGGGGAATTGACAAAGTGGAAATAGATGAAATGTTCACACGTAATAATAACAGAACGAGGGGACATGGGTGGAAACTGGAAACTCAGATGAGTCACAGAGATGTTAGGAAGTTTTCTTTTAGCGTGAGAGTAGTGGAAAAATGGAATGCACTTGGGGAACAGGTTGTGGAAGCAAATACTATTCATACTTTTAAAATTAGGTATGATAGGGAAATGGGACAGGAGTCATTGCTGTAAACAACCGATAGCTGGAAAGGCGGGATCCAAGAGTCAATGCTCGATCCTGCAAGCACAAATAGGTGAGTACAAATAGGTGAGTACACACACACACAGGAAGCAGCTCCGTAACAGCTGTCTAACTCCCAGGTACCAATTTACTGCTAGGTAACAGGGGTATTCAGGGTGAAAGAAACTTTGCCCATTTATTTCTACCTGGTCCGGGAATCGAATCAGGGCCACAGAATTACGAGTACTGCGCGCTGTCAACTCCTGTGTGTGAATTCCCATGAGCCTCGGAGAAGGACCCGATATAGATCAAACTTGTTGACGTTGTATTAGAAAGGTCGATAGCAATGGAATTATATGACATGTTATATAGGGAGCCGGTCGGCCGAGCGGACAGCACGCGGGGCTTGTGATCCTGTGGTCCTGGGTTCGATCCCAGGTGCCGGCGAGAAACAATGGGCAGAGTTTCTTTCACCCTATGCCCCTGTTACCTAGCAGTAAAATAGGTACCTGGGTGTTAGTCAGCTGTCACGGGCTGCTTCCTGGGGGTGGAGGCCTGGTCGAGGACCGGGCCGCGGGGACACTAAAGCCCCGAAATCATCTCAAGATAACCTCAAGATAACCTCAAGTTATGTTATATTATATATTATATTATATTTCTATCCATCTTTTGGACAATCGGAGCTTCGAACCGCGAACCACAAACGTCCTGTTGGGCATCAGATCACTACCTCTGGAATCTTTACTTTATAAAAAAAGCCGTTTTTGGTTATTATTATTTTCTACCACAAACGTGGCCACACATCTACAATGCTAACCAGCATATATACATTTTCTTGTGTCCTCCATGGACAGGGTTAGAGAAGTGTTAAACATATAGGTATGTGACTTATTGAACAATCGACCATGGAAGGTGATTGTAGTGCTTTTACAATGTTAATCTAACCTTCATACATAAATACACAGATTCACGTCTGCCCTACAGAAACAGTGATCGATGTGCCGTCCATCCAGACATATGGGTGTATGGATGTGCCGTCCATCCAGACATATGGAGGTATGGATGTGCCGCCCATCCAGACATATGGAGGTATGGATGTGCCGCCCATCCAGACATATGGAGGTATGGATGTGCCGCCCATCCAGACATATGGAGGTATGGATGTGCCGCCCATCCAGACATATGGAGGTATGGATGTGCCGCCCATCCAGACATATGGAGGTATGGATGTGCCGCCCATCCAGACATATGGAGGTATGGATGTGCCGTCCATCCAGACATATGGAGGTATGGATGTGCCGTCCATCCAGACATATGGAGGTATGGATGTGCCGTCCATCCAGACATATGGAGGTATGGATGTGCCGCCCATCCAGACATATGGAGGTATGGATGTGCCGCCCATCCAGACATATGGAGGTATGGATGTGCCGCCCATCCAGACATAAGGATGTATGGATGTGCCGCCCATCCAGACATATGGAGGTATGGATGTGCCGTCCATCCAGACATAAGGATGTATGGATGTGCCGCCCATCCAGACATATGGAGGTATGGATGTGCCGCCCATCCAGACATATGGAGGTATGGATGTGCCGCCCATCCAGACATATGGAGGTATGGATGTGCCGTCCATCCAGACATATGGAGGTATGGATGTGCCGCCCATCCAGACATATGGAGGTATGGATGTGCCGCCCATCCAGACATATGGAGGTATGGATGTGCCGCCCATCCAGACATATGGAGGTATGGATGTGCCGTCCATCCAGACATATGGAGGTATGGATGTGCCGTCCATCCAGACATATGGAGGTATGGATGTGCCGTCCATCCAGACATAAGGATGTATGGATGTGCCGCCCATCCAGACATAAGGATGTATGAATGTGCCGTCCATCCAGACATAAGGATGTATGGATGTGCCGTCCATCCAGACATAAGGATGTATGGATGTGCCGCCCATCCAGACATAAGGATGTATGGATGTGCCATCCATGAGGAAGCAGAGGCAGGGTCAGTTGGATCCACTGACAGAGAATAAATTTCAAACTAAATCAATAGAACATTAATACAACATTAATACAACACTCACCCGGGGGGTTACTCTGCGGCTGGGTGGCGGGACAGGTCCTGTGTGGGAGAGAGTCCTGTTACTTTCTCAGTATAGACGGCAACTGTACCTTAAATGGTGCTCTATGCACGTGAGGAGTGTATGTGTGTTGACGTGGTGGGTGGTGTGCGTACACACGTAATTGTGCTTGCGGGGGGTTGAGCTTCGGCTCTTCGGTCCCGGCTCTCAACAGTCAATCTGCTGGTGTACAGGTTCCTGAGTTTATTGAGCTCAATCTCATCTACATTTGAAACTGTGTATGGAGTCAGCCTCCACCACATCACTGAATAATACATTCCATTAATTAACTACTCTGACAGTGAGAAAAGTACTTCCTAATGTCTTTGTGGCTCATAAGGGTACTCAGTTTCCACCTGTGTTCTCTTATGATTTCTACGTGGTCTTGTTGGCTACGGTGTTGGGAGAGCTCGCGCAGTCTCAGCCAATGTTGAGTAGTTGCAGACTGGTTGTGATGGAGACTGGGTGACCTATTTAAGTTAAGTAGAGCTTGTTTACTTGCTCGTGTCTACGTGTTGCTATGAGTCTGGTTAATTCAATGTGACATATTATTAAGCTGTACATATTAACATGTGTCAGTGGTCATAAGTCAATAAACAGTTAATTATTAATCATGTCTGTACTTGTGTATTTAGTTGTGCCCTTCACAGAGTAAACTGGTGTATTATTATAATATTACAGTGGTTTTACTTAATGATTCCTGTAGTTAGATATATGATAACAGGCCAATAAGGATCTTTAATGCTTCCAGGAACATGAACTTGAATAGGTGCGAGCGGTTAGCAGCTAGTGGCATATCTTTGAACCTTCTCCAACTTAGTCTTATACTTGACAAGGTAAGGACTCCGTGCTGGAGCTGCATGCTCCAGGACTGATCTGATGTATGTGGTATACAAGGTTCTAAATGATTACTTACACAATTTTTTAAAAGCAGTTCTGACGTTAGCCAGCCTCGCAGTCGCCGCTGATGATGTACTTATGATGTAGGAGGCAGGTTCGGTGTAATATCAACTTCTACATCCTTCTCTCTGTTCGTTGCATGGTGGATTTCGTCCCCCAATCAGTACCTTGAGTCTGGCTTCCTGTTCCCTCCACCTAGCTTCATTATTTTAAATTTACTGTAACTCTAGAAGCCATTTGTTGGACTATTCCTTCAGTTTGTCTAGGTCATGTTTTAGCCTCTTGTTATCTTCCTCCGTCTTAATCCTCCTCATAATTTTTGCATCATCAACAAACAATGAGAGGAATTCCCTGTCGGAGATCGTTTACATATATCAGAAGCAGTATAGGTCCGAGGACTGATCCCTAAGGGACTCAACTGGTGACGCCTCGACATTCTTAGATCTCACTCCTCACAGTGACTGTCTTCTGCTGTTGAGATACTCCCTTATCTACTGGAGTACTTTCCCTTTTACTCCTGCCTGCACTCCAGCTTATGGACTATTCTCCTATGGGGTAGCGGGTTAATGAGGCTTTATGTCGGTCCAGAAATATGCAGTCTGCCCACCCTTCTCTTTCTTGCCTGATTTTTGTCACCTGATCATAGAATTAATTATTCTATTAAACCTGTTAGGCAAGATTTGTCATTCCTGAACCCATGCATTCCTGAACCCATGCATTCCTGAACCCATAAGGGGCCTCGTAGCCTGGTGGATAGCGCGCAGGACTCGTAATTCTTTGGCGCGGGTTCGATTCCCGCACGAGGCAGAAACAAATGGGCAAAGTTTCTTTCACCCTGAATGCCCCCGTTACCTAGCAGTAAATAGGTACCTGGGAGTTAGTCAGCTGTCACGGGCTGCTTCCTGGGGGAGGAGGCCTGGTCGAGGACCGGGCCGCGGAGACACTAAAGCCCCGAAATCATCTCAAGATAACCTCAAGAAGATGCTGGCGATGTGTTACAAACTTCATTCTCTTGAGATGTTTTATATTTTAATCACAATCGTGTCCATCACCTTGCATGGTATGGAAGTGAGGGACATTGCCTGTAGTTCAGTGCCTCTTGTCTGTTTCATTAGTAAATCACGACTACATTAGCCGTCTTCTAAATTGTTGACAGTTATCTTGTTATCTGTGACTTGTTACTTGTTATGTTATGCCTACTTCCGAAGGTGCCTACCTCCGGGAGTAGTAGGCACCCTCTCTTAGTGTCCATGGTGAGATACCGTGTGGGTCTACAGCCTTTGCCAAATCCAATTCGAGCAAATGCTTCCTTACCTTCCCACTGGTAATCTCAATGGGTTCCTCAGTTGCAGCTTCCCTACAGAACCCTGTGGGACTCTGCTGGTAACACCACACCAGTCTCAGGTCTCAACCCTAACATTAACTCTCTGCTTCCTGTTGTTCAGGTACTCCCTTACCCATTGGAGCATCCTACCACTTACTTCAGATTTTTGTTTTTCCAACTTATGCAACTGTCTCTTATGGGGCACTGTGTCAAAAGCTTTCTGAGAGTCCAAGAAAATGCAGACCTCCCTTCTCTTTCCTGCTTAATAAAAAAAAAAAGCTTGTTGACCAAGCAACAAGCTTGTTGCTGGTCATAGAATTCTATTAAACCTGTGATACACGACTTACCTTCCCTGAACCCATGGTGGTGGTGTGTTATAAAGTTCCTTCTCTCCAGACGTGTTACCAGGCTTTTTCTTTTGTGATATGAAATTACCTAAGTGTAGTTACAGGATGAGAGCCACGCTCGTGGTGTCCCGTCTTCCCAGCACTCTTTGTCATATAACGCTTTGAAACTACTGACGGTCTTGGCCTCCACCACCTTCTCACCTAACTTGTTCCAACCGTCTACCACTCTGTTTGCGAAAGTGAATTTTCTTATATTTCTTCAGCATCTGTGTTTAGCTAGTTTAAATCTATGACCTCTTGTTCTTAAAGTTCCAGGTCTCAGGAAATCTTCCCTATCGATTTTATCAATTCCTGTTACTATTTTGTATGTAGTGATCATATCAACTCTTTTTCGTCTGTCTTCTAGTTTCGGCATATTTAATGCCTTTAACCTCTCCTCGTAGCTCTTGCCCTTCAGTTCTGGGAGCCACTTAGTAGCATGTCTTTGCACCTTTTTTAGTTTGTTGATGTGCTTCTTAAGATGTGGACACCACACAACAGCTGCATATTCTAGCTTTGGCCTAACAAAAGTCGTGAAATTTTTTTTTAGCATATCGCCATCTATGTATTTAAAAGCAATTCTGAAGTTAGAAAGCATAGCATAGGCTCCTTGCACAATATTCTTTATGTGGTCCTCAGGTGATAGTTTTCTATCTAGAACCACCCCTAGATCTCTTTCTTTATCAGAATTCTTTAAAGATTTCTCACATAATATATAGGTTGTGTGGGGTCTATGTTCTCCTGTTCCACATTCCATAACATGGCATTTATTAACATTAAATTCCATTTGCCAAGTGGCGCTCCATGTACTTATTTTGTCCAGGTCTTCTTGAAGGGCATGACAATCATCTAAGTTTCTTATCCTTCCTATTATCTTAGCATCATCAGCAAACATGTTCATATAATTCTGTATACCAACTGGTATACCATTTATGTAGACAATAAACATCACTGGTGCAAGAACTGAACCCTGTGGTACTCCACTTGTAACATTTCTCCAGTCCGATACATTGCCTCTGATCACTGCCCTCATTTTTCTATCAGTCAGAAAATTTTTCATCCATGTTAGAAGCTTACCTGTCACCCCTCCAATATTTTCCAGTTTCCAGAATAACCTCTTATGTGGAACTCTGTCGAAAGCCTTTTTTAGGTCCAGATAGATGCAGTCAACCCAACCATCTCTTTCCTGTAATATCTCTGTTGCTCGATCATAGAAACTGAGTAAATTCGATACACAGGATCTTCCAGATCGAAAACCATACTGTCTGTCTGATATTATATAATTTTTCTCCAGGTGTTCTACCCATTTAGTTTTAATTATTTTTTCCAATATTTTGACTATTACACTTGTCAATGATACAGGTCTATAATTAAGGGGGTCTTCCCTGCTTCCACTTTTGTAGATTGGAACTATGTTAGCCTTTTTCCACACATCAGCTACAAATCCTGTAAACAGGGATGCCTGAAAAATCAGTTGAAGTGGAATGCTGAGCTCAGGTGCACATTCTCTCAGAACCCATGGTGAAACTCCATCTGGACCAACTGCTTTGTTCTTATTTAACTCCTTGAGCACTTTTTCCACTTCGTCTCTAGACACCTCTATGTGCTCTATGTTGTTCTCTGGAATTCTTATTGTGTCTGGTTCCCTGAAGATTTCATTTTGTACAAACACACTTTGGAACTTTTCGTTTAATGTTTCACACATTTCCTTTTCATTTTCCGTGAATCTATTTCCCATTTTCAACCTCTGAATATTATCCTTTACCTGCAATTTGTTGTTTATGAATTTATAGAATAGACCAGGTTCTGTTTTTACATTTGTCTGCAATCCCTTTTTCAAAATTTCTTTCTGCCTCTCTCATCACTGCCGTGTAGTTGTTTCTCACATCTTTGTATCGCTGGTATGTTTGGGGGTTTGGCCTCTTTCTGTATTGATGTGTGTGTGTGTGTGTGTGTGTGTGTGTGTGTGTGTGTGTGTGTGTGTGTGTGTATTCACCTAGTTGTATTTACCAAGTTGTGCTTGCGGAGGTTGAGCTCTGCTCTTTCGTCCCGCCTCTCAACTGTCAATCAACTGTTTCTACTACTACTATATTTTGTTCTAACACCACACACACACACTCACACACACACACTCCTCAGGAAGCAGCCTGTGACAGCTAACTCCCAGGTACCTATTTACTGCTAGGTAACATGGGCATAGAGTGAAAGAAACTCTGCCCATCGTTTCTCGCCGGCGCCCGGGATCGAACCCCGGACCACAGGATCACGTGTCCAGCGTATTGTCCGCTCGGCCGCCGGCTTCGTGTGTGTGTGTGTGTGTGTGTGTGTGTGTGTGTGTGTGTGTGTGTGTGTGTGTGTGTGTGTGTGTGTGTGTGTGTGTGTGTATTCACCTAGTCGTACTCACCTAATTGTGTTTGCGGGGGTTGAGCTCTAGCTCCTTGGTCCCGCCTCTCAACCGTCAATTAATAGGTGTACAGATTCCTGAGCCTATTGGGCTTTATCATATCTACACTTGAAACTGTGTATGGAGTCAGCCTCCACCACAACACTTCCTAATGCATTCCATTTGTCAACCACTCTGACACTAAAAAAGTTCTTTCTAATATCTCTGTGGCTCATTTGGGCACTCAGTTTCCACCTGTGTTCCCTTGTGCGTGTGCCCCTTGTGTTAAATAGCCTGTCTTTATCTACCCTATCAATTCCCTTCAGAATCTTGAATGTGGTGATCATGTCCCCCCTAACTCTTCTGTCTTCCAGCGAAGTGAGGTTTAATTCCCGTAGTCTCTCCTGGTAGCTCATACCTCTCAGCTCGGGTACTAGTCTGGTAGCAAACCTTTGAACTTTTTCCAGTTTAGTCTTATCCTTGACTAGATATGGACTCCATGCTGGGGCTGCATACTCCAGGATTGGCCTGACATATGTGGTATAAAAAGTTCTGAATGATTCTTTACACAAGTTTCTGAATGCCGTTCGTATGTTGGCCAGCCTGGCATATGCCGCTGATGTTATCCTCTTGATATGTGCTGCAGGAGACAGGTCTGCAGCACATATCAAGAGGATATCACATATGTCGGGCCAATCCTGGAGTATGCAGCCCCAGCATGGAGTCCATATCTAGTTAAGGATAAGACTAAACTGGTAAAGGTTCAAACGTTTGCTACCAGACTAGTACCCGAGCTGAGAGGTATGAGCTACGAGGAGAGACTACGGGAATTAAACCTCACTTCGCTAGAAGACAGAAGAGTTAGGGGGGACATGATCACCACATTCAAGATTCTGAAGGGAATTGATAGGGTAGATAAAGACAGGCTATTTAACACAAGGGGCACACGCACAAGGGGACACAGGAGGAAACCGAGTGCCCAAATGAGCTAGGTGTGCGTGTGTGCGTGCGTGTGTGTGTGTGTGTGTGTGTGTGTGTGTGTGTGTGTGTGTGTGTGTGTGTGTGTGTGAGTGAGTGAGTGAGTGAGTGAGTGAGTGAGTGAGTGTGTGAGTGAGTGAGTGAGTTAGTGAGTGAGCGCGCGCGCGCGCGCGCGCGAATATGGCCCGTGGGGGGGGGGTCAGTTAGTGTCTTATAATCATGATATTTCACAAAGATTCAGCCATGCCAGAATGGTGTATACTCAGTATATCCGGGGCCAGCTGAGCAGGCTCATAACAGCTACACCTGCTGCTGTATTGCTTACCATCAAACACATGAGCCCATGTGTGTAAAATATGGCCAGAGCGCGCTTATGGTATTCTACACACACACACACACACACACACACACACACACACACACACACACACACACACACACACACACACACACACACACACACACACGCACACATTCCCTCCCTGCACAAATCCCTCCTTGCCTCTGCACGATGCCCACCATATCACTCAAATCCTCCTTCCCCCCCCCCACCTTATCCCCAGTATTCCCTGCCTTCCCATCCCCTGGTCTTCTTCCTGTCCCAAGCAGGTCTAGGCAAGACCTGTGCCCTCCATCCCCCACCCCAGCTCCTCATGAACCCCTGGCAACATCCCTACTTTTAGCGAGGAGGAGGAGCCTACCCAAGTAGAAATGCCCATGGATCAACTTCCTACACTTATAAGGAGTGAGGGTGAAAATAGATATAAGAAAGTGAGCTTCAAGGTAATGTACTCAAACATCGATGGGATTACCAATAAAGCAAGTGAACTGGCAGAAAGTGTGTAGGAAGAAAACCCAGATGTAATACTGGGTTTTAACGGACTCACGGAAACATAATTGTCAGGAGTCATAACAGATGCTGTGTTTCCAAAGGACTACTGTATAGTAAGGAACGAAAGGGAAGGGAGAGGAGGTGGAGGAGTGGCCCTGCTGATAAGGAAGGACTGGAGCTTTGATGAGATGGAAATTCCGGGCTGTGACGGATTCAAAGATTACATAACAGGAACTATGACAATGGGTGGACCTAAGATAATAGTGGCAGTCATTTACAACCCTCCCCTAAATGACAGAAGACCCATACAGGAGTTTGATAGGAACAACGTGGCAAACATTAATATAATAGAGATAGCAGTATTAGTTGCCTGCAGGAATGGCTCCAGACTCTTAATCATGGGCGATTTCAACCATGGAAAAGTAAACTGGGAAAATGGGGACCCACATGGAGGTGCAGATACATTGAGAGCTAAACTCTTGGAAGTGGCAACAAGGAACTTTGAGGCAACTTGTCAGGGAACCCACAAGAATGAGAGGCAATGACGAACCAGCTAGACTCGACCTGATATTCACCTTGAATAAGTCAGAAATAAGATAAACCAAATTTGAAGCCCCCATGGGAATGAGTGACCACAGTGTATTGACATTTGAGTATCTGGTGGAGGTAGGGATAACCTATCCAAGGATGGGTTCAGAAGGGAAAAGACTGAATTACTGAAGAGATGAGGAACTTCCTAATGGGAATACCATGGGAAACAGAACTCAGTGAGTAGAATGTACAGGATATGATGGACTACGTCACCCAGAAGTGCCAGGAAGCTGCAGATAGATTTATCCCGGTCCAAAAGGAGAAAAACGAAAAGCAACAGAAGAATCCATGGTTCAACCAGGAATGTAAGGTAGCGAAGCAATTGAGTAAAAGAACATGGAAAAACTACAGGAATAACATAACACCAGAGAGCAGGGAGAGATACCACAGGCCAAGAAATCAGTACTTCAGAGTGAGGAAGGAAGCAGAGAGTCAGTATGAAAATGACATCGTGAGTAAAGCCAAGACCCAACCAAAACTGCTCCACAGTCACATCAGAAGTAAAACATCGGTGAAGAAACAAGTGATGAAACTGAGAAATGGGAAGAATAGATACACAGAGAATGACAAGGAGGTGTGTGAAGAACTCAACAAGAAATTCCAGGAGGTCTTCACAAAAGAACAAGGCGAAGCCCCTGCACTAAATGAGGAGGCGGCAAACTAAGCAACCCTGGTGAAATTTGACCTCACCAATGATGAAGTCAAAGGGAATCTGTTGGAGTTGAATGTGACGAAGGCTATTGGGCCTGACAGAATCTCACCATGGATACTAAAAGAAGGTGCAGAAGCACTAAGTGTGCCACTCTCTATGGTGTATAACAGATCACTGGAAACAGGAAACATACCTGAAAGTTGGAAGACAGCTAACGTAGTCCCAATATACAAAAAGGGTGACAGGCAAGAGGCACTGAACTACAGGCCAGTTTCCCCTAACTTGTATACCATGCAAGGTGATGGAGAAGATCACGAAGAGAAGGCTCGTAGAGCACCTGAAGGGAAATAGCTTTGTAACACACCACCAGCATGGGTTCAGTGATGGTATTACGTGTCTCACAGGATTAATAGAATTCTATGTCCAAGAAACAAAATTTGGCAAGAAAGAGAAGGGTGGGCAGAGTGTATTTTCTTGTACTGTCAGAAAGCTTTTGACACAGTACCCCATAAAAGGCTGTTACGAAAGTTGGAGCAACAGGCAAAAGTAAAAGGTAAGGTGCTCCAGTGGATAAAGGAGTATCTAAGCAACAGGAAACAGCGAGTAACTGTGAGGAAGGGGGGGAGACATTAGAGTGGCGAGATGTCACCAGCGGAGTCCCACAGGGCTTTGTATTTGGACCCATCCTGTTTCTTATACATGTAAACGATCATCCAGAGGGTATAGACTCATTCCTCTCAATGTTTGCTGATGATGCGAAAATTATGAGAAGAATCAAGACAGATGATGATCGACAGAGACTACAGGACGACCTGGACAAACTGGAGGAATGGTCTATAAAATGGCAACTAAAGTTCAACTCAGGAAAGTGCAAAGTAATGAAATTAGGCGAAGAGATAAGAAGGCTGAACACAAGGTACCATCTGGGAGGTGAAATCCTACAAGGGTCAAATAGACAGAAGGATCTGGGGGGTTGATATTACACGGAATCTGTCCCCAGAGGCCCACATAAAAAGGATATCATCAGCGGCATTTGCTAGACTAGCCAACGTAAGAACTGCCTTTAGAAACATACGTAAGGAATCGTTCAGGACCCTGTATACCACTTATGTCAGACCAATCCTGGAATATGCAGCTCCAGCTTGGAGTTCATACCTAGTTAAACACAAGACAAAGTTAGAGAAGATTCAGCGGTATGCCTCCAGACTGGTCCCGGAACTGAGAGGCATAAGCCACGAGGAAATATTTTATACTCTGGTACTATAATTTGAACATACAGCTACGAGGAAAGGCTAAAGGAGCTGAAACTCACGTCCCTGGAAAACAGAAGAGTAAGGGGAGACATGATAACCACCTACAAAATTCTCAAGGGAATTGACAGAGTGGACAAAGACAAACTCTTCAGCACGGGTGGAACACGAACACGGAGACGCAGGTGGAAACTTAGTACCCAGATGAGCCACAAAGACATTAGAAAGATTTTTTCAGTGTCAGAGTAGTTAACAAATGGAATGCAGTAGGAAGTGATGTGGTGGAGGCAGACTGCATACACAGTTTCAAATGTAAATATGATAGAGCCCAGTATCTTGAGATGGTAGTAGGCTCAGGAATCTGTATACCAGTTGATTGACGGTTGAGAGGCGGGACCAAAGAGCCAGAGCTCAACTCCGGCAAGCACAGTTAGGTGAGTAAACACACACACACACACACACACACATGGGAAATCGGGTTACCAATGAGTGCACAAGCTTCATACATGGAACTCTGACAGTAGATGGGAGGAAGATTGTGATCTTGGTAATCTACAATCCCCCACCAAACAGTAGAAGACCCAGGCAGGAGTATGATGATAACAACAAGGCATGTATAGATGAACTGCAGAAGGCAGCAACACTAGCCCACAGAATGAGAGCGAAGCTGCTGATCATGGGGGACCTAAATCATGGAGAGATAAATTGGGAATCAAGGAATCCCCATGGAGGGGACGAAAAGTGGGGAGCAAAATTAGTAGATGTTATAGACAGGAATTTCCTAACACAACATGTGAAGGAAGACACAAGGGAAAGAGAAAGAGATGCACCGAGCCTATTAGACCTGATTTTCACCCAGAACGTAGATGACAGAGAATTTAGAGCATGAAATACCTCTAGGGGCCAGCGACCATTGTGTCCTAGTCTTTGACTACATGATGGAATTCAAACTTATGACCATGGGACAAGAGATCTGGGAAAGGAGAGCTGACTACAGGAAAGGGGACTATAAGAGGATAAGGGACTATCTGGGTGAAGTGCAGTGGGAGGAAGAAATTAGAGGAAAAACAGTCCAAGATATGATGGACCTAGTCATACAGAAATGCCAGGAGGCCGAAGAGAGATTTATACCAACAGTAAAGGAAAAAAATAAGAAGGAATATAATAACCCATGGTTTAATAGACAGTGTCAGGAAGCAAAAATGGCCAGCAGGAGGGAGTGGAGGAAGTACAGAAGACATAGGACAGAGGACAACAGAAGCAGATACAACAGAGCTAGGAACGATTAAATTAACATAAGACGAACATCGGAAAGGGACTATGAGAACGATATTGCAATCAAAGCGAAAAAACAACCTAAGTTACTACACAGTCATATAAGAAGAAAAATGTCGGTGAACGACCAAGTGACAAGACTAAGGAAGACAGAGGGGGCATATACTGAAAGTGACAAGGAAATCTGCGAGGCACTGAATGCCAGTTTCCATGGAGTGTTCACTACCGAGCCTGAGCAGCTCCCATTGTTGGAAGGGGTTACCCTAGATGAAAGACTATCAGATATAGAGGTGACAGCAGAGGAGGTAATGAAACAGTTGACAACTCTAGATGCAACTAAAGCAGTTGGACCAGACAAAGTATCACCGTGGATACTAAAAGAAGCAGCGCAGGCCGTCACTGTGCCTCTGGCAATGATCTTTAATGAGTCACTTATGTCGAGAGAATTGTCCAGTTGCTGGAAGAAGGCAAATGTCGTGCCGATCTTCAAGAAAGGTGATAGGGAGGAGGCACTTAACTATAGACCTGTATCACTGACAAGCATCCCCTGTAAAATACTGGAAAGAATAATTAGGCTACGACTGGTTGCACACCTGGAGAACATTAGGTTTGTAAACAAACATCAACATGGGTTCTGGACAGGGAAATCGTGCCTAACAAACCTTCTGGAATTCTATGATAAAATAACGAGGATAAGACAGGACAGAGATGGTTGGGCAGACTGCATATTTCTGGACTGCCAAAAAGCCTTTGATACAGTACCGCACATGAGACTGCTGTTCAAACTCGAGAGGCAGGCGGGGGTGGGAGGAAAGGCCCTAGCATGGGTAAGGAACTACCTAACAGGAAGGAGCCAAAGAGTTACGGTAAGGGGCGAGAAGGCGGGCCTGGCGAAGAATAACGAGTGGAGTACCTTAAGGATCGGTACTGGGACCAATTCTATTTCTAATATATGTTAACGACATGTTTACAGGCGTAGAGTCCTACATGTCGACATTCACGCATGACGCAAAGTTGATGAGAATAGTTGTGACAGATGAGGATTGCAGGATCCTCCAAGAGGATCTGAACAGGTTGCAGAGATGGTCAGAGAAATGGCTACTGGAGTTATACACGAGCAAATGTAAAGTTATGGAAATGGGACTAGGTGATAGGAGACCAAAGGGACAGTACACAATGAAGGGGAACAGCCTACCTGTGACGACGCGCGAAAGAGACCTGGGGGTGGACGTAACACCTAATCTATCTCCTGAGGCACATATAAATAGGATAACGACAGCAGCGTACTCTACACTAGCAAAAGTTATAACATCATTCAGAAGCCTAAGTAAGGAGGCATTTAGGGAGCTTTACACTGCCTACGTGAAGGCCAGTCTTAGAGTATGCCGCCTGATCATGGAGTCCCCATCTGAAGAAGCATATAAGGAAACTGGAAAAGGTTCAGAGGTTTGCAACGAGACTCGTCCTAGAGTTACGAGGGATGGGGTATGAGGAGCGCTTGAAGAAATTGTGCCTTACGACACTAGAAAAAGGAAGGGAGAAGGGGGACATGATAGGAACGTATAAAATACTCAGGGGGATTGACAGAGTGGATATAGACGAAATGTTCACACGGAATAGTAACAGAACGAGGGGACATGGGTGGAAGCTGGAAACTCAGATGAGTCACAGAGATGTTATGAAGTTTTCTTTTAGTGTGAGAGTAGTGGGAAAATGGAATGCACTTAAGGAACAGGTTGTGGAAGCAAATACTATTCATAATTTTAAAACTAGGTATGATAGTGAAATAGGACCGGAGTCATTGCTGTATACAACCGATGGCTCGAAAGGCGGGATCCAAGAGTCAATGCTCGATCCTGCAGACACAAATAGGTGAGTACAGTCGTGACCTGACCACCACTGGGGTCAGACGTAAACCAACCGTGCTCTGAGTGTGTGTAAGGGGGGGGGGGAAGATACAGAGAAGGGGTACTGGAATTTGAATAGTGGAAAGTGAACTGGCACTGCTGGGAACTGGGAATGAAGAAATTGGAACTTCAAGACTTTGAAGACGACGTACTGGCAGACATCACCAGTTGTGCTAGCAGGAGGGTGAGGTAATTGGTACTCTCTTCTTAAGGTAGTCTTGTAGTGACTGGCACAGGAAGAGTAACTAGGTCCAGGACCAGCATGGAGGAATTCACAGTTGCAGGAGTAGACAGGACTGTAGAGAGAGCTTTGGGGGCATGGGTAGAAAGGAGTAAACTTTAGGTTAAGGAGATAATATCAGAAAGGAAAAAAGTACTTAGATATAAAATGTGAATGTTAAATGACCAAACAGCCCAATGGATAGAGGGATATTATAAAGTAGAAATTAGGAAGAGGGAAACAGAGTAAGGGGCAGTAATGGAAAGATTATAGAAAAAGAGAAACTAACTTAGAATAGACATAGCCGGGGGGAAGGGGCGTGGGGAAGACATAAGCCAGGAGACCGGGGCAGCATAGGTGGGGTCAACCACAGGGGCAGCATAGGTGGGGTCAACCACAGGGGCAGCAGAGGTGGGGTCAACCACAGGGGCAGCATAGGTGGGGTCAACCACAGGGGCAGCATAGGTGGGGTCAACCACAGGGGCAGCAGAGGTGGGGTCAACAACAGGGGCAGCATAGGTGGGGTCAACCACAGGAGCAGCAGAGGTGGGGTCAACCACAGGGGCAGCATAGGTGGGGTCAACCACAGGAGCAGCATAGGTGGGGTCAACCACAGGGGCAGCATAGGTGGGGTCAACCACAGGGGCAGCATAGGTGGGGTCAACCACAGGGGCAGCATAGGTGGGGTCAACCACAGGGGCAGCATAGGTGGGGTCAACCACAGGGGCAGCATAGGTGGGGTCAACCACAGGGGCAGCAAAGGTGGGGTCAACCACAGGGGCAGCATAGGTGGGGTCAACCACAGGGGCAGCATAGGTGGGGTCAACCACAGGGGCAGCATAGGTGGGGTCAACCACAGGGGCAGCAAAGGTGGGGTCAACCACAGGGGCAGCAAAGGTGGGGTCAACCACAGGGGCAGCAGAGGTGGGGTCAACCACAGGGGCAGCAAAGGTGGGGTCAACCACAGGGGCAGCATAGGTGGGGTCAACCACAGGGGCAGCATAGGTGGGGTCAACCACAGGGGCAGCATAGGTGGGGTCAACCACATGGCAGCATAGATGGGGTCAACCACAGGGGCAGCATAGGTGGGGTCAACCACAGGGGCAGCATAGGTGGGGTCAACCACATGGCAGCATAGGTGGGGTCAACCACAGGGGCAGCATAGGTGGGGTCAACCACAGGGGCAGCATAGGTGGGGTCAACCACAGGGGCAGCAGAGGTGGGGTCAACCACAGGGGCAGCAGAGGTGGGGTCAGCCACAGGGGCAGCATAGGTGGGGTCATCCACAGGAGCAGCATAGGTGGGGTCAACCACAGGGGCAGCATAGATGGGGTCAACCACAGGGGCAGCATAGATGGGGTCAACCACAGGGGGCAGTGACCAAGCTGGGGAGAGATGGGGAGGCAAGACTGCAACAGCTAGAGGACAAATTGGAAATATAACAAAGCACCTCAGGAACATGTGAAGATGGAGGGAGCAACATGGAAATTAGAACGACAAAGAGAAAGCACGGTGGGGCACAATACCTCAAGGGACGTGAAGCACTGATGAGAGAGATGAGGACAAGGAACCACAGAAGACAAGAACAACAGTAATACAGGAACTAATGAGGAACGCAAGCCTTCACAACACGAGAGGATACAATATGAAAGACTTAGAGCTGGCAGAGATGAAGAGATGATTGTATGCTGACCGAGCGATGACGGAGGTTGGGAGATCAAACCACAGTGGACCATATTCTCAGAGTACTACGAATTGACCCGTTTTGGTAGAGTTTACCACTGTACATGCAGATGGGTATATATTGGAGCACAATCATTTACTAAGAAGGTCAGGGAGTTACTATAATGTTTATATAGAACGATTCATGACAAAGTAGGAGCGGCAGGAACATAAATCACAGATTTCATGAGAGTAGAGACGAAACATGTAGTGACTGGCAGGACCTCGACCACACTACCACACACCCCCTCCCCCTTCCTCGCCACACCCCCTCCCCCTTCCTCGCCACACCCCCCTTCCCCTTCCTCGCCACACCCCCCTTCCCCTTCCTCGCCACACCCCCTCCACCTTCCTCGCCACACCTCCTCCCCCTTCCTCGCCACACCTCCTCCCCCTTCCTCGCCACACCTCCTCCCCCTTCCTCGCCACACCTCCTCCCCCTTCCTCGCCACACCCCCTCCCCCTTCCTCGCCACACCCCCTCCCCCTTCCTCGCCACACCCCCTCCCCCTTCCTCGCCACACCCCCTCCCCCTTCCTCGCCACACCTCCTCCCCCTTCCTCGCCACACCCCCTCCCCCTTCCTCGCCACACCCCCTCCCCCTTCCTCGCCACACCTCCTCCCCCTTCCTCGCCACACCCCCTCCCCCTTCCTCGCCACACTCCCTCCCCCTTCCTCGCCACACCCCCTCCCCCATCCTCGCCACACCCCCTCCCCCTTCCTCGCCACACCCCCTCCCCCTTCCTCGCCACACCCCCTCCCCCTTCCTCGCCACACCCCCTCCCCCTTCCTCGCCACACCCCCCTCCCCCTTCCTCGCCACACCCCCTCCCCCTTCCTCGCCACACCCCCTCCCCCTTCCTCGCCACACCCCCTCCCCCTTCCTCGCCACACCCCCTCCCCCTTCCTCGCCACACCTCCTCCCCCTTCCTCGCCACACTCCCTCCCCCTTCCTCGCCACACCCACTCCCCCTTCCTCGCCACACCTCCTCCCCCTTCCTCGCCACACTCCCTCCCCCTTCCTCGCCACACCCCCTCCCCCTTCCTCGCCACACCCCCTCCCCCTTCCTCGCCACACCCCCTCCCCCTTCCTCGCCACACCTCCTCCCCCTTCCTCGCCACACCTCCTCCCCCTTCCTCGCCACACTCCCTCCCCCTTCCTCGCCACACCCCCTCCCCCTTCCTCGCCACACCCCCTCCCCCTTCCTCGCCACACCCCCTCCCCCTTCCTCGCCACACCCCCTCCCCCTTCCTCGCCACACCTCCTCCCCCTTCCTCGCCACACTCCCTCCCCCTTCCTCGCCACACCCCCTCCCCCTTCCTCGCCACACCTCCTCCCCCTTCCTCGCCACACCCCCTCCCCCTTCCTCGCCACACCTCCTCCCCCTTCCTCGCCACACTCCCTCCCCCTTCCTCGCCACACCCCCTCCCCCTTCCTCGCCACACCCCCTCCCCCTTCCTCGCCACACCTCCTCCCCCTTCCTCGCCACACTCCCTCCCCCTTCCTCGCCACACCCCCTCCCCCTTCCTCGCCACACCCCCTCCCCCTTCCTCGCCACACCCCCTCCCCCTTCCTCGCCACACCCCCTCCCCCTTCCTCGCCACTCCCCCTCCCCCTTCCTCGCCACACCCCCTCCCCCTTCCTCGCCACACCCCCTCCCCCTTCCTCGCCACACCCCCTCCCCCTTCCTCGCCACACCCCCTCCCCCTTCCTCGCCACACCCCCTCCCCCTTCCTCGCCACACCCCCTCCCCCTTCCTCGCCACACCCCCTCCCCCTTCCTCGCCACACCCCACAACCACACTAACACATACCCCCAACCCTCCTGGACACGAGAATGACCGGACCTATACCCTCCGCTGCACCCAACCCCCCACCCATCCATATTTTGCCCCCACACCCCATTTCTCCCAATCCCATCCCCCTTTGACTTATGCCCACGCCCTATCTCCCATAAACACCTACCCTCCGACCCATTCCCCTGAATTCCGCCCACTCCCTAACCACCATCCACACCCTGTTCTCCAACTGCTGCCTGACCCCCACCCAGTCAGTGACTCCCACCAACTTCCTTACCTTTTTTTTTTTGGAGTAAAGAGGAAGGAGAGGCATAGGTGAAGGGAAGTATAGAAGTGGGGAATACAGTGAGAGGTCTGAAAGCAGGCGGGCTGTCCGCCTTGCTGACACGATGTGTGGGTGATGGCAGCTAAGCTAAGCTGGCTCCCTCTTGTCAGGGAGCTGTGAGTGTGTGAGAGGTTCTTCACATGTGTTTCACCATATATAGATGTCCATAGGTGAATACTGTGTAGCATTCATATATACACACTCCGATGCTTCCACACATGTTGTTCTGTTTAAGGCTCTTTATTTTATTATTATTATTTATCGAGTTGTTCATACATACATATTATTTATCGAGTTGTTCATATATACACATATATACCTACATATGCTCACACATACACATACATACACACTTATATATATATACATACATATATATACATATACATATACACATATATACACATATACATACACATACACATCCACATATACACCCACACATACACACCCATATACACACACATGCATACATACACACCTACATACTCAGTTTTCCAATTATGGGGGAAGGATATCTGGTCAGTATCTCATCTGGGGATTATATACTGTGGGGCGGGGTTTTCATCCAGAGAATCGAGGCTCTTGGGCCACCAGCTGTGGGAGCGGGGCGTCTCATCTTGGAGCAATCTTTCAAACATTGGGTCCTCTTAACATTTCGATGGTGTTCCACACCCTGATGGCTTGGTGCTGCAGTCTGATGTTTAGTGGCTGTATGTTCAGGAGTTCGTGGAGCTCCTGGATTGTCTGATCATATGGTGGACGGTGTTTTGCTGCTCTCCTTAGCGCCTTATTTTGTACTGCTTGCAGTTTCTGCATGTTAGTTTTCTTTATGGTGTGTAGTGCCTCGTAGCCTGGTGGATAGCGCGCAGCACTCGTAATTCTGTGGCGCGGGTTCGATTACCGCACGAGGCAGAAACAAATGGGCAAAGTTTCTTCATCCTGAATGCCCCTGTTACCTAGCAGTAAATAGGTACCCGGGAGTTAGTTAGCTGTCACGGGCTGCTTCCTGGGGGTGGAGGCCTGGTCGAGGACCGGGCCGCGGGGACACTAAAGCCCCGAAATCATCTCAAGAAATCAAATCATCTCAAGATAGTGATACAAGTACCACTTCCTTACCCCTGCTCAGTTCCTGATCCCCACTCACTCACTCCTCCCGACCCCCCACTCACTCCATGACCCCCACCCACTCCCCGACCCTCATCCACTTCCCATCCCTTTCGATCTTCATGATCCCCACCCATACCCTCCCTCCCCCCCACCCACTCTCTGACCCTCCCCCCCACACACCCCAGACTCCCACCCACTCTCTGACACAATCTGACTCTCCATCTCTACAGCCCCCCCTCCTCTCCATCTCTGCAGCCACCGTGACTCACCCTTAACACTCCAACACACCAATTTCCTTACTCCGTTACATTCCCCGCCCCTCCTCCTCCTCCTCCTCTCAATAAAGCCTCAGACGAGCCTTGAACGCTCGTACGTCTAATAAACGTATCCAGTCGTATTTTGTACGTGTGTTCCCTTTATACAAATGTAACTTAACAGCGCACTTAAATATTAAATCGGAAATTAGTGATGGGGATTTGATAATGGCGCATATCTAATGAGGCAAAATGGCGATGCCTGGATGGCATGGTGTTATGAGCGGACTCTACACCCAGGCAGACACCCATGGTTACACCCAGGCAGACACCCATGGTTACACCCAGGCAGACACCCATGGTTACACCCAGGCAGACACCCATGGTTACACCCAGGCAGACACCCATGGTTACACCCAGGCAGACACCCATGGTTACACCCAGGCAGACACCCATGGTTACACCCAGGCAGACACCCATGGTTACACCCAGGCAGACACCCATGGTTACACCCAGGCAGACACCCATGGTTACACCCAGGCAGACACCCATGGTTACACCCAGGCAGACACCCATGGTTACACCCAGGCAGACACCCATGGTTACACCCAGGCAGACACCCATGGTTACACCCAGTCAGACACCCATGGTTACACCCAGGCAGACACCCATGGTTACACCCAGGCAGACACCTATGGTTACACCCAGGCAGACACCCATGGTTACACCCAGGTAGACACCCATGGTTACACCCATGGTTAGAGGGAGACAGAAAGAAGGGAAGGAAGGAGAGAGAGAGAGAGAGAGAGAGACGGGAGGGGAGTAGCGAGAAGGGGGGAGAGGAGGTTGAGAGGAGAGAAAGGAGAGGGAAGGAGAGAGGGAGGGAGGGAGAGGAAAGTATGGAATGAAGGAAGAGAGGGAAAGGATTGAGGGAAGGGACTGCTGGAAGGGGGAGGGAGAGAGAGAGAGAGAGAGAGAGAGAGAGAGAGAGAGAGAGAGAGAGAGAGAGAGAGGAGAGAGAGAGAGAGAGAGAGAGAGAGAGAGAGAGAGAGAGAGAGAGAGAGAGAGAGAGAGAGAGAGAGAGAGAGAATAGAGGTATATCCTGGCTGAAGATTGTCCTCATCGAATCCTTAACTTGCCGCAGGAAATGGGATTCGATCGGCCACACTGGAGGGGCGGCCAGTCACATTAGAGGTGCAGCACCCCTCCGCCAGTGACCGTCCTCCCACACGTCATCCACAGGTTCACTCTGTCATCACCTTAGTCAAGTGTCATGTGGAACTGTGTCACTGTCAGCGTGTATCTCACTGTCAGCGTGTATCTCACTGTCAGCGTGTATCTCACTGTCAGCGTGTATCTCACTGTCACGGTCCGTGTCACGTGTGTCAAAACGACTCTGTCACATAACCAAAAATGGGCTTCGGAGACGTTATTCATACCACCAAATGCACCCCTTATGTACTCACCTAGTGGTACTCACCAAGTTGTGCTTGCGGGGGTTGAGCTCTGGCTCTTTGGTCCCGCCTCTCAACTGTCAATCAACAGGTGTACAGGTTCCTGAGCCTACTGGGCTCTATCATATCTACATTTGAAACTGTGTATGGAGTCAGCCTCCACCACATCACTGCCTAATGCATTCCACCTGTTAACTACTCTGACACAGAAAAAGTTATTTTTAACGTCTCTGTGGCTCATTTGGGTACTCAGTCTCCATCTGTGTCCCCTTGTTCGCGTTCCACCCGTGTTGAAAAGTTCATCATTATCAACCCTGTCAATTCCTCTGAGAATTTTGTAGGTAGTTATCATGTCTCTCCTTACTCTTCTGTCTTCCAGTGTCGTGAGGTGCATCTCACGCAGCCTTTCCTCGTAATTCATGCCTCTTAGTTCTGGGACTAGTCTAGTGGAATACCTCTGAACTTTTTCCAGCTTCGTCTTGTGCTTGATAAAGGATGGGCTCCATGATGGGGGCCGCAAACTCCAGGATTGGTCTTACATATGTGGTATACAAGAATCTGAATGATTCCTTACACGGTTCTGAATGGTTTTTGAAGGCTGTTCTGATGTTAGCCATCCTCGTGTATGCCGCAGATGTAATTCTTTTTATGTGGGCTTCAGGAGACAAGTTTGGTGTGATATCAACTCCTAGAAATTTCTCTCTGTCCGTTTCATGAAGTACTTTATTTCCCATTCGGTATCCTGTATCTGGCCTCCTGTTGCCACCGCCTAGTTTCATGACAATGCATTTACTCGGGTTGAACTTTAGTAGCCACTTGTTGGATCATTTATTCAGTCTGTCTAGGTCATCTTGTAGCCTCCTACTATCATCCTCTGTTTTAATCCTCCTCATAATTTTTGTATCATCAAAACACAATGAGAGGAACGATTCTATTCCCTCCGGGAGATCGTTTACATATATCAGAAACAGTATAGGTCCAAGGACTGAACCCTGCGGGACTTCACTGGTGACGTGTGTGTGTGTGTGTATTCACCTAGTTGTATTCACCTAGTTGTGCTTGCGGGGGTTGAGCTCCACACTTTCGGCCCGCCTCTCAACTGTCAATCAACTGTTTCTACTACCACTACTACTACTATTTTGTCCCCTACACAACACACACACACACACACACACCTGGAAGCAGCCCGTGACAGCTGAATAACTCCCAGGTACCTTGTTACTGCTAGGTAAGAGGGGCATAGGGTGAAAGAAACTGCCCATCATTTCTCGCCGGCGCTCGGGATCAAACCCGGGACCACAGGATTACGTGACCAGCGTGCTGTCCTCTCGGCCGCCGGCTCCCTGTGTGTGTGTGTGTGTGTGTGTGTGTGTGTGTGTGTGTGTGTGTGTGTGTGTGTGTGTGTGTGTGTGTGTGTGTGTGTCAAACCCTGTCAAACCTTAACATATTCCGTGGGCCCAAAGTTTAATTGTCAATAACATCATCAGGGGTACCAGAGCCACATCATCAGGCGTACCAGAGCCACATCATCAGGGGGTACCAGAGCCACATCATCAGGGGTATTAGAGCCTCATCATCAGGGGGTACCAGAGCCACATCATCAGGGGTACCAGAGCCACATCATCAGGGGTACCAGAGCCACATCATCAGGGGGTACCAGAGCCACATCATCAGGGGGTACCAGAGCCTCATCATCAGGGGGTACCAGAGCCACATCATCAGGGGTACCAGAGCCACATCATCAGGGGTACCAGAGCCACATCATCAGGGGGTACCAGAGCCACATCATCAGGGGTACCAGAGCCTCATCATCAGGGGGTACCAGAGCCACATCATCAGGGGTACCAGAGCCTCATCATCAGGGGGTACCAGAGCCTCATCATCAGGGGGGTACCAGAGCCTCATCATCAGGGGGTACCAAAGCCACATCATCAGGGGTACCAGAGCCTCATCATCAGGGGGTACCAGAGCCACATCATCAGGGGTACCAGAGCCACATCATCAGGGGGACCAGAGCCACATCATCAGGGGTACCAGAGCCACATCATCAGGGGGTACCAGAGCCAAATCATCAGGGGGTACCAGAGCCCAATCATCAGGGGGTACCAGAGCCACATCATCAGGGGGTACCAGAGCCACATCATCAGGCGTACCAGAGCCACATCATCAGGCGTACCAAAGCCACATCATCAGGGGGTACCAGAGCCACATCATCAGGGGTACCAGAGCCTCATCATCAGGGGTACCAGAGCCACATCATTAGAGGTATCAGAGCCACATCATCAGGGGGTACCAGAGCCACATCATCAGGGGTACCAGAGCCACATCATCAGGGGGACCAGAGCCACATCATCAGGGGTACCAGAGCCACATCATCAGGGGGTACCAGAGCCAAATCATCAGGGGGTACCAGAGCCACATCATCAGGGGTACCAGAGCCTCATCATCAGGGGTACCAGAGCCACATCATTAGAGGTATCAGAGCCACATCATCAGGGGTACCAGAGCCACATCATCAGGGGGTACCAGAGCCACATCATTAGGGGGTACCAGAGCCACATCATCAGGGGTACCAGAGCCTCATCATCAGGGGTACCAGAGCCACATCATCAGGGGTACCAGAGCCACATCATCAGGGGTACCAGAGCCACATCATCAGGGGTACCAGAGCCACATCATCAGGGGTACCAGAGCCACATCATCAGGGGTACCAGAGCCACATCATCAGGGGCACCAGAGCCACATCATTAGAGGTATCAGAGCCACATCATCAGGGGTATCAGAGCCACATCATCAGAGGTACCAGAGCTACATCATCAAGGCTATCAGAGCCACACCATCAGGGGTACCAGAGCCACATCATCAGGGGTACCAGAGCCCCATCATCAGGGGTACCAGAGCCACATCATCAGGGGTACCAGAGCCACATCATCAGGGGTACCACAGCCACATCACCAGAGGTACCACAGCCACATCACCAGAGGTACCAGAGCCACATCATCAGGGGGGACCAGAGCCACATCATCAGGGGTACCAGAGCCGCATCATCAGGGGGTACCAGAGTCACATCATCAGGGGTACCAGAGCCGCATCATCAGGGGGTACCAGAGTCACATCATCAGGGGTACCAGAGCCACATCATCAGGGGGGACCAGAGCCACATCATCAGGGGTACCATAGCTTCATCATCAGGGGTACCAGAGCCACATCATCAGGGGTACCAGAGCCACATCATCAGAGGTACCAGAGCCACATCATCAGAGGTACCAGAGCCACATCATCAGAGGTACCAGAGCCAAGTCGACGCACTGTGTGGGGGTGTAGAGGCGTCACAAACATGGTGGGCCATGGACGCTGGCCACAGCCAGCGTCCGCTCACCTGTCAAGAGGACGGGATGACTGGCTGCTGAACCAGATTGAGAGAGAGGTAACTTTAGATTGAATATCTTGAGGGTTTTCATCCAATCTGTGTGTGGCAGCCAACTAGTGTTCGGAGGACGGGAGTGAGGGTGGTGTAGAGGAGCCGTGGGGATGTGCGGGTGGTGTAGGGGTGCTGTGGGGATGTGAGGGTGGTGTAAAGGTGCTGTGGGGATGTGAGGGTGGTGTAAGGGTGCTGTGGGGATGTGAGGGTGGTGTAAGGGTGCTGTGGGGATGTGAGGGTGGTGTAAGGGTGCTGTGGGGATGTGAGGGTGGTGTAGGGGTGCTGTGGGGATGTGAGGGTGGTGTAGGGGGAGCTGTGGGGATGTGTGGGTGGTGGAGGGGTGCAGTGGGGATGTGAGGGTGGTGTAGGGGAGCCGTGGGGATGTGAGGGTGGTGTAGGGGAGCCGTGGGGATGTGAGGGTGGTGTAGGGGAGCCGTGGGGATGTGAGGGTGGTGTAGGGGGGCCGTGGGGATGTGAGGGTGGTGTAGGGGAGCCGTGGGGATGTGAGGGTGGTGTAGGGGAGCCGTGGGGATGTGAGGGTGGTGTAGGGGTGCTGTGGGGATGTGAGGATGGTGTAGGGGTGGTGTGGGGATGTGAGGGTGGTGTAGGGGGTGGTGTAGGGGAGCAGTGGGGATGTGAGGGTGGTGTAGGGGTGCAGTGGGGATGTGAGGGTGGTGTAGGGGAGCAGTGGGGATGTGAGGGTGGTGTAGGGGTGCAGTGGGGATGTGAGGGTGGTGTAGGGGAGCAGTGGGGATGTGAGGGTGGTGTAGGGGAGCAGTGGGGATGTGAGGGTGGTGTAGGGGAGCAGTGGGGATGTGAGGGTGGTGTAGGGGAGCAGTGGGGATGTGAGGGTGGTGTAGGGGAGCAGTGGGGATGTGAGGGTGGTGTAGGGGGTGGTGTAGGGGAGCAGTGGGGATGTGAGGGTGGTGTAGGGGAGCAGTGGGGATGTGAGGGTGGTGTAGGGGAGCAGTGGGGATGTGTGGGTGGTGTAGGGGAGCAGTGGGGATGTGAGGGTGGTGTAGGGGTGCAGTGGGGATGTGAGGGTGGTGTAGGGGAGCAGTGGGGATGTGAGGGTGGTGTTGGGGTGCAGTGGGGATGTGAGGGTGGTGTAGGGGAGCAGTGGGGATGTGAGGGTGGTGTAGGGGGGCAGTGGGGATGTGAGGGTGGTGTAGGGGAGCAGTGGGGATGTGAGGGTGGTGTAGGGGAGCAGTGGGGATGTGAGGGTGGTGTAGGGGAGCAGTGGGGATGTGAGGGTGGTGTAGGGGTGCAGTGGGGATGTGAGGGTGGTGTAGGGGAGCAGTGGGGATGTGAGGGTGGTGTAGGGGAGCAGTGGGGATGTGAGGGTGGTGTAGGGGAGCAGTGGGGATGTGAGGGTGGTGTAGGGGGTGGTGTAGGGAAGCAGTGGGGATGTGAGGGTGGTGTAGGGGGTGGTGTAGGGGAGCAGTGGGGATGTGAGGGTGGTGTAGGGGGGCAGTGGGGATGTGAGGGTGGTGTAGGGGAGCAGTGGGGATGCGGGAGTGTTGAGGGGATGTACTCACCTAATTGTGCTTGCAAGTGTTGTGCTTCGGCTCTTTGTCATGATTCTCAATTGCCAATCAACGGGTACTCACCTAGTTGTACTCACCTAGTTGTGCTTGCGGGGGTTGAGCTCTGGCTCTTTGGTCCCGCCTCTCAATCGTCAATCAACAGGTGTACAGGTTCGTGAGCCTATTGGGCTCTATCATATCTACACTTGAAACTGTGTATGGAGTCAGCCTCCACCACATTGCTTCCTAATGCATTCCATTTGTCAACCACTCTGACATTAAAAAAGTTCTTTCTAATATCTCTGTGGCTCATTTGGGCACTCAGTTTCCACCTGTGTCCCCTAGTGCGCGTGCCCCTTGTGTTAAATAGCCTGTCTTTATCAACCCTGTCGATTCCCTTGAGAATCTTGAATGTGGTGATCATGTCCCCCCTAACTCTTCTGTCTTCCAACGAGGTGTACAGATTCCTGAGCCTATTGGGATCAATCATGATAGAGCATTTAAAATCTGGTAATTTTGAACCCTTCGGAGGCTACCTGGTTTACTATTACTACTACTCCTAGTTCAGGGACCTCTCCTTGTTCTACTGTGAAGACCTCCTGGAATCTCTTGTTGAGTTCTTCACACATATCTCTGTCATTCTCTGTGTACCTGTCCTCACCTGTTCTCAGTTTCACCAAGTTTCTTCACTGTTGTTTTCTTCCTGATGTGACTGTAGTGCAGTTTTCGTTTGGTCTTTATTTGCTGTCATTTCCATACTGTGTCTCTGACTCTTCTCAAACTGAGATACTCATTCCTGGCCCTCTGGTATCACTGCTCTCTGGTGTTCTGTTATTTCAGTAGTTCCTCCACGCTCTTGTCTTTAGTTCTTTTGCTTCCATACATGCCTTATTAAACCATGGATTCCTCTTTTCCTTCTCATTTTTTTCCTTTTGGGCTGGGGTAAACTTGTTTACTGCCTCCTGACGCCTTTGGGTGAAATAATCCATCACGTCTTTTTTCCATGGTATCTCTCTTAGGAATTTTCTCATCTACCCGACCAGCCAACGTCCGTCCAGTACCCCAGACCATTCCTCCTGCTAATTTGGGTGAGGCTAGCGTTCGGCCTTCAACTCTGGACAGTCTGTCTAAATAGGCATAGATATGAGGCGATGAGTTACGGGTGACATGATTGAAGTGTACAGGCGAATGAAAGGCCACAACAATAGAAATATTGAAATACTAAATATATCAACACAAAATATTACACGAAACAATGGATAAAAATTGGATATGTTCAGATTTAGGAAAGATTTGGCCAATTGCTGCTTAAGAAACAGGGTTGTTGATTTTGGAACAGATTACCGGGTAACATAATACACGGTGATTATAATAGATTATCTGATTGTTTCAATCGTAGGTTAAACATATGTAAGAATTATTTTTGGTAGATTTATACAGGTCCTGCCTGGAATGGGATAACAGGAGTTTTACAGTTTCCTTACTACTTATGTCTTTATGTAATCACAATTCAAATAAATATTGATCCATATATGATTACAAGTTTGATTTACACTGTTGTACACCTCAGTCCTGTCAGAGTTATAAGTACCTGTGGAAGTCGTTACGAATACAGGGCCTCTGTGTGAGTAATCCAATCTCAGATGACCTCTAAGGATCATTAAGATCAAATTAGTTCATTTGACTCCAAGACTTTGGGGGGCCTTCAGAACTTGCCTACTGAATTGGACCATTCTGAACCAGGCAACTCCAGGTAATACTAGTCGAATCCTTCACCTTGTCCACCCACTACCCCCAGGCAGCAGCCACGTCTCTCCACGCCTGTAGGCAGCATCACTATGCAACCCAGCCTCAGAATTGACAGTACGTTTTAATACTAAGTGTAATAAGTACAGTTCCTGACTGTCATACACTTATGGGGCTGTTACATTTACCTCCCCATTTAAATATCCTCGAGTTCTGTTAAGACACTCAGAATTCTAGGATGAAGTTATCAAGTTCAGTTTGCAATACACAAGTTTTAAATATCAGGAATTTCTTTTTCAGTTTTATTAAACAAGAGATTTTATACAAAATTTGAAAATATCCTGAGTTACTTTACAATTTATTTAAATATTTTAGTTGCGTTTTATTTGTTTTATAAAACTGTAATATCAATATAGCTATAAGTTAAGTAGTAATTGTAATTAAGAGAAGCAATAAAATGCTTATCTTTAAAAACTAAGACGGTTAGGTTAGGTCGTGGTTTTCTATTCAGCTTTTCAGGTAATCTCAAATATTCACAATATATTTGACAGTACGATTTAATACTAAGTGTAAATAAGTACAATTCCTGATTGTCATACATAGTACATAATTGCACTTATGGGCCTGTTACATTTACCTCCCCCTTTTTAGAGGACGGGCTGAACTACACACAAGACACTTCCAATAACCTTGTGTGTGTACCAGTCTCGTTAATTAGTTACTGCCCGCGGGGGCCACCGGGGTCCCGGGCAGAGTTCCTCACCTCCGCCACGCGTCGATACCGTCCTCGTCGACTAATTGGCCGCCTGTGCTAACTACATCACAAACAACTCGATACTTGTCACAGCTGCTGGAAATGTTGGTGTATAGATGAACCTTCCCTGTGACACCTCTCTCCTCCAGCCATCAGTTGTGTTATCTCTTGCACCACTCAGCCGGCGACGTCTCCCACCTCCAACACTCAGCTGGTGACGTCTCCTACCTCCAACACTCAGCTGGCGACGTCTCCCACCTCCAACACTCAGCTGGCGACGTCTCCCACCTCCAACACTCAGCTGGCGACATCTCCCTACCTCCAACACTCAGCTGGCGACGTCTCCCACCTCCAACACTCAGCTGGTGACGTCTCCTACCTCCAACACTCAGCTGGCGACGTCTCCCTACCTCCAACACTCAGCTGGCGACGTCTCCTACCTCCAACACTCAGCTGGTGACGTCTCCTACCTCCAACACTCAGCTGGCGACGTCTCCCACCTCCAACACTCAGCCGGCGACGTCTTCCACCTCCAACACTCAGCTGGCGACGTCTCCTACCTCCAACACTCAGCTGGCGACGTCTCCCTACCTCCAACACTCAGTTGGCGACGTCTCCCACCTCCAACACTCAGCCGGCGACGTCTCCCACCTCCAACACTCAGCTGGCGACGTCTCCCACCTCCAACACTCAGCTGGCGACGTCTCCCACCTCCAACACTCAGCCGGCGACGTCTCCCACCTCCAACACTCAGCCGGCGACGTCTCCTACCTCCAACACTCAGCTGGCGACGTCTCCTACCTCCAACACTCAGCTGGCGACGTCTCCCACCTCCAACACTCAGCCGGCGACGTCTCCTACCTCCAACACTCAGCTGGCGACGTCTCCCACCTCCAACACTCAGCTGGCGACGTCTCCTACCTCCAACACTCAACTGGCGACGTCTCCCTACCTCCAACACTCAGCTGGCGACGTCTCCCACCTCCAACACTCAGCTGGTGACGTCTCCAACCTCCAACACTCAGCTGGCGACGTCTCCCTACCTCCAACACTCAGCTGGCGACGTCTCCTACCTCCAACACCATAGAGGGCCACCTGGGGCCACCACCATAGAGGGCCACCTGGGCCACCACCATAGAGGGCCACCTGGGCCACCACCATAGAGGGCCACCTGGGCCACCACCATAGAGGGCCACCTGGGTCACCACCATAGAGGGCCACCTGGGTCAACATTCAGCAAACATTTACAAATCAATTGACGAAACCTGTACATCTTGACTGCAGTTCAAAATCCTCAGGAAAAATGGGAAGACCTTTGACAAGCCGCGGGTTTCCTGTCTCCGTCGAGGCCACTGCATAGACGGTTGCACTCAGGTAAATTCGGGTATATCTTTCAACGATCATGGCGGCTTTGTTTACATTTCTTTTAATAACAATTCATTATGTCGGGGGGGACAGGAAGCCAGTGTGTATTCATACACGTTAGAGTTTTATCGAGGTCCATAGGCCGAATTACAGGCCCCGCCCAGGAGGCAACCCCACAACAAGCTGACTCACTCCTGAGTACCTACTTTACTGCTAGGTGAACAGAGGCATTAGGTGAAAGGAAATGTGCCCAACCATTTCTGTCCCTCCCGGGATTATTAAACACTTTACGAGCTTGGAAACTTCACAACCCAAGGTTATTATGGTTATAAACAACCCCGTAGTGCTTCGGAGCTCGTAAAATAACGGTAAACAATGCCGCCATGATTGATGAATGATGTACAGGCTTCGTAAGTGGAGGCGTAAATGCTTGACGAGTCGTGGTGAGGGCGAGGCGGGTGCAGCAGCAGGTGTCGCAGGGTGACAGGTGCTACAAGTGGCACTTGTAGCGCTAATATATAGATTTGTTATCATACTTTAGAACGGTCAATGTGAGCCGAAAATGTGTGTTAATTTAAACCTTCATAAAATTAATAATTAAATGTTGTGTTCCAGTTTCCACAACAAGAAAAAACCTTTCAGTTAGATAAGAAAAAACAAGAAGAATGAATAAACAAAAATGAATGAATAAATAAAGAAATTAAAGAAGCCTTCATAAGAACAAATTAAATTTGTCATTAATCATTTATCCTTCAGACAAGCCTGGGGCCAGATTCACGAAGCAGTTACGCAAGCACTTACGATCCTGTACATCTTTTCTCAATTTTTCGCGGCATTGTTTACAGTTATTAAAGAGTTAATGAGCTCCGAAGCACCAGGAGGCTGTTTATAACAATAACAACAGTTGATTGGGACGTTTTCATTCTTGTAAACTGTTCAATAAATGTAACCAAAGCCGTCAAACATTGAGGAAAGATGTACACGTTCGTAAGTGCTTGCGTAACTACTTCGTGAATCTGGCCCCCTGGACCAGTAGTCTCAATACCCAAGAGTGGCGTTGCTTCGACGATGAATCAACGTTGATGGCGTTAATTCTGCGTTGAATTGACGTCGCTCTTGGCAACTGCGCCTCCTGGGGAGTTGACCCACCGTCCTGTCAACACCATACACCAGCATCATACTTGACGCTTGAGAAATGCTGTCAATTCGTGCACTAAATTAGATTATGTGCTAATTGACGGCACGATATCCTTCCATTACTAATGATCTATCGGAGGCAAGAGGACCGTGGCCGGCCTAGTGGATTATTCCTGGACACTCGAACCCCAGGCACGTCCTGGTGCAGGGGGGGGGGTGGACCTGAGGCTGGTGACTGGGGGAGGGAGGGGGGGTTATGCTGGTGACTGTGGAAGGGAGGGGGGGTTATGCTGGTGACTGTGCTAACTGTATACTGTCTTCTCGCAACGGTCCCATGGTGTAGCAAGAGTTAAAAGCCATATTTAACAACACTACACTCACATACACACAACATTCGGGAAATTATGTCATACGAGAAAAAATTTCATGTTAATCTTTGAAGTTAATTAATCATATTATTTGTGTACGTTTCAGCAACTGAATATTTTCATCAAATAAGAAAATTCGCAGCATCAATGGAACCGCTGAGAGATTCTCTCTCACTCTCTCTCCCGTCTCTCACTTGCCCAGGTGAGGTATATACTAACATGCCTCACCAAGTGAGGCAAAAATGCTGTCAAAGTTATGTTACTTTTTAATCATATAACTTAATAATTAGAAACGTTTTTCATGGGATTTTTTGAATCGTAATAAAAGTATGTACTTTTGGGCCATAGTTAAAATAACGGAAGTCAAAGGTAATTTGGAAAAGAAAATGATGATTTTTTCTAGGACTAATTACACACCCGAGTGAGGCCACACCCCCAAGTGACGCCACACCCCCAGTGACGCCACACCCCCAGTGACGCCACACCCCAGTGATGCCACACCCCCAGTGACGCCACACCCCAGTGATGCCACACCCCCAGTGACGCCACACCCCAGTGATGCCACACCCCCAGTGACGCCACACCCCCAGTGACGCCACACCCCCAGTGACGCCACACCCCCAGTGACGCCACACCCCCAGTGACGCCACACCCCCAGTGACGCCACACCCCCAGTGACGCCACATCCCAAGTGACGCCACACCCCAAGTGACGCCACACCCCCAGTGACGCCACACCTCAGTGACGCCACACCCCCAGTGACGCCACACCCCCAGTGACGCCACGCCCCCAGTGACGCCACACCCCCAGTGACGCCACATCCCAAGTGACGCCACACCCCCAGTGACGCCACACCCCCAGTGACGCCACACCCCAGTGACGCCACACCCCCAGTGACGCCACACCCCCAGTGACGCCACACCCCCAGTGACGCCACACCCAAGTGACGCCACACCCCCAGTGACGCCACACCCCAGTGACGCCACACCCCAGTGACGCCACACCCCCAGTGACGCCACACCCCCAGTGACGCCACACCCCCAGTGACGCCACACCCAAGTGACGCCACACCCCCAGTGACGCCACACCCCCAGTGACGCCACACCCCCAGTGACGCCACACCCCAGTGACGCCACACCCCAAGTGACGCCACACCCCAGTGACGCCACACCCCAGTGACGCCACACCCCCAGTGACGCCACACCCCCAGTGACGCCACACCCCCAGTGACGCCACACCCAAGTGACGCCACACCCCCAGTGACGCCACACCCCCAGTGACGCCACACCCAAGTGATGCCACACCCCCAGTGACGCCACACCCCCAGTGACGCCACACCCCCAGTGACGCCACACCCCAGTGACGCCACACCCCCAGTGACGCCACACCCCCAGTGACGCCACACCCCAGTGACGCCACACCCCAGTGACGCCACACCCCCAGTGACGCCACACCCAAGTGACGCCACACCCCAGTGACGCCACACCCCAGTGACGCCACACCCCAGTGACGCCACACCCCAGTGATGCCACACCCCCAGTGACGCCACACCCAAGTGATGCCACACCCCCAGTGACGCCACACCCCCAGTGACGCCACACCCCCAGTGACGCCACACCCCCAGTGACGCCACACCCCCAGTGACGCCACACCCCAGTGACGCCACACCCCAGTGACGCCACACCCCCAGTGACGCCACACCCCCAGTGACGCCACACCCCAGTGACGCCACACCCCAAGTGACGCCACACCCCAGTGACGCCACACCCAAGTGACGCCACACCCCAGTGATGCCACACCCCCAGTGACGCCACACCCCAGTGACGCCACACCCCCAGTGACGCCACACCCCAGTGACGCCACACCCCAGTGACGCCACACCCCCAGTGACGCCACACCCCCAGTGACGCCACACCCCAGTGACGCCACACCCCCAGTGACGCCACACCCCAGTGACGCCACACCCCAGTGACGCCACACCCCCAGTGACGCCACACCCCCAGTGACGCCACACCCCAGTGACGCCACACCCCAAGTGACGCCACACCCCAGTGACGCCACACCCAAGTGACGCCACACCCCAGTGACGCCACACCCCCAGTGACGCCACACCCCCAGTGACGCCACACCCCCAGTGACGCCACACCCCAGTGACGCCACACCCCAGTGACGCCACACCCCCAGTGACGCCACACCCCCAGTGACGCCACACCCCCAGTGACGCCACACCCCCAGTGACGCCACACCCCCAGTGACGCCACACCCCAGTGACGCCACACCCCAGTGACGCCACACCCCCAGTGACGCCACACCCCAGTGACGCCACACCCCAGTGACGCCACACCCCCAGTGACGCCACACCCCAGTGATGCCACACCCTAAGTGACGCCACACCCCCAGTGACGCCACACCCCAGTGACGCCACACCCCCAGTGACGCCACACCCCAGTGACGCCACACCCAAGTGACGCCACACCCCAGTGACGCCACACCCCAGTGACGCCACACCCCCAGTGACGCCACACCCCAGTGACGCCACACCCAAGTGACGCCACACCCCAGTGACGCCACACCCCAAGTGACGCCACACCCCAGTGACGCCACACCCAAGTGACGCCACACCCCAGTGACGCCACACCCAAGTGACGCCACACCCCAGTGATGCCACACCCAAGTGACGCCACACCCCAGTGACGCCACACCCAAGTGACGCCACACCCCAGTGACGCCACACCCCAAGTGACGCCACACCCCAGTGACGCCACACCCCAAGTGACGCCACACCCCAGTGACGCCACACCCCAAATGACGCCACACCCCAGTGACGCCACACCCCAGTGACGCCACACCCCAGTGACGCCACACCCCCAGTGACACCACACCCCAGTGACGCCACACCCCAAATGACGCCACACCCCAGTGACGCCACACCCCCAGTGACGCCACACCCCAATTGAAGCCCCACACCCCAGTGACGCCACACCCCCAGTGACGCCACACCCCCAGTGACGCCACACCCCAGTGACGCCACACCCCAGTGACGCCACACCCCAGTGACGCCACACCCCCAGTGACGCCACACCCCAGTGACGCCACACCCCAGTGACGCCACACACCAGTGACGCCACACCCCAGTGACGCCACACCCCAGTGACGCCACACCCCAGTGACGCCACACCCCAGTGATGCCACACCGCCAGTGATGCCACACCAGGTTAGTGACCAGGTGCTGGGTGCCTGGCCCGCTATGTTAGTGACCAGGTGCTGGGTGCCTGGCCAGCTATGTTAGTGACCAGGTGCTGGGTGCCTGGCCCGCTATGTTAGTGACCAGGTGCTGGGTGCCTGGCCCGCTATGTTAGTGACCAGGTGCTGGGTGCCTGGCCCGCTATGTTAGTGACCAGGTGCTGGGTGCCTGGCCCGCTATGTTAGTGACCAGGTGCTGGGTGCCTGGCCCGCTATGTTAGTGACCAGGTGCTGGGTGCCTGGCCCGCTATGTTAGTGACCAGGTGCTGGGTGCCTGGCCCGCTATGTTAGTGACCAGGTGCTGGGTGCCTGGCCCGCTATGTTAGTGACCAGGTGCTGGGTGCCTGGCCCGCTATGTTAGTGACCAGGTGCTGGGTGCCTGGCCCGCTATGTTAGTGACCAGGTGCTGGGTGCCTGGCCCGCTATGTTAGTGACCAGGACCGTCCTCTTACTCACTGATTTAGAAAGGTGTCTTTATTAAAGGTACTGAATATGTATTTTTAATCTGTTTTTACTTAATTTAATGATGTGTTAAATTTGAACCGGTGCAAGATAAAATGATTAGTCAAGCCTGAACTCGAGGGATAATATAGCAATCTACCAGCTGTCAAGTCCACACTCAAGCAACACTGGCTGTCAAAACATTGTCTTGATATCTTAATGCAAGAGAGATATTTAAAGATCTTTCAAGCGACTAATAGTTTATTTGTGTCCAAATATTTAAAGATAAAGTTTGCTAGATGTAGTGGCTGAGTCTCTCTCTCCCATTCCATCCCTCTTCCCCCGTCACCACCCTCTCTCTCTCTCTCTCTCTCTCTCACCTCCCTCAACATCCCCTCTCTCCTTCCCTCTCCCTCTCACAAAATGTGGGAGAAATATGAAGCACTGAAAACTACTAAAAACGGCTAAAAGAAAAAATCCAAATTTGAAACAGTATCAAAATCACTGGGGGTTACTTTAGATTCCAATATTTCTTAAGTGTGGCACTCGGGCCGACCTCGACAGGCTTATGACATACATCTCATGTGTTAACTTGGAATATTAAGTGAGCCCCAAGACCTGGCCTCCTACTTTGGGCCACAGAGACAAACATTCGATACCTATAAGAGAGAATATCTGTCCGTGCAGGGTTAGAGGCCAGACACTTGAGGCAAGCCTCTCCTGACTTTCCAAGGTGAATGGTCTGAGGTATGGGCCAGACATTGGCTGGCCCAGTGTCCACACTTCAACCCATCTCCCTCTCGTCCCATCCCCTTGGTCGTCCTCTCTCCCATCTATGTGATCCCTCTGCTTGTCCTCCCACTCTCCCCATTATCTCACAAAGTGAATTGTTAAGAAGCACTGAAATAAGTGTATGGGTCTGAGATAATATATTATGATCACTAAAAACTGTAGGGGGATAATTATCAGGAGAAAGCGCTAAGCCATAGCGACTACGTAGCACTAAGCTCTAGGAGGAACTCTCACAATATTTCATACTCGACGCCAGGAAAATCACATGGGGTGTATAAATGTTAATATTCCTGAAAGAATTTAACTTTACCCCGACTAACCTATGTTCGGCCCGAACCCCAGACCAATCCCCTTTGTAAATTTGGGTGAGGTTAGACCCTGCGTCTAGCCTCCAGCCTTGGACAAAATGAACTAAACTTGAGTATCAAATAAAAAAAAAATGAAACCAAAGAAGTAGAAAAAAATTCTCTATAAATTCTTAACTATTCAGAAGTGAGTGTTGACCTTGATATTCCGAGGCCTCGGGAGACACTAAGAGAAGCGTCTCCATCGCCGGAGTTAATTAGCTCTGGCCTTCAGGAGAGTTCTAAGATGTCCCAGTAATAACTACCTTCATTTGTTATGTTTATCTTGGTTGAGCCAAGATTGTTGAAAGGTGCAGAGGGTGCCGGGGCGGGGCGGAGGGTGCCGGGGCGGGGCGGAGGGTGCCGGGGCCGGGCGGAGGGTGCCGGGGCGGGGCGGAGGGTGCCGGGGGCGAGGTGGAGGGTGCCGGGGCGGGGTGGAGGGTGCCGGGGGCGGGGCGGAGGGTGCCGGGGGCGGGGCGGAGGGTGCCGGGGCGGGGTGGAGGGTGCCGGTGGCCGGGTGGAGGGTGCCGGGGCGGGGTGGAGGGTGCCGGGGGCGAGGTGGAGGGTGCCGGGGCGGGGTGGAGGGTGCCGGGGGCGGGGCGGAGGGTGCCGGGGGCGGGGCGGAGGGTGCCGGGGCGGGGTGGAGGGTGCCGGTGGCCGGGTGGAGGGTGCCGGGGGCGGGGTGGAGGGTGCCGGGGGCGGGGTGGAGGGTGCCGGGGGCGGGGTGAAGGGTGCCGGGGGCGGGGTGGAGGGTGCCGGGGCGGGGTGGAGGGTGCCGGGGGCAGGGTGGAGGGTGCCAGGGCGGGGTGAAGGGTGCCAGAAGACATAGGAACTTTTAGGGTGGAGGGACACACCCATCCATAGTGAGTGGATGATGGAGCGCTACTCTTTACAATCTATTCATGATTTACCCCCCCCCCCTAGTATCGTGTGTTTGTGTACCCACCTAGTTGTACTCACCTGGTTGTGTTTGCGGAAGTTGAGCTTCGGCTCTTTGGTCCCACCTCTCAACCGTCAATCAACAGGTGTACAGATTCCTGAGCCTACTGGGCTCTATCATATCTACATTTAAAACTGTGTATGGAGTCAGCCTCCACCACATCACTGCCTAATGCATTCCATCTATTAACTACTCTGACACTGAAAATGTTCTTTCTAACGTCCCTGTGGCTCATGTGGGTACTCAGTTTCCACCTGTGTCCCCTTGTTAGCGTACCACCTGTGTTGAATAGTTTATCTTTGTCAACCCGGTCGATTCCCCTGAGGATTTTGTAGGTAGTGATCATGTCTCCCATTACTCTTCTGTCTTCCAGTGTCGTAAGGTGCATTTTCCGCAGCCTTTCCTCATAACTCATGCCTCTTAGTTCTGGGACTAGTCTAGTGGCATACTTTTGAACTTTTTCCAGCTTCGTCTTGTGCTTGACAAGATACGGGCTCCATGCTGGGGCCGCATACTCCAGGATTGGTCTTACATATATGGCATACAAGATTCTGAATGATTCCTTATACAGGTTCCTGAAAGCTGTTCTGATGTTAGCCAGCCTCGCATATGCCGCAGACGTAATTCTTTTCATGTGGGCTTCAGGAGACAGGTTTGGTGTGATATAAACTCCTAGATCTTTCTCTCTGTCCGTTTCATTAAGTACTTCATCTCCTATTCTGTATCCTGTGTCTGGCCTCCTGTTTCCACCGCCTTGTTTCATTACTTTGCATTTACTCAGGTTGTACTTTAACAGCCATTTGTTGGACCATTCATTCAGTCTGTCTAGGTCATCTTGTAGCCTCCTACTATCATCCTCTGTTTCAATCCTCCTCATAATTTTTGCATCATCAGCAAACATTGAGAGAAACGAGTCTATACCCTCTGGGAGATCATTTACATATACCAGAAACAGTATAGGTTCAAGGACTGACCCCTGCGGGACTCCACTGGTGACGTCTCGCCAATCTGAGACCTCACCCCCTCACACTGACTCGTTGTCTCCTGTTGCTTAGGAGATGAGTCAATCTGAGGGGTGAGGTCTCAGATTGGCGAGACGTTACAAGTGGAGTCCCGCAGGGGTCAGTCCTCTGTGTGTGTGTGTGTGTGTGTGTGTGTGTGTGTGTGTGTGTGTGTGTGTGTGTGTGTGTGTGTGTGTGTGTGTGTGAGTGTGTGTGTGAGTGTGTGTGTGTGTGTGTGTGAGTGTGTGTGTGTGTGTGTGTGAGTGTGTGTGTGTGTGTGTGAGTGTGTGTGTGCGTGCGTGAGTGTGTGTGAGTGTGTGTGAGTGTGAGTGTGTGTGGTGGTGTGTGCGCGTACTCACCTATTTGTGCTTACGGGAGTTGAGCTCTGGCTCTTTGGTCCCGCCTCTCAACTGTCAATCAACAGGTGTACAGGTTCCTGGGCCTACTGGGCTCTATCATATCTACACTTGAAACTGTGTATGGAGTCAGCCTCCACCACATTACTGCCTAATTCATTCCATTTGTCAATCCCTCTGACACTAAAAAAAAATTATTTCTAATATCTCTGTGGCTCATTTGGGCACTCAATTTCCACCTGTGTCCCCTAGTGCGTGTGCCCCTTGTGTTAAATAGCCTGTCTTTATCTACCCTGTCAATTCCTCTGAGAATCTTGTACATGGTGATCATGTCCCCCCTAACTTCTGTCTTCCAGTGACGTGAGGTTTATTTCCCGTAGTCTCTCCTCGTAGGTCATACCTCTCAGCCCGGGTACTAGTCTGGTGGCAAACCTCTGAACCTTTTCCAGTTTAGTCTTATGCTTCACTAGATATGCGTGCGTGCGTGCGTGCCAGCGTGCGCTCGTATTGTAATCTATTGACTCTAATTAAAACTTTAAGCATAAACTTTATGAATACATTATCAAGTGATCCTGAAGCAATATATTCGGTTTAATTATACTTCTTCCAAAGCATTATAGATTGTCTTAAGCAGCTCCAGGGAGGAGCAGCTGAAGCTGCGGTAATCAATGTATACCTCGTGACACCGACCTGCTCAACTTGTTCCAGAGTCACGCTAATTTATTATCTTGGGCAAATTGCCTTAACTACCCGTGTAAATTATCTTTAATGACTTAAACATTTACAAATATTGAAGCTGCTTGACTATACCGTAAGTTGTGAAGAGTGGTCACTATCTCGGAATTGACAATGAGCCAATATGGAATTGCTTATCTTACATTACATAAAATTCAAGCTCATTACAAATTTAATTAATGAAATGATTTAAAACCATATTTAAAACTTAACACGAAGGATGTGTTGGGATCTCTTTCTGTCTAAGGCATATATATATATATATATATATATATATATATATATATATATATATATATATATATATATATATATATATATATATATATATATAAGGCCGTGGATAAAACTCAATAGGCATTTTGTTTTTATAGATTTAATAGATTTTTTAGAGAATGTAAAAATAAATTTGAAAGGACATCTAAAGCGACCACATTCCACCTGCCACCGACCACCTGCCACCGACCACATTCCACCTGCCACCGACCACCTGCCACCTGCCACCGACCACCTGCCACCGACCACATGCCACCTGCCACCGACCACCTGCCACCGACCACATGCCACCTGCCACCGACCACATGCCACCTGCCACCTTCCACCTGCCACCGACCACATGCCACCTGCCACCGACCACATGCCACCGACCACCTGCCACCTTCCACCTGCCACCACACCTCCGTGCAATACGGAGTCTACACTTGCGTCTCGAGCGGAAGCAACAGTCAAAGAACAGGCGCTGACACAGGATGTGAGAGAACTCATTTTCTAATCTCTCCTCCAGAATTATTGATACATTTAGCGACACTTGACAGAACGTGCAAAATATGGACTGTAACAAGCACAACAAAAAAATCATACTTTATAACAGTAACCTAAACAATTAATCTTAGGGCTAATAAAAGCTGTTTAGGTCTATTTTAGCACATATACGTACATGGCTTGAAAAAGTAAGGTTTGGAAATTGTCTTCAATCTCAGGCCCTTTATAAAATATATAAAATAAATATATGGTCGAAACAGTCCATATTTTGTATATTTCACAGTCGCTATAGGTAATATAATTTTGTAGTACAGGTTGCATTTATAATGACAGGGAAGTGGGTGAGGAACTCAACGGGAGATTCCAGTTAGTCTTCACAATGGAGGGTGAGGTGGTTCCTGATCTGAATGGGATGGAATCAAACCAAGCATTTCTGGAGGACTTTGACATAACCAGAGATGAAGTAAGACGGTACCTGCAGACTCTGAACGCAACTAGGGTGGTGGGACCAGACAGGATTTCACCATGGATACTAAGAGAAGGAGCGGAACCTCTGTGCTGGCCAGTTATTTTACATACGAGTCAATGTAAACATCAGAACTATGTAATACATAGAGTATAGTACCAATATATAGGAGAGTGTAGCTGTAGCAGGAAACTTTTAGCTACAAGTTATTGACCTTTACTTGAATATCAAGAAGTGCCTTTATAACACCACCACCTGAAGCAAACCCTGCCTCACAAACTTAATAGAGAGTTCTGTGACCTTCTAACACAGATCAGACAAGATAAAGAATGGTGGGCTGATATAATTTTTCTGTTTTGTCAGAAAGCCGTCGAAACGGTGCCCCGCAGGAGACTATTGCACAAGACAGAGGAACAGGCAATAGTGCTAGTGAAGGTGCTACAGTAGATAAGGAAGATCCTCAACCTGAGGTAAAGGCGCTCAGAGTGGCGAGATGCAACTCCAGACCAGCCCCAGACACCGACCTCCAGACCAGCCCCAGACACCGACCTCCAGACCAGCCCCAGACACCGACCTCCAGACCAGCCCCAGACACCGACCTCCAGACGTCCCGCAAGGGCCAGTACTGGAACCAACACTCTTCTTGATCTACGTGTATGACTTACCAGAGGAAGAAGACTCGATTCTTCCCAATGCTTTCAGATGATTAAAAGTTTCTGAAGACAATATATATCATGGAAAATTGTAATAAACTATAGGAAGACAAGGATAATCTGAAAGCATGGTCCAACTAGTGGCTACTAACGTTTAAATCGTCCAAATGCAAAGTAATGAAGCTGGAAGCTAGAAATAAGATGCCGGACACAAGGTTCCAAATGGGGAAGAAAATCATCCTGGAATTGAAACGAAAGAAAGTCCTGGAGTTAACACGAAGCATGTCATCACATGCCCACATAATATCTCCAGCGGCACATGCAAGGATGGCCAGCATAAGACCTGCCCTTCATATCCGTACGTAAGAGTTATTTGGGCCCTCGTGAAGCACATGAATCTGATTAGTTTTGGATGATGCAGCACCATCATACAGTGAACAAATCCACAAGGGCCGTGACGAGGATTCGAACCTGCGTCCGGGAGCATCCCAGACACTGCCTTAATCGACTGAGCTACGACAGGGTTAAAAGTTCTACAGTTCCTTGTGGATTTGTTCATTTGATGCATCACGTTAGTGTGATCAATGTGTGTAACCATCATACAGTCCTTATCTCGTTAAGCACAAATCGAAGCTGGAGAAAGCCCAGAGATCAGCCATAACACTAGTTCCAGAGGCGAGAGGAATGATTTATGAGATAAGAATAGAGGAGCTAAACCTTTTGTGACTAAGAGCACACGTACAGAACCTGGCAAAGGTTACAGTGTTCAATGTGGTATTGCCAGCCAAAATGATGCTGCGGAAACTATAGGTCACATCACGAGGAGAAAAACCAAACCAACTCTAGGCTAAACTTAGTACAGTTATGTAATATATTACGCTTAGGAAATTAAGTTAATCTCAAGTTAGCTCAGGTCTAAGATATGTTGAGTTTCTTTCCCTCTCGTAAGTTTTACCAACCATTTTGTCAACTGTCAGTAGTAAGCCTTAAACTGTGGACTATAATTTTGGCCAAAATTACATATTTGGTCAAAATCTCTTACATATTTTCTACATGTTTTATCACAAGACGGGTTCATTTATTCCTTCAAGCCACACAGCTGCCTTTCATTGCAAGCGGATGCTGGCAAACTGACATGATTAATCCAGTTGAATTCACTTGATAAAGCAAGCTTTTGTTTAATTTATAGAAAGTTATTTCCATAACCTGGAATAAGCTTACAAGAATGATTTTGTATATATATAAATACACTTACTGGCTGAAGACCAGCCCCAGACACCGACCACAAGACCAGCCCCAGACACCGACCACCAGACCAGCCCCAGACACCGACCACAAGACCAGCCCCAGACACCGACCACAAGACCAGCCCCAGACACCGACCACAAGACCAGCCCCAGACCCCGACCACAAGACGAGCCCCAGACACCGACCTCCAGACCAGCCCCAGACACCGACCACAAGACCAGCCCCAGACACCGACCACAAGACCAGCCCCAGACCCCGACCACAAGACCAGCTCCAGACACCGACCACAAGACCAGCCCCAGACACCGACCACAAGACCAGCCCCAGACACCGACCACAAGACCAGCCCCAGACACCGACCTCCAGACCAGCCCCAGACACCGACCTCCAGACCAGCCCCAGACACCGACCTCCAGACCAGCCCCAGACACCGACCTCCAGACCAGCCCCAGACACCGACCACAAGACCAGCCCCAGACACCGACCACAAGACCAGCCCCAGACACCGACCACAAGACCAACCCCAGACACCGACCACAAGACCAACCCCAGACACCGACCACAAGACCAACCCCAGACACCGACCACAAGACCAGCCCCAGACACCGACCACAAGACCAGCCCCAGACCCCGACCACAAGACGAGCTCCAGACCCCGACCACAAGACGAGCTCCAGACACCGACCACAAGACCAGCCCCAGACACCGACCTCCAGACCAACCCCAGACACCGACCACAAGACCAGCCCCAGACACCGACCACAAGACCAGCCCCAGACACCGACCATAAGACCAGCCCCAGACACCGACCACAAGACCAGCTCCAGACACCGACCACAAGACCAGCCCCAGACACCGACCTCCAGACCAACCCCAGACACCGACCACAAGACCAGCCCCAGACACCGACCACAAGACCAGCCCCAGACACCGACCATAAGACCAGCCCCAGACACCGACCACAAGACCAGCCCCAGACACCGACCACAAGACCAGCCCCAGACACCGACCACAAGACCAGCCCCAGACACCGACCACAAGACCAGCTCCAGACACCGACCACAAGACCAGCTCCAGACACCGACCACAAGACCAGCCCCAGACACCGACCACAAGACCAGCCCCAGACACCGACCACAAGACCAGCCCCAGACACCGACCACAAGACCAGCCCCAGACACCGACCTCCAGACCAGCCCCAGACACCGATCTCCAGACCAGCCCCAGACACCGACCTCCAGACCAGCCCCAGACACCGACCACAAGACCAGCCCCAGACACCGACCACAAGACCAGCCCCAGACACCGACCTCCAGACCAGCCCCAGACACCGACCTCCAGACCAGCCCCAGACACCGACCACAAGACCAGCCCCAGACACCGACCACAAGACCAGCCCCAGACACCGACCACAAGACCAGCCCCAGACACCGACCACAAGACCAGCCCCAGACACCGACCACAAGACCAGCCCCAGACACCGACCTCCAGACCAGCCCCAGACACCGATCTCCAGACCAGCCCCAGACACCGACCACAAGACCAGCCCCAGACACCGACCACAAGACCAGCCCCAGACACCGACCTCCAGACCAGCCCCAGACACCGACCACAAGACCAGCCCCAGACACCGACCACAAGACCAGCCCCAGACACCGACCACAAGACCAGCTCCAGACACCGTCCACAAGACCAGCCCCAGACACCGACCACAAGACCAGCCCCAGACACCGACCACAAGACCAGCTCCAGACACCGACCACAAGACCAGCCCCAGACACCGACCACAAGACCAGCCCCAGACACCGACCACAAGACCAGCCCCAGACACCGACCACAAGACCAGCCCCAGACACCGACCTCCAGACCAGCTCCAGACACCGATCTCCAGACCAGCCCCAGACACCGACCTCCAGACCAGCCCCAGACACCGACCACAAGACCAGCCCCAGACACCGACCACAAGACCAGCCCCAGACACCGACCTCCAGACCAGCCCCAGACACCGACCTCCAGACCAGCCCCAGACACCGACCACAAGACCAGCCCCAGACACCGACCACAAGACCAGCCCCAGACACCGACCACAAGACCAGCCCCAGACACCGACCTCCAGACAAGCCCCAGACACCGACCTCCAGACCAGCCCCAGACACCGACCACAAGACCAGCCCCAGACACCGACCACAAGACCAGCCCCAGACACCGACCACAAGACCAGCCCCAGACACCGACCTCCAGACCAGCCCCAGACACCGATCTCCAGACCAGCCCCAGACACCGACCTCCAGACCAGCCCCAGACACCGACCTCCAGACCAGCCCCAGACACCGACCTCCAGACCAGCCCCAGACACCGACCTCCAGACCAGCCCCAGACACCGACCTCCAGACCAGCCCCAGACACCAACTTCAAAGTTTGAAGTCAGCTTTGGTAACCAGTTCCGTGTGAAGATTAATAATGCGGTGTTCTATAAGAGCCATCTTTCCTTCCTCCAACCTGTGAAAGCTGAGAGCACACACACGTAAAGGAGTAAGATTGCTTTACAAATGGTGTCCGTCGTCTTGAACGCTCAAGCTCACTAAAATCCAAGTCAGGCCGGTAACTTTTTTTAATTATCCCGGGCGGCCTGGTGCGGGCGGCCTGGTGCGGGCGGCCTGGTGCGGGCGGCCTGGTGCGGGCGGCCTGGTGCGGGCGGCCTGGTGCGGGCGGCCTGGTGCGGGCGGCCTGGTGCGGGCGGCCTGGTGCGGGCGGCCTGCTGCGGGCGGCCTGGTGCGGGCGGCCTGGTGCGGGCGGCCTGCTGCGGGCGGCCTGGTGCGGGCGGCCTGGTGCGGGCGGCCGGGTTTTGTGACGCTGCCACAACCAACACACTGATGTTATGGGACATCAAGATGTCGAATTCTGACGTTGACCACATTGTGACGCTCGGGGTCACTAGTATGCAGTGTCCACTGTATGATCACCCCCCCCCCCCCGGGCCACCGACGTCACACTCAATAGTAATATAATGATGTCACTGAAATCTGATCAACTGTGTGTTCTTACTTAACCTATTATAAGTATAGGTTAAGAATTGTAATTAAGAAGCAATAAGCTGCTTATCTTAACATACTAAGAAGGTTAGGTAAGGTCGGTGTTTTCTATGAAGCTTTTCAAGGTAAACTAAAATATTCACAATAAATTAGTATGTCACATATGCACTTATTTAATAAGTCAATATTGACTGTACGAAAGTGCGAGAACGGGTTGGTGTGTTCCCACCCACTCTCTCCTCCCTCCCTCCCTTCCCTCCCACACACACCTCTCCTCACTCCGTCCCCTCACACACTCACCCCCTCCCACTCCTCCCTCCCTTCTGTATTTCTTTAGCTAGAATGCAAACAATAATAGTAGACTGGAACACGTAACCCGTCCTCGACTCAAGTCCATTCCATCCAGCGGTCGACCCCACAGACGCATTCATAAATTTTTACATGCCGTTCTTTCAAAACGGGAATTTTCTCAAATATAAATTAATATTATAATATATTGGCATATTGTACATATATAGGCATATGTTAGGTTAGGTTACGTGTTTAGGTTCTATTGGGGATTATTTGTATTTGTAGTACGTGGGTGAAGCATTTATAGCGTTGTGATTCGAACAAAATTCGTCAGTGAAACACTTGTTCCGGATATGTTCGAACGTCAGCAATTGTGAGTCGTGTGTAAACCACTTTTCATTCATAAATAGGGGGTTTTGCGGGTGCATGGAATCACCTTTGGATCTTTGTTTGGAGGACGAGCTGGGGGGGAGAGAAGAGAGAGGGTGTGGGCGAAACGGGTGAGAAGAAGTGGGTCTAGAAACTCTCAGTTCAGTTGACAAGTGTAGACCTGAAGGTTGGTATTGTGCCACAATGTAAGTGTTGTTGTGGGAGGAAGGAAGAGAAGGTAAGTCTAGTGCAGTCTGCAGATATGGGCACACTGGGCCCAGGGGCCCCACGATTCTAGGGGCCCCATGCTGCCATGGTGTACACCTGAGGTCTCTTGGCAGAGTGGATCGACCTCGACCTCGCGCTGCAAAGACCTGGGATCCAAATTCCTTTTCAAATTATATTTATAATGTTAATAATTTATGCATAACTGTCTGAAGGTAATTAATACTTTAAGGAAGGGCGGGGCGCATCATCTGGGAAGGAATCCCGGGGTATTGCTTTGCCCAGTGTGACAGGGAATTGAGGAAGGGGAAATGGAAGGGAAGGAGTTTCGAAGGAAGAGGGATGAGTAGGGGGAGAGATGGGAAATGAGCGAGGGAGAAAGCGCTCGGCAGGGTGAGAAATAAAAATGAGGTTAGGAGGGTGAGAGGGGAGGAGGGAATGAGAGAAATAGAGGTGAGAGAATGAGAGAAAGTAGGGTGAAGAAAGGAGAGAGCAGCGAGCAAAGTACTATAGTCCTATAACTATCTTGAGATGATTTCGGGGCTTTTTAGTGTCCCCGCGGCCCGGTCCTTGACCAGGCCTCCACCCCCAGGAAGCAGCCCGTGACAGCTGACTAACACCCAGGTACCTAGTTTATTGCTAGGTAACAGGGGCATAGGGTGAAAGAAACTCTGCCCGTTGTTTCTCGCCGGCGCCTGGGATCAAACCCAGGACCACAGGATCACAAGTCCAGCGTGCTGTCCGCTCGGCCGACCGGCTCCCATTGGAAGTAATGTCACAATCAACCCATCTTCTCAACTAGTAGATCGCCTTGTTTAAGTTACAGTAACCAACATTACAAAAGCATCTTACTCTAACAAGCAAAAGCTAACAAACATCTCGGTTTTCAGTGCATGAGACTCAGTAGGTTGGGTGGGTTGCTTGGGTTCGTATGTGTCTGGCTAGGTAAGGAGATTGGATTGTTTATGGAGTGGCCATTCTAGAGAACGGGCTGGCATATGATTGGGCCTCGCTCTCTGGGCAACCTGTTCCCTTACAAATTACGTCTGAATTTGGCCGTTTGCCCGTATGACCGAAAATTAACGTAATTTGAAAATGAAAAAAATTAAAATAAATTTGGATTTTTTTTCCAAAACAGCAAGTTAAGGGTCCTCTGGTAGGTTAGGAGAGCAGGAAATTCTCTTCAAGTTTCAAAACGTTATAAAAAACGTTAATTGAAAGTTTCCTCTCCTAACTTGCCGAGTAAGCCAGAGGACTCAAACAGAAAACGGGACAGTACATTACTTTTATGAGCCGATTTAATTTCAAATTACGTCCATTTTTGGCCATTTCGCGCATACGGGCGAAAAGCGACGTTATATGTAAGAGGACGGGTTGTTCTGGACGCCCTTATGGAAGCCTCGGAGGCAATCACCAAATGACTGGCCAACAATGTGGCCATCAGCCAAGTTAATACAGTTGTCACGTCATGTCCATCCGCTGTGTGGCCACCTTGTTACCTCGCCTGTATGAAGTAACTACATTTACCTGCCATGTTGTTTGACTTATACAAGTCACCAGAAAACAACATCGATTCTACAAATGATTTCCTTCCTTCTTCCCTCACAAACTATCGCTCACCTTCCAAAAACGATCATTAGGATTAAAAGGCTTGTCGTTGTCAAGTCCATTTTTCCATTTTTCAAAAGCCAACTCACAATTATCAAAAACAACTATTCTTTTCGACAAAATATTCAAAAGATTAAAAAATTAATAATCTGCACATTCCTGCTCCAAAAACAAATTAGAAGCGTCACCCCTGGCAGGATTAACACGGTGGAAATACCGTCGTACACAACATGTTATGGTAAGCCTGGTAGTAAAGGATACATGGCGTATATAATTATGGGTCCAGCTGGGGGTAGGGAAGGTCTCTGTGGCTCCTGTCTCCTAGTACATGTGGGCTCTGTGGGGTCATGTGTCCTAGTACATGTGGTCTCTGTGGCTCCTGTCTCCTAGTACAGGTGGGTACAGTCTCCTAGTACATGTGGTCTCAATGGCTCCTGTCTCCTAGTACATGTGGGTACAGTCTCCTAGTACATGTGGTCTCTATGGCTCCTGTCTCCTAGTACATGTGGGTACAGTCTCCTAGTACATGTGGTCTCTATGGCTCCTGTCTCCTAGTACATGTGGTCTCTGTGGCTCCTGTCTCCTAGTACATGTGGTCTCTGTGGGTACAGTCTCCTAGTACATGTGGTCTCTGTGGGTACAGTCTCCTAGTACATGTGGTCTCTGTGGGTACAGTCTCCTAGTACATGTGGTCTCTGTGGGTATAGTCTCCTAGTACATGTGGTCTCTGTGGGTACAGTCTCCTAGTACATGTGGTCTCTGTGGGTACAGTCTCCTAGTACATGTGGTCTCTGTGGGTACAGTCTCCTAGTACATGTGGTCTCTGTGGGTACAGTCTCCTAGTACATGTGGTCTCTGTGGGTACAGTCTCCTAGTACATGTGGTCTCTGTGGCTCCTGTCTCCTAGTTCATGTGGTCTCTGTGGGTACAGTCTCCTAGTACATGTGGTCTCTGTGGCTCCTGTCTCCTAGTACATGTGGTCTCTGTGGGTACAGTCTCCTAGTACATGTGGTCTCTGTGGGTACAGTCTCCTAGTATATGTGGTCTCTGTGGGTACAGTCTCCTAGTAAATGTGGTCTCTGTGGGTACAGTCTCCTAGTACATGTGGTCTCTGTGGGTACAGTCTCCTAGTACATGTGGTCTCTGTGGGTACAGTCTCCTAGTACATGTGGTCTCTGTGGGTCCTGTCTCCTAGTACAGTCAGGGAAAGAAAACCATTAATTTACCCCTCAGTTTATTGGAAAGTGCACAATACCAAAGCTGCATTAATTGTTGTCGTACTCTTCTTTTTATACATATATATACAAGAGTTCTTACATTGTTGTGAAGCTACTAGCACGCATAGCGTTTTTTATTTACCCCGGAATACGACTCGACAACTCGTTTAACAAATGGATTGGCTCGTCGGCAGTTGTTGGGTGCAGACGTGTCGTTCGTAGCGCTCGCCAGTTCCAACCTAGTGGCTGTGTGAGGAGGGTGTCCGTGACGGCTGTGGGGGGTGTTGTCCCCCGGGTGGGCGTGGTACGTCTGTTGGAGACATAAGGACTTACCGGCTTCCATTGAAGAGGACCTCGTCGGCTGGTCAGGGGCCAGATTCACGAAGTAGTTACGCAAGCTCTTACGAACGTGTACATCTTTCCTCAATCTTTGACGACTTTGGTTACATTTATTAAACAGTTTACAAGCATGAAACTTCCCAATCATCTGTTGTTATTGTTATAAACAGCCTCCTGGTGCTTCCGAGCTCATTAACTGTTTAATAATTGCAAACAAAGCCGCCAAAGATTGAGAAAAGATGTACAGGTTCGTAAGTACTTGCGTAACTGCTTCGTGAATCTGGCCCCTGGCTTTTACGGTGCCTGTGGACCACATGTTGGTTGGTGTTGCCCTGGTGGATGTTCTACATGTGCAGTTGTCGGAATTGGTGGGCATCCAGCTGCTGCAGGGGAACCGCGCTGTTGTCAAGTTTCGCCATCAGGAGCCTTTCAGGCGTTTCTGGGGCGGTGTGAGGGGCGTGTTTACCCTCTCCCTGATGCCTCCGGTTCTGTTAAGGTGGTGAACCTCAGCGTCGCCTTGACGTATGTGTCGGTGAGTGGTGCCCCCTTCGAGTTTAACGACGACCTCCTAACTGCAGTGTTTGGACGGTTTGGTACTGTGCTAAGCATTCGTTGGACCAAGGTACTTGCGGGGCACTGTGCTGGGATGCTTGACGGCTCCCGCACCCTGACCATGTCTCTGAAGAGTAGTGTTCTGTCATCTGTGTCCGTGTTGGGTTACACGCTCCGCTGCCTGTATCTGTGACAGCCGCGCACCTGTTACAGGTGTGGTAATGTGGGTCATCTGGCTGCAGCGTGCCACGTGGGAGCAACTGGCAGGGCGCATATTTTTTGTGAGGTCTTCTTTCCACCCCTGTTGACTTCGGACGCTTCTGAGGATGGAGTGAGTGCTGTGTCTGAGGTGCCTGAGGTGCCTGTCTGCTGCTCCACCTGTTGGGGCGGATACTACGCCTTGTACGTCCAGTCTGTTAACTGCTGTGGCCCCAGAGGTAGTTGTTGCGCCAGAGTGTGCGAGTGTCGGGCCGTCGCCCTCACTGCGTGTGGAGGATGTCCCAGTGGAAGTCCATGTGCCGCCCTTGCCTGCGGATGTGGTCCCGACTCCCGGGGACGCAGATTCTTCTATTTTGGAGGGCCTGCCACCCCCGGGGCCGGAGCCTGCCACCCCCGGGGCCGGAGCCTGCCACCCCCGGGGCCGGAGCCTGCCACCCCCGGGGCCGGAGCCTGCCACCCCCGGGGCCGGAGCCTGCCACCCCCGGGGCCGGAGCCTGCCACCCCCGGGGCCTGAGCCTGCCACCCCCGGGGCCGGAGCCTGCCACCCCCGGGGCCTGAGCCTGCCACCCCCGGGGCCGGAGCCTGCCACCCCCGGGGCCGGAGCCTGCCGACCCTGTGAGTTTGGACGCTTGAGCCTGCCGACCCTGTGAGTTGTGATGATGTACCCCCTTTGCAGAAGCGGGCGCGCCGCTGTCCCGGGTCAGTTTCCCAGGATGTGGTGGACTGTGTGAGCGACGTGGCCTCTGTGGGGTCTCCGGCCGGTGTGGGTGTGGACCACGAGGATGTGGTGATGTTGGCCGGACCTGTGAAGGAGACAGGTGGGGATGGTGTTGATACCTGCTTGATGGGGTTCTGGGAGTTGTTCTACTCCCCAAGCCCGGCCCGAGGCCAGGCTTGACTTGTGACAGTTTGGTCCACCAGGCTGTTGCTTGGAGCGGCCCGCAGGCCCACATACCCACCACAGCCCGGTTGGTCCGGTATTCCTTGCAGGAAACAATCTAGTTTCCTCTTGAAGATGTCCACGGTTGTTCCGGCAATATTTCTTATGCTCGCTGGAAGGGTGTTGAACAACCGTGGATCTCTGATGTTTATACAGTGTTTACTGATTGTGCCCATGGCACCGTGGTGCCTGTTCCTGCCTGCGTTTCGGGTGTTGCTCCACTGTGCCCCCCTGCGCCTCCGTGTGCCGGTTCTCCGAATTGGGAGGTTGTTGCACCTGCTGTGACCCCTGGTGTGGATCGTGGTTTAGTTCTCTTGCTGAAAAAGGACACCGGCCGGGGAGTCTCGGCGCTGTATGAACCTGTGCTGCGGGATGTACCGCCGCTCCTGATTGGAGGTGTCGTTGTCGAGATTCCGCAGTATATGCGTCGTCCACGTCGCTCGGATGCGGGTGTGCCCCCGTCGCTCGGATGCGGGTGTGCCCCCGTCGCTCGGATGCGGGTGTGCCCCCGTCGCTCGGATGCGGGTGTGCCCCCGTCGCTCGGATGCGGGTGTGCCCCCGTCGCTCGGATGCGGGTGTGCCCCCGTCGCTCGGATGCGGGTGTGCCCCCGTCGCTCGGATGCGGGTGTGCCCCCGTCGCTCGGATGCGGGTGTGCCCCCGTCGCTGGGATGCGGGTGTGCCCCCGTCGCTCGGATGCGGGTGTGCCCCCGTCGCTCGGATGCGGGTGTGCCCCCGTCGATCGATGCGGCGCTCGGATGCGGGTGTGCCCCCGTCGCTGGGATGCGGGTGTGCCCCCGTCGCAGGATGCCTGGGATGTGTGGCATGCGTACTGTCAGAAATATCCTAAGCGTCTGTTTCCTAAGAAATATTGTTGACCTAGTTCACTGGTGTGTGTTTGTGTTTACTTGTATGTATGTGTGTGCGTTTTGCTTTTTTTGCTTGTTTTTTGTTTGTTTTATGCTCCATTGTCTTCTCCGTGTCTCTCTGTTTTCCGTTCATGTTTCTGTCATTTATGTGTCCTGCTTCGTTACTGTCCCCGGGTTGGCTTGTTTCTGTACGAGTTCATATTATGATCAGGTGCTTCGATGTCTTGTTTAATTTGTATGTCTGTATTTTATAATAAAAAGAAAAAAAAAAGTTTAACAACCAGGTACCCATTCCATGCTGGGTGAACAGAGTTAAGGATTGGCATCCAGTGAATCCTCCCCGGCCAGGATACGAACCCTGGCCAAATCTCTCACGAAGCGCCGGGGAAGTGTGTTACCTCTGCGCCACGGGGGACTGATTGGGTTTGATTATGAATGAATAGGTGCTTTGTAACGACGCGTCTCATTGGTCAAAACACCACTCACCTGTTTACATAATTTATGTAAATTATGTAAATATTTACGAAAATATAATACGGCAAATGAATATATTTAGATCTGTAATCTATGCAAGATAGATCTGTAATCTATGCAAGATAGATCTGTAATCTATGCAAGATAGATCTGTAATCTATGCAAGATAGATCTGTAATCTATGCAAGATAGATCTGTAATCTATGCAAGATAGATCTGTAATCTATGCAAGATAGATCTGTAATCTATGCAAGATAGATCTGTAATCTATGCAAGATAGATCTGTAATCTATGCAAGATAGATCTGTAATCTATGCAAGATAGATCTGTAATCTATGCAAGATAGATCTGTAATCTATGCAAGATAGATCTGTAATCTATGCAAGATAGATCTGTAATCTATGCAAGATAGATCTGTAATCTATGCAAGATAGATCTGTAATCTATCATAATATATATTATAATACGGCAAATGAATATATTTAGATCTGTAATCAAAGGAGATGATGGTCCTATATGTGTGCTTGCGAGTTTATTGACCTTTCATGTTAACAATATAACATTTGATAATGTTATGTACAGTATTGACATTTGGCTGTTGAGGAAGAGACGACATGACGTCATATACAAACGTTTCAAGTGAAAAGTTGTTTGCAAACATTTATATTTGCGAAGAGTTGATATATGACAAGAGACTGCTTGTGGTCGGTCTCAAGCAAGTTATTGGCGTGATGTTGTGCAGTGAATTATGTAACTAGTTCATCAAGACTAACTTCTTTAGCTAAATTAATTTTGAGGTTCAGTCCCCGAGCCCCTTATAATGTCTATAATCCTTTCCACTACTGCCCACAGGATGGGTATGGGGTGCATAATAAATGAACTAAAACTAATTTATATACTCGAATAATGGTATCAAGAACAATAATAATATTGATAATGAATTATAATACTTCCCGATTCGCCTATGAATTTCTGATATTACACATCAATATCAGAAATAAACTGGAGAATAAAAAAGTATTATATTTCATTATCATTCAATATTATTGACAGCAAGAAGACAGAGTAAATAGTATTAGTTTCCTCTATAAGGACTCTGCCTTCCCACTATAACATTTATATTAATCTACTAAAATCCAATGTGTCGGAACACAACAAAGTTGTCAGCGAGTTGCTACAGTATCCCGTCTCGAGGGTGACGCAAACATTTGGAGTCTTACTTACAGTTGGGTTTGCTGAATCTTAAGTGTTTTTGGGCCAACTTAATATATTCCTGAGGTGCTCCCGTGAGTGGTTCCTCATCCCAGGCGTCTCCTTCAGACACCATCCACCGGAAATTACTTGCAAATTTCTGACGCGGATAGCCACTTCCTTTATTCTCCTTCCTCCTCCTCCTCCTCCTCCTCCTTCCCTTTACTGTCGCTTCACACACTTCCTCTTCTCATTTTGTTTCTTAACTCTTAATTTGTTTTTAATTAAACAATTCCTCTTTGCTTCCTATTTTATTTATCCTATTTACAGCCAATCGATTTTATCATCATATGTTTAACAATTTCTTCATGTCAGTTGTCATAACTTCTTGTCATTTGTCGTTGGTATTGTCTGTCAGGCTTCCCTAATTTTGGTATCTGTGCCAAGTCTTGCTTGGTCTCGGATCTCTGCCAAGTCTTGCTTGCTCTCGGATCTCTGCCAAGTCTTGCTTGGTCTCGGATCTCTGCCAAGTCTTGCTTGGTCTCGGATCTCTGCCAAGTCTTGCTTGGTCTCGGATCTCTGCCAAGTCTTGCTTGGTCTCGGATCTCTGCCAAGTCTTGCTTGGTCTCGGATCTCTGCCAAGTCTTGCTTGGTCTCGGATCTCTGCCAAGTCTTGCTTGGTCTCGGATCTCTGCCAAGTCTTGCTTGGTCTCGGATCTCTGCCAAGTCTTGCTTGCTCTCGGATCTCTGCCAAGTCTTGCTTGGTCTTGGATCTCTGCCAAGTCTTGCTTGGTCTCGGATCTCTGCCAAGTCTTGCTTGCTCTCGGATCTCTGCCAAGTCTTGCTTGCTCTCGGATCTCTGCCAAGTCTTGCTTGGTCTCGGATCTCTGCCAAGTCTTGCTTGGTCTCGGATCTCTGCCAAGTCTTGCTTGCTCTCGTATCCTTGTCCTAAACTTGTGCTCTATTTCCTTCTTTACTCACCTAACTTCCTTTCCTAAACAGTCATGATTGCTTATATCATAGATTATTGTTATTTACAGTTTGTCTGTCTGAGGAAACACTTAACGACTGGAGAGAATAAGGGAAATAACGTGGCTTAAAAATTATAACTTTCTTTTCGAGTATCTTGGTTAGGTCCTGACAGCCGAGAGGACACCGCTCGGGATTCGTAGTCCTGCGGTTCCGGGTTCGATCTCCGTTGGAGGCGGAAACAGATGGGCAGAGTTTCTTTCACCTTGATGCCCCTTGCCCCTATTCATAACCGTCACAATTTGTTCATTATGGATCCTATTTAGAACTTCCTTTGATATTAAAAGATAACGTTTCCTTTAACAAATTGTTCACATTAATTGCACAGTGATGAAATGTTTCAGAGGACACTTCCTCTGAAACAATTCCTTCCGCAATTCCTAGGCCTAGTATAGCACATATATGTACTATATTAAGTCTCAGATACCGTGTATTACGCCTAGAATAGTTAGGTTAGCAACGTAAATAAAAAAGTGTATTTACGTTGGCGTGAAACTCGAGTGGTGTGCAATAGACGACAAAGTATACCCGCCGGGAAAAGAAGATTGCAGGAGTTTTACAGTGGCCGGTGCAAAAGTGACACTAGCAGTGTGATATTATAGTATATATATGTATATATTATATATATATATATATATATGTATATATATATATATATATATATATATATATATATATATATATATTAGTATATTTTGGTAGTAGTCTTTCCTGTAGACATATATTATTAAATATGACCGAAAAAGTATGATTAATAATTCTAACACGAATTTTCTCAATCTTTCGTACATTTCTTATCACTGTTGGTGGTAATTCAAAAATCAATTCTCCAAAATTCATTTTTATTTCTAGTCTGACGCGACACTTGAGCGCGTTTCGTAAAACTTATTACATTTTCAAAGACTTTAGTTTACACATACACAACTGAATAGAACTTACACATCTCCGATTTGTTTATATCTACATTTTAGTGAGGTGGTATTAATAGGGTATTAAATTCATCAACACAAGACAGAACACGAAACAATGGGTATTGAATGGAAGTGATTATAGTAAGCCTATTGGTCCATATTTCTTGATGCTTCTATATTGGAGCGGAGTCTTGGGGTGGGTAGAATATAGTTGTGCATTAATTGGCTGTTGATTGCTGGTGTTGACTTCTTAATGTGTAGTGCCTCGCAAACGTCAAGCCGCCTGCTATCGCTGTATCTATCGATGATTTCTGTGTTGCTTACTAGGATTTCTCTGGCGATGGTTTGGTTGTGGGAAGAGATTATATGTTCCTTAATGGAGCCCTGTTGCTTATGCATCGTTAAACGCCTAGAAAGAGATGTTGTTGTCTTGCCTATATACTGTTTTTTTTGAGCTTACAGTCCCCAAGAGGGCATTTGAAGGCATAGACGACGTTGGTCTCTTTTAAAGCGTTCTGCTTTGTGTCTGGAGAGTTTCTCATGAGTAGGCTGGCCGTTTTTCTGGTTTTATAGTAGATCGTCAGTTGTATCCTCTGATTTTTGTCTGTAGGGATAACGTTTCTATTAACAATATCTTTCAGGACCCTTTCCTTCGTTTTATGGGCTGTGGAAAAGAAGTTCCTATAAAATAGTCTAATAGGGGGTATAGGTGTTGTGTTAGTTGTCTCTTCAGAGGTTGCATGGCGTTTCACTTTCCTTCTTATGATGTCTTCGACGAAACCATTGGAGAAGCCGTTGTTGACTAGGACCTGCCTTACCCTACAGAGTTCTTCGTCGACTTGCTTCCATTCTGAGCTGTGGCTGAGAGCACGGTCGACATATGCGTTAACAACACTCCTCTTGTTGTACAAGAGGAGTGTTGTACAAGAGGAGTCTTGTACCTGCCCAGACAGGTACAAGAGGAGTGTTGTTAACGCATATGTCGACCGTGCTCTCAGCCACAGCTCAGAATGGAAGCAAGTCGACGAAGAACTCTGTAGGGTAAGGAAATTAGAGCAGCCTCGTATAGGCTTTTAGCAGTTTATTGTCTTATGAAGATAAAGATCTGTTAATATTCCTGCTCGACCCACACACGAATCAATCTTCCTACAGAGTAGTGTGATGACTTATGGGAAATAATCAAAAGAAGCGCTTCAATATATTGGCCGATTCAAAATGCTATTTTGCAGCATATTATCCTCCCCCCCCCCTCCCTGAACCACCAAGTTACCTCGTTGTTGAGAACGACCCTTAACACTCTCCCACTCCATAATGAGCTCACATTTCCGGAAAACTAATGTGACGGGAGTCTTAATAAAGTTATCCAATAAAAAACAACTCCGTGAGGGCAACGTTTTCTGTGTCTCGCCGTCAGTGATGTCAGAGAGAACTGAACGTTAAGAAAAATGAGAATGAAAGAAAATGGGCGGGAAAAGTTATTATATATTGCCGGCAGAAAGACGGATGTCGCCCGAGCACCAACCCCTGTGAGAACCATGGCACCATGAGGCCAGCTGCCCATGCCAACGGCGCCATGGGACCAGCAGCCCATGACAACGGCGCCATGAGACCAGCTGCCCATGGCAACGGCACCATGGAGCCAGCTGCCCATGGCAACGGCACCATGGGACCAGCTGCCCATGGCAACGGCACCATGGAGCCAGCTGCCCATGACAACGGCACCATGGGACCAGCTGCCCATGGCAACGACACCATGGGACCAGCAGCCCATGGCACCGGCACCATGGAGCCAGCTGCCCATGGCAACGGCACCATGGAGCCAGCTGCCCATGGCAACGGCACCATGGGACCAGCTGCCCATGGCAACGGCACCATGGAGGCAGCTGCCCATGACAACGGCACCATGGGACCAGCTGCCCATGGCAACGGCACCATGGGACCAGCTGCCCATGGCAACGGCACCATGGGACCAGCTGCCCATGGCAACACCATGGGACCAGCTGCCCATGGCAATGGCACCATGGGACCAGCTGCCTATGGCAACGGCACCATGGGACCAGCTGCCCATGGCAACGGCACCATGGGACCAGCTGCCCATGGAAACGACACCATGGGACCAGCTGCCCATGGAAACGACACCATGGGACAAGCTGCCCATGGCAACGGCACCATGGAGCTAGCTGCCCATGGCAACGGCACCATGGGACCAGCTGCCCATGCCAACGACACCATAAGGCCAGCTGTCCATGGCAACGGCACCATGGGACCAGCTGCCCATGGCAACGGCACCATGGAGCCAGCTGCCCATGGCAACGGCACCATGGGACCAGCTGCCCATGGCAACACCATGGGACCAGCTGCCCATGGCAATGGCACCATGGGACCAGCTGCCTATGGCAACTGCACCATGGGACCAGCTGCCCATGGCAACGGCACCATGGGACCAGCTGCCCATGGAAACGACACCATGGGACCAGCTGCCCATGGAAACGACACCATGGGACAAGCTGCCCATGGCAACGGCACCATGGAGCTAGCTGCCCATGGCAACGGCACCATGGGACCAGCTGCCCATGCCAACGACACCATAAGGCCAGCTGTCCATGGCAACGGCACCATGGGACCAGCTGCCCATGGCAACGGCACCATGGAGCCAGCTGCCCATGGCAACGGCACCATGGGACCAGCTGCCCATGGCAACGGCACCATGGAGCCAGATGCCCATGGCAACGGCACCATGAGACCAGCAGCCCATGACAACGGCACCATAAGGCCAGCTGTCCATGGCAACGGCACCATGGGACCAGCTGCCCATGGCAACGGCACCATGGAGCCAGCTGCCCATGGCAACGGCGCCATGAGACCAGCTGCCCATGGCAACGGCACCATGGAGCTAGCTGCCCATGACAACGGCACCATGGGACCAGCTGCCCATGGCAACGACACCATGGGACCAGCTGCCCATGCCAACGGCACCATAAGGCCAGCTGTCCATGGCAACGGCACCATGGGACCAGCTGCCCATGGCAACGGCACCATGGAGCCAGCTGCCCATGGCAACGGCACCATGGAGCCAGATGCCCATGGCAACGGCACCATGGGACCAGCTGCCCATGGCAACGGCACCATGGAGCCAGCTGCCCATGGCAACGGCACCATGGAGCCAGCTGCCCATGGCAACGGCACCATGGAGCCAGCTGCCCATGGCAACGGCACCATGGAGCCAGCTGCCCATGACAACGGCACCATGGGACCAGCTGCCCATGGCAACGGCACCATGGGACCAGCAGCCCATGACAACGGCGCCATGAGACCAGCTGCCCATGGCAACGGCACCATGGGACCAGCAGAACATGACAACGGCGCCATGAGACCAGCTGCCCATGGCAACGGCACCATGGGACCAGCAGCCCATGACAACGGCGCCATGAGACCAGCTGCCCATGGCAACGGCACCATGGGACCAGCTGCCCATGGCAACGGCACCATGGAGCCAGCTGCCCATGGCAACGGCACCATGGGACCAGCAGCCCATGACAACGGCGCCATGAGACCAGCTGCCCATGGCAACGGCACCATGGAGCCAGCTGCCCATGGCAACGGCACCATGGAGGCAGCTGCCCATGACAACGGCACCATGGGACCAGCTGCCCATGGCAACGGCACCATGGGACCAGCTGCCCATGGCAACGGCACCATGGGACCAGCTGCCCATGGCAACGACACCATGGGACCAGCTGCCCATGGCAATGGCACCATGGGACCAGCTGCCCATGGCAACGGCACCATGGGACCAGCTGCCCATGGCAACGGCACCATGGGACCAGCTGCCCATGGAAACGACACCATGGGACCAGCTGCCCATGGAAACGACACCATGGGACAAGCTGCCCATGGCAACGGCACCATGGAGCTAGCTGCCCATGGCAACGGCACCATGGGACCAGCTGCCCATGCCAACGGCACCATAAGGCCAGCTGTCCATGGCAACGGCACCATGGGACCAGCTGCCCATGGCAACGGCACCATGGAGCCAGCTGCCCATGGCAACGGCACCATGGGACCAGCTGCCCATGGCAACGGCACCATGGAGCCAGATGCCCATGGCAACGGCACCATGAGACCAGCAGCCCATGACAACGGCACCATAAGGCCAGCTGTCCATGGCAACGGCACCATGGGACCAGCTGCCCATTGCAACGGCACCATGGAGCCAGCTGCCCATGGCAACGGCGCCATGAGACCAGCTGCCCATGGCAACCTCACCATGGAGCCAGCTGCCCATGACAACGGCACCATGGGACCAGCTGCCCATGGCAACGACACCATGGGACCAGCTGCCCATGCCAACGGCACCATAAGGCCAGCTGTCCATGGCAACGGCACCATGGGACCAGCTGCCCATGGCAACGGCACCATGGAGCCAGCTGCCCATGGCAACGGCACCATGGAGCCAGATGCCCATGGCAACGGCACCATGGGACCAGCTGCCCATGGCAACGGCACCATGGAGCCAGCTGCCCATGGCAACGGCACCATGGAGCCAGCTGCCCATGGCAACGGCACCATGGAGCCAGCTGCCCATGACAACGGCACCATGGGACCAGCTGCCCATGGCAACGGCACCATGGGACCAGCTGCCCATGGCAACGGCACCATGGGACCAGCTGCCCATAGCAACGGCACCATGGAGCCAGCTGCCCATGGCAACGGCACCATGGAGCAAGATGCCCATGGCAACGGCACCATGGGACCAGCTGCCCATGGCAACGGCACCATGGAGCCAGCTGCCCATGGCAACGGCACCATGGGACCAGCTGCCCATGGTAACGGCACCATGGGACCAGCTGCCCATGACAACGGCACCATGGGACCAGCTGCCCATGGCAACGGCACCATGGGACCAGCTGCCCATGGCAACGGCACCATGGGACCAGCTGCCCATGGCAACGGCACCATGAGACCAGCTGCCCATGACAACGGCACCATGGGACCAGCTGCCCATGGCAACGGCACCATGGGACCAGCTGCCCATGGCAACGGCACCATGAGACCAGCTGCCCATGACAACGGCACCATGGGACCAGCTGCCCATGACAACGGCACCATGGGACCAGCTGCCCATGGCAACGGCACCATAGGACCAGCTGCCCATGGCAACGGCACCATGGGACCAGCAGCCAATGGCAACGGCACCATGGAGCCAGCTGCCCATGGCAACGGCACCATGAGACCAGCTGCCCATGGCAACGGCACCATGGAGCCAGCTGTCCATGGCAACGGCACCATGGAGCTAGCTGTCCATGGCAACGGCACCATGGGACCAGCTGCCCATGGCAACGGCGCCATGAGACCAGCTGTCCATGGCAACGGCACCATGGAGCCAGCTGTCCATGGCAACGGCACCATGAGACCAGCTGCCCATGGCAACGGCACCATAGGACCAGCTGCCCATGACAACGGCACCATGGAGCCAGCTGCCCATGGCAACGGCACCATGGGACCAGCTGCCCATGGCAACGGCACCATGGGACCAGCTGCCCATGGCAACGGCACCATGGGACCAGCTGCCCATGACAACGGCACCATGGGACCAGCTGTCCATGGCAACGGCACCATGAGACCAGCTGCCCATGGCAACGGCACCATAGGACCAGCTGCCCATGGCAACGGCACCATGGGACCAGCTGCCCATGGCAACGGCACCATGGGACCAGCTGCCCATGGCAAGGGCACCATAGGACCAGCTGCCCATGACAACAATGATGAGCTAATCAGACACATTACTGTCTCAGACACTACGTACTCGGACCACAAGCTCATAGACGTCCAAACTAACATTAATAACGGTAGTAGGCCCAAGAGAAACAACAAGCGAGAAGGGTTATTCAGTAAATTCAATTTTAATAATAAAAGGATAGACTGGGAGAAAATAAACATGAAACTTACAAACATTCAATGGGAAAATGTTCTAAGAAATAAAAATCCTACACAGGGAATATAAAAACTGACTTCTGAAGCATATGAAGTCTGTCTGAAACATGTTCCTTCGAGGAAAGCCAGAAAAAGGTCCAATGTAGAAAGAGAACGCAGACGACATTACAAATGAAGGAAGAAATTAACGGAAATGCTTAAGCAGACACGACTTTCCATACAAAGAAGGAATAACTTAAACAGGGAGATTGAAGAAATCGAACAGAGACTGAAGCATTCATATCAGACTGAAGAAAGGCAACTGGAGCAGAAAGTAATTCAAGAAAGTAAAGCAATTCACAAAATATTTCTTCACATATGCTAAATCAAAAGCAAAAACCACTGCAGTATTGGACCTATTCGTATTAGTGAAGATTCATACACTGAGAATGACAAAGTAATTAACGAAATTCCTGAAAAAGCAATATCTTCTTGAGGTTATCTTGAGATGATTTCGGGGCTTTTTAGTGTCCTCGCGGCCCGGTCCTCGACCAGGCCTCCACCCCCAGAAAGCAGCCCGTGACAGCTGACTAACACCCAGGTACCTATTTTACTGCTAGGTAACAGGGGCATAGGGGCGAAAGAAACTCTGCCCAATGTTTCTCGCCGGCGCCTGGGATCGAACCCAGGATCACAAGCCCAGCGTGCGGTCCGCTCGGCCGACCGGCCTGCCCGGTCATGTCCAATATGAGGACATGTTTAGCACTCCGATAAACAGCATGGAAGTGGAAGATCCGGACAACTTCTATATGCATGATATTCAAACACCTGTAAATATAACTGACATCAACACGAGCATAACAGATTTTGAAAGAGAAATTGACAATATGCTCATGCACTCAGCCCCGGGTCCAGACTCATGGAATTCAATATTCATAAAGAAATGCAAAGTGACGGTAGCACAGGCACTTAGTATAGTGTGGAGGAAGAGCTTGGACACGGGGAAGATACCAGATGCGCTTAAAGTAGCAGACATTGCCCCTCTACACAAGGGAGGTTATCTTGAGGTTATCTTGAGATGATTTCGGGGCTTTTTAGTGTCCCCGCGGCCCGGTCCTCGACCAGGTCCACCCCCAGGAAGAGGGACCAAAGCATTGGAAAAAAAATTATAGACTAGATGCACTAACGTCCTACATAATAAAAGTATTTGAGACAGTGATCAGGAGTCGGGTCACTTGATTTATGGAAACAGATGACCTCCACAATCCAGGCCAACATGCAGGAAGATCATGCCTCTCACAGCTACATGACCATTACGACAAAATCACCGAGGCATTAGAAGAAAACCAGAATGCAGATGTTGTATACACAGACTTTGCAAGAGCATTTGACAAATGTGACCATGGAGTGATAACACACAAAATGAGGTCAATGGGAATAACTGGTAAAGTACGTAGGATGCTGGATACTCAATTTCCTGTCGAACAGAACACAAAGAGTAACAGGCAGTCAAATAAAATCGAGTCCAAGCGCAGTTAAAAGCTCTGTACCTCAGGTATAGTTTTTGCACCACTGCTGTTCCTTATTCTCATATCAGATATAGACAAAAATACAAGTCACAGCTTCGTGTCATCCTTTGCAGATGACACTAAAATCAGCATGAAAATTACCTCTGCTGAAGACATTGAAAAACTTCAAGCAGATATTAATAAAGTTTTCGACTGGGCAACACAAAATAACATGATGTTTAACAGTGATAAATTCCAGGTGCTCAGGTACGGTTAAAATGAGGACCTTACACATAATACAGGGTACAAAACACAATCGAATCTTCCCATAGTAGGAAAATAGCATGTAAAGGATTTGGCAATAATGATGTCTGACGACCTAACGTTTAGGGAGCATAACCAAGCAAATATTGCGTCAGCCAGAAAAATGATCGGATGGATTACGCTGGGAGAGAGTATTCACTCTCAGTATCATAATGGAATGACACTGAACTCTTGAAGAGTTCAGTATCATTCCATCCAGGTAGATGTCAGTCTTGTGTCAGAAGAAGCTTCACTTGCGCAATACATTCAGATCTCTATCAGTGACTCAAGTTCCTGATGAACGTGACTCAAATGGTGAGAACTTGGTCAAGTTCTGTATTTTGGAAAGTAGTCGTGACAACTAAGCCAGTTATTAAAGTATTGTGTTAAACTGTTTATTGATCTGACCAATATGTCAGTTTATTGGGTTAAATTGCTGTGGAAATGTCACTTTAGTGACACAAGTATGTCAACGTGACATACTTGTGTTCAGAAATCCATTTAGTGCAAAGAGTAACAATCATTGAAGACTGGGGTGAGTCAGTTCAAAGACTCATCAGTACTCCAAGGTTATTCTGCGGGGTTGATAACGGTAGTAGGCCCAAGAGAAACAACAAGCGAGAAGGGTTATTCAGTAAATTCAATTTTAATAATAAAAGGATAGACTGGGAGAAAATAAACATGAAACTTACAAACATTCAATGGGAAAATGTTCTAAGAAATAAAAATCCTACACAGGGAATATAAAAACTGACTTCTGAAGCATATGAAGTCTGTCTGAATCATGTTCCTTTGAGGAAAGCCAGAAAAAGGTCCAATGTAGAAAGAGAACGCAGACGACATTACAAATGAAGGAAGAAATTAACGGAAATGCTTAAGCAGACACGACTTTCCATACAAAGAAGGAATAACTTAAACAGGGAGATTGAAGAAATCGAACAGAGACTGAAGCATTCATATCAGACTGAAGAAAGGCAACTGGAGCAGAAAGCAATTCAAGAAGTAAAGCAATTCACAAAATATTTCTTCACATATGCTAAATCAAAAGCAAAAACCACTGCAAGTATTGGACCTATTCGTATTAGTGAAGATTCATACACTGAGATTGACAAAGTAATTAACGAAATCCTGAAAAAGCAATATCTTCTTGAGGTTATCTTGAGATGATTTCGGGGCTTTTTAGTGTCCTCGCGGCCCGGTCCTCGACCAGGCCTCCACCCCCAGAAAGCAGCCCGTGACAGCTGACTAACACCCAGGTACCTATTTTACTGCTAGGTAACAGGGGCATAGGGGTGAAACAAACTCTGCCCAATGTTTCTCGCCGGCGCCTGGGATCGAACCCAGGATCACAAGTCCAGCGTGCGGTCCGCTCGGCCGACCGGCCTGCCCGGTCATGTCCAATATGAGGACATGTTTAGCACTCCGATAAACAGCATGGAAGTGGAAGATCCGGACAACTTCTATATGCATGATATTCAAACACCTGTAAATATAACTGACATCAACACGAGCATAACAGATTTTGAAGAGAAATTGACAATATGCTCATGCACTCAGCCCCGGGTCCAGACTCACGGAATTCAATATTCATAAAGAAATGCAAAGTGCCGGTAGCACAGGCACTTAGTATAGTGTGGAGGAAGAGCTTGGACACGGGGGAGATACCAGATGCGCTTAAAGCAGCAGACACTGCCCCTCTACACGAGGGAGCAAAGCATTGGAAAAAAAATGGAGACCAGTTGCACTAACGTCCCACATAATAAAAGTATTTGAGACAGTGATCAGGAGTCGGGTCACTTGATTTATGGAAACAGATGACCTCCACAATCCAGGCCAACATGCAGGAAGATCATGCCTCTCACAGCTACATGACCATTACGACAAAATCACCGAGGCATTAGAAGAAAACCAGAATGCAGATGTTGTGTACACAGACTTTGCAAAAGCATTTGACAAATGTGACCATGGAGTGATAAAACACAAAATGAGGTCAATGGGAATAACTGGTAAAGTACGTAGGATGCTGGATACTCAATTTCCTGTCGAACAGAACACAAAGAGTAACAGGCAGTCAAATAAAATCGAGTCAAAGCGCAGTTAAAAGCTTTGTACCTCAGGGTATAGTTTTTGCACCACTGCTGTTCCTTATTCTCATATCAGATATAGACAAAAATACAAGTCACAGCTTCGTGTCATCCTTTGCAGATGACACTAAAATCAGCATGAAAATTACCTCTGCTGAAGACATTGAAAAACTTCAAGCAGATATTAATAAAGTTTTCGACTGGGCAACAGAAAATAACATGATGTTTAACAGTGATAAATTCCAGGTGCTCAGGTACGGTTAAAATGAGGACCTTAAACATAATACAGGGTACAAAACACAATCGAATCTTCCCATAGTAGGAAAATAGCATGTAAAGGATTTGGCAATAATGATGTCTGACGACCTAACGTTTAGGGAGCATAACCAAGCAAATATTGCGTCAGCCAGAAAAATGATCGGATGGATTACGCTGGGAGAGAGTATTCACTCTCAGTATCATAATGGAATGACACTGAACTCTTGAAGAGTTCAGTATCATTCCATCCAGGTAGATGTCAGTCTTGTGTCAGAAGAAGCTTCACTTGCGCAATACATTCAGATCTCTATCAGTGACTCAAGTTCCTGATGAACGTGACTCAAATGGTGAGAACTTGGTCAAGTTCTGTATTTTGGAAAGTAGTCGTGACAACTAAGCCAGTTATTAAAGTATTGTGTTAAACTGTTTATTGATCTGACCAATATGTCAGTTTATTGGGTTAAATTGCTGTGGAAATATGTCACTTTAGTGACACAAGTATGTCAACGTGACATACTTGTGTTCAGAAATCCATTTAGTGCAAAGAGTAACAATCATTGAAGACTGGGGTGAGTCAGTTCAAAGACTCATCAGTACTCCAAGGTTATTCTGCGGGGTTCATGTAGTACTTAAGTAACGGTTATCAGAGTTGAGATAACCGGTCAAGAAAAAGATACTTTTTTTTGCAGTCAATAAACACAAAGGAGATGGCAGCAGTCTCCCCTTTCCTCTCCCCGGTGGAGGCGGAGACAAATGGGCAAAAATGTTGCTTTCACCCTGATGCTCCTGTTCACCTAGTAGTAAATAGGTACCCGGGAGTTAGACAGCTGCTACGGGCTGATTCCTGGGGGGGGGGGGGGGTAACAAAAAGAAGCCCTGGTCGAGGACCGGGCCGCGGGAACGTTAAGCCCCGAAATTATCTCAAGATAACCTCAAGAAGAACCGCCCTCCTTAATAACCGATGTAAATTCTTCCCCCTTCGTCCTGCCCTGAGAATGAGTAGCAGTCCCCCCCCCCCCCCATTCCCTTCCCCTGCTCTCTGGGTTATCTAAGGGACGAGTACGCCCCTTTCTGTGTAACTAAAGCTAGGAAATAGTTGCTAGAGTGAGTAAAGCTTATAATTAAGATTAAGGGTGGCCTTTACTCCCAGAGTAAGAGGTAAGAGCGGGGAACAGGGGTAAATTACCCCAAATGGGGCAAAAATTAATTTTTTTAGGGTAAAGAAACCTAAAAAAATAAATATAAGTATACAACAAACTGTATACTATTTTTTTAGAAAACGTCAGTAATTGTTTGAATTTTCGAAACTATAGAACAAGGGGTTCTATAGTTTTATATAGAATATAGTCTATGTGATATAGTCTATTATTTCATCACAAGTGATTGTGAGGTAATGCCAAAGAAAGTTCTCCAGTCCCAGAGTAATTAATTGGCTAGTCGAAGGCAAAGATAATCCAAGGAATCAATTAAGCTAAGTAGAGGAGACCAGGAGCAGGTAAGAGTTCCATATTACCCACTATCCCCCTCACCCCTTCCCCCTCCCAACCACCAGCCCCATAACACCACCACCACCAGCCCCATAACACAACCACCACCAGCCCCATAACACCACCACCACCAGCCCCATAACACAACCACCACCAGCCCCACAGCACCACCACCACCATCCCACAGCACCAACACCACCAGCCCCACAGCAGCACCACCACCGGCCCCACAGAACCACCACCACCAGCCCCCCAGAAACACCACCACCACCAGCCCCACAGCACCACCACCACCAGCCCCACAACACCAACACCACCAGCCCCACAGTACCACCACCACCAGCCCCACAGCAGCACCACCACCAGCCCCACAGAACCACCACCACCAGCCCCCCAGAAACACCACCACCACCAGCCCCACAGCACCACCACCACCAGCCCCACAGCACCACCACCACCAGCCCCACAGCACCACCACCACCAGCCCCACAACACCAACACCACCAGCCCCACAGTACCACCACCACCACCAGCCCCACAACACCACCACCACCAACCCCACAGCAGCACCACCACCAGCCCCACAGAACCACCACCACCAGCCCCCCAGAAACACCACCACCACCAGCCCCACAACACCAACACCCCCACAACACCACCACCACCAGCCCCACAACACCATCACCACCACAACACCACCAGCCCCACAACACCACCACCACCAGCCCCACAACACCACCACCACAACCCCACAACACCACCACCACCACCAGCCCCACAAAACCACCAGCCCCACACTACCACCACCACCAGCCCCACAACACCACCACCACCAGCCCCACAACACCACCACCACCAGCCCCACAACACCACCACCATCAGCCCCACACCACCACCAACACCAGCCCCACACCACCACCAACACCAGCCCCACAACACACCACCACCAGCCCCACAACACCACCACCAGCCCCACACCACCACCAACACCAGCCCCACAATACCACCACCAGCCCCACAACACCACCACCACCACCAGCCCCACACCACCACCACCAGCCCCACACCACCACCACCAGCCCCACAGCCCCACCACCTCCAGCCCCACAGCACCACCACCAGCCCCAGAGCACAACCACCACCAGCCCCACACCACCACCACCAGCCTCACAACACCACCACCAGCCCCACAACACCACCACCAACCCCACACCACCACCACCAGCCCCACAGCACCACCACCACCAGCCCCACAGCACCACCACCACCAGCCCCACAGCACCACCACCACCAGCTCCACAGCACCACCACCACCAGCCCCACAGCACCACCACCACCAGCCCCACAACACCACCACCACCAGCCCCACACCATCACCACCATCAGCCCCACACCATCACCACCAGCCCCACAGCACCACCACCAGCCCCACAACACCACCACCACCAGCCTCACATCACCACCACCACCAGCCCCACAACACCACCACCAGCCCCACAGCACCACCACCACCAGCCCCACATCACCACTACCAACCCCACACCCCACCACCACCACCAGCCCCACACCACCACCACCACCAGCCCCACAATACCACCACCAGCCCCACAACACCACCACCAACCCCACACCACCACCACCAGCCCCACAGCACCACCACCACCAGCCCCACAGCACCACCACCAGCCCCACAGCATCACCACCACCAGCACCACCACCACCAGCCCCACAACACCACCACCACCAGCCCCACACCATCACCACCAGCCCCACACCACCAGCACCACCAGCCCCACAACACCACCACCAGCCCCACAACACCACCACCAACCCCACACCACCACCACCAGCCCCACAGCACCACCACCACCAGCCCCACAGCACCACCACCAGCCCCACAGCACCACCAGCACCACCACCACCAGCCCCACAACACCACCACCAGCCCCACAGCACCACCACCAGCCCCACAGCACCACCAGCACCACCACCACCAGCCCCACAACACCACCACCAGCCCCACAACACCACCACCACCAGCCTCACAACACCACCACCAGCCCCACACCACCACCACCAGCCCCACAGCCCCACCACCTCCAGTCCCACAGCACCACCACCAGCCCCAGAGCACAACCACCACCAGCCCCACACCACCACCACCAGCCCCACAACACCACCACCAGCCCCACAACACCACCACCAACCCCACACCACCACCACCAGCCCCACAGCACCACCACCACCAGCTCCACAGCACCACCACCACCAGCCCCACAGCACCACCACCACCAGCCCCACAGCACCACCACCACCAGCCCCACAGCACCACCACCACCAGCCCCACAACACCACCACCACCAGCCCCACACTATCACCACCATCAGCCCCACACCATCACCACCAGCCCCACAGCACCACCACCAGCCCCACAACACCACCACCACCAGCCTCACAACACCACCACCAGCCCCATAGCACCACCACCACCAACCCCACAGCACCACCACCACCAACCCCACAGCACCACCACCACCAACCCCACAACACCACCACCACCAGCCCCACACCATCACCACCACCAGCCCCACAACACCACCACCACCAGCCCCACAACACCACCACCACCAGCCCCACATCATCACCACCAGCCTCACAACACCACCACCACCAGCCCCACAACACCACCACCACCAGCCCCACAGCACCACCACCACCAGCCCCACAACACCACCACCACCAGCCCCACACTATCACCACCATCAGCCCCACACCATCACCACCAGCCCCACAGCACCACCACCAGCCCCACAACACCACCACCACCAGCCTCACAACACCACCACCACCAGCCTCACAACACCACCACCAGCCCCACAGCACCACCACCACCAGCCCCACAACACCACTACCAACCTCACACCACCACCACCACCACCAGCCCCACACCACCACCACCACCAGCCCCACAATACCACCACCAGCCCCACAACACCACCACCAACCCCACACCACCACCACCAGCCCACAGCACCACCACCACCAGCCCCACAGCACCACCACCAGCCCCACAGCACCACCACCAGCCCCACAGCACCACCACCACCAGCCCCACAACACCACCACCACCACCAGCCCCACACCATCACCACCAGCCCCACACCACCACCACCACCAGCCCCACAATACCACCACCAGCCCCACAACACCACCACCAACCCCACACCACCACCACCAGCCCCACAGCACCACCTCCACCAGCCCCACAGCACCACCACCACCAGCCCCACAGCACCACCACCAGCCCCACAGCACCACCAGCACCACCACCACCAGCCCCACAACACCACCACCAGCCCCACAACACCACCACCACCAGCCTCACAACACCACCACCACCAGCCCCACACCATCACCACCACCAGCCCCACAACACCACCACCACCAGCTCTACAGCACCATCACCAGCCCCACAACACCACCACCAGCCCCTTAACACCAACACAGCCCCACAACACCACTACCAGCCCCACACCACCACCACCAGCCCCACAGCACCACCACCAACCCCACACCACCACCACCAGCCCCACAGCACCACCACCACCAGCCCCACAGCACCACCACCAGCCCCACAGCACCACCACCAGCCCCACAGCACCACCACCAGCCCCCACCACCACCACCAGCCCCACACCACCACCACCACCAGCCCCACACCACCACCACCAGCCCCCCACCACCACCACCAGCCCACAACACCACCACCACCAGCCCCACAGCACCACCACCAGCCCCACCACCACCACCACCAGCCCCACACCACCACCACCACCAGCTCCACACCACCACCACCACCAGCCCCACACCACCACCACCACCAGCCCCACACCACCACCACCACCAGCCCCACACCAACACCACCACCAGCTCCACACCACCACCACCAGCCCCACACCACCACCACCACCAGCCCCACACCACCACCACCACCAGCCCCACACCACCACCACCAGCCCCACACCACCACCACCACCAGCCCCACACCACCACCACCACCAGCCCCACAGCCAACGCTCCACACCACCACCACCACCAGCCCCACACCACCACCACCACCAGCCCCACACCACCACCACCACCAGCCCCACACCACCACCACCACCAGCCCCACACCACCACCACCACCAGCCCCACACCACCACCACCACCAGCCCCACACCACCACCACCACCAGTCCCACACCACCACCACCACCAGTCCCACACCACCACCACCACCAGTCCCACACCACCACCACCACCAACCCCACAAGCACCACCACCAGCCCCACAGCACCACCACCAGCCCCCACCACCACCACCACCAGCCCCACACCACCACCACCACCAGCCCCACACCACCACCACTAGGACCCACCACCACCACCAGCCCCACAGCACCACCACCAGCCCCACAGCACCACCACCAGGACCCACCACCACCACCAGCCCCACAGCACCACCACCAGCCCCACACCACCACCACCACCACCAGCCCCACACCACCACCACCAGCTTTACAGCACCACCACCCAGCCCCACACCACCACCACTAGGACCCACCACCACCACCAGCCCCACAGCACCACCACCAGCCCCACAGCACCACCACCACCAGCCCCACAGCACCACCACCAGGACCCACCACCACCACCAGCCCCACAGCACCACCACCAGCCCCACACCACCACCACCACCACCCCCACAGCACCACCACCACCAGCCCCCACCACCACCACCACCAGCCCCACAGCACCACCACCAGCCCCACACCACCACCACCACCAGCCCCACAGCACCATCACCACCAGCCCCCACCACCACCACCAGCCCCACACCACCACCACCAGCCCCACAGCATCACCACCACCAGCACCACCACCACCAGCCCCACAGCACCACCAGCACCACCACCACCAGCCCCACAACACCACCACCAGCCCCACAGCACCACCACCAGCCCCACAGCACCACCAGCACCACCACCACCAGCCCCACAACACCACCACCAGCCCCACAACACCACCACCACCAGCCTCACAACACCACCACCAGCCCCACACCACCACCACCAGCCCCACAGCCCCACCACCTCCAGTCCCACAGCACCACCACCAGCCCCAGAGCACAACCACCACCAGCCCCACACCACCACCACCAGCCCCACAACACCACCACCAGCCCCACAACACCACCACCAACCCCACACCACCACCACCAGCCCCACAGCACCACCACCACCAGCCCCACAGCACCACCACCACCAGCCCCACAGCACCACCACCACCAGCCCCACAGCACCACCACCACCAGCCCCACAGCACCACCACCACCAGCCCCACAACACCACCACCACCAGCCCCACACTATCACCACCATCAGCCCCACACCATCACCACCAGCCCCACAGCACCACCACCAGCCCCACAACACCACCACCACCAGCCTCACAACACCACCACCAGCCCCATAGCACCACCACCACCAACCCCACAGCACCACCACCACCAACCCCACAGCACCACCACCACCAACCCCACAACACCACCACCACCAGCCCCACACCATCACCACCACCAGCCCCACAACACCACCACCACCAGCCCCACAACACCACCACCACCAGCCCCACATCATCACCACCAGCCCCACAACACCACCACCACCAGCCCCACAACACCACCACCACCAGCCCCACAGCACCACCACCACCAGCCCCACAACACCACCACCACCAGCCCCACACTATCACCACCATCAGCCCCACACCATCACCACCAGCCCCACAGCACCACCACCAGCCCCACAACACCACCACCACCAGCCTCACAACACCACCACCACCAGCCTCACAACACCACCACCAGCCCCACAGCACCACCACCACCAGCCCCACAACACCACTACCAACCTCACACCACCACCACCACCACCAGCCCCACACCACCACCACCACCACCCCCACAATACCACCACCAGCCCCACAACACCACCACCAACCCCACACCACCACCACCAGCCCCACAGCACCACCACCACCAGCCCCACAGCACCACCACCAGCCCCACAGCACCACCACCAGCCCCACAGCACCACCACCACCAGCCCCACAACACCACCACCACCACCAGCCCCACACCATCACCACCAGCCCCACACCACCACCACCACCAGCCCCACAATACCACCACCAGCCCCACAACACCACCACCAACCCCACACCACCACCACCAGCCCCACAGCACCACCTCCACCAGCCCCACAGCACCACCACCACCAGCCCGACAGCACCACCACCAGCCCCACAGCACCACCAGCACCACCACCACCAGCCCCACAACACCACCACCAGCCCCACAACACCACCACCACCAGCCTCACAACACCACCACCACCAGCCCCACACCATCACCACCACCAGCCCCACAACACCACCACCACCAGCTCTACAGCACCATCACCAGCCCCACAACACCACCACCAGCCCCTTAACACCAACACAGCCCCACAACACCACTACCAGCCCCACACCACCACCACCAGCCCCACAGCACCACCACCAACCCCACACCACCACCACCAGCCCCACAGCACCACCACCACCAGCCCCACAGCACCACCACCAGCCCCACAGCACCACCACCAGCCCCACAGCACCACCACCAGCCCCCACCACCACCACCAGCCCCACACCACCACCACCACCAGCCCCACACCACCACCACCAGCCCCCCACCACCACCACCAGCCCCACAACACCACCACCACCAGCCCCACAGCACCACCACCAGCCCCACCACCACCACCACCAGCCCCACACCACCACCACCACCAGCCCCACACCACCACCACCACCAGCCCCACACCACCACCACCACCAGCCCCACACCAACACCACCACCAGCTCCACACCACCACCACCAGCCCCACACCACCACCACCACCAGCCCCACACCACCACCACCACCAGCCCCACACCACCACCACCAGCCCCACACCACCACCACCACCAGCCCCACACCACCACCACCACCAGCCCCACACCACCACCACCACCAGCCCCACACCACCACCACCACCAGCCCCACACCACCACCACCACCAGCCCCACACCACCACCACCACCAGCCCCACACCACCACCACCACCAGTCCCACACCACCACCACCACCAGTCCCACACCACCACCACCACCAGTCCCACACCACCACCACCACCAACCCCACAGCACCACCACCAGCCCCACAGCACCACCACCAGCCCCCACCACCACCACCACCAGCCCCACACCACCACCACCACCAGCCCCACACCACCACCACTAGGACCCACCACCACCACCAGCCCCACAGCACCACCACCAGCCCCACAGCACCACCACCAGGACCCACCACCACCACCAGCCCCACAGCACCACCACCAGCCCCACACCACCACCACCACCACCAGCCCCACACCACCACCACCAGCTTTACAGCACCACCACCAGCCCCACACCACCACCACTAGGACCCACCACCACCACCAGCCCCACAGCACCACCACCAGCCCCACAGCACCACCACCACCAGCCCCACAGCACCACCACCAGGACCCACCACCACCACCAGCCCCACAGCACCACCACCAGCCCCACACCACCACCACCACCAGCCCCACAGCACCACCACCACCAGCCCCCACCACCACCACCACCAGCCCCACAGCACCACCACCAGCCCCACACCACCACCACCACCAGCCCCACAGCACCATCACCACCAGCCCCCACCACCACCACCAGCCCCACACCACCACCACCACCAGCCCCACACCACCACCACCACCAGCCCCACACCACCACCACCACCAGCTCCACACCACCACCACCACCAGCCCCACACCACCACCACCACCAGCCCCACACCACCACCACCAGCCCCACACCACCACCACCAGCCCCACACCACCACCAGCCCCACACCACCACCACCACCAGCCCCACACCACCACCACCACCAGTCCCACACCACCACCACCACCACCAGTCCCACACCACCACCACCACCAGTCCCACACCACCACCACCACCAACCCCACAGCACCACCACCAGCCCCACAGCACCACCACCAGCCCCACAGCACCACCACCAGCCCCCATCACCACCACCACCAGCCCCACACCACCACCACCACCAGCCCCACACCACCACCACCACCAGCCCCACACCACCACCAGCCCCACAGCACCACCACCAGCCCCACAACACCACCACCACCCCCACAACATCACCACCAGCCCCACAACACCACCAGCCCCGCAGCACCACCACCCCCACAACACCAGCACCACCCCCACAGCACCACCACCAGCCCCACACCACCACCACCACCAGCCCCACACCACCACCACCACCACCACCAGCCCCACACCACCACCACCACCAGCCCCACACCACCACCAGCTCCACAGCACCACTACCAGCTCCACACCACCACCACCACCAGCCCCACACCACCACCACCACCAGCCCCACAGCACCACCACCAGCCCCCACCACCACCACCAGCCCCACTCCACCACCACCAGCCCCACACCACCACCACCAGCCCCACACCACCACCAGCCGCACACCACCACCACCAGCCCCACACCACCACCACCAGCCCCACACCACCACCACCAGCCCCACACCACCACCACCAGTCCCACAGCACCACCACCAGCCCCACACCACCACCACCAGTCCCACAGCACCACCACCAGCCCCACACCACCACCACCAGCCCCACACCACCACCAGCCGCACACCACCACCGCCACCAGCCCCACACCACCACCGCCACCAGCCCCACACCACCACCGCCACCAGCCCCACACCACCACCGCCACCAGCCCCACACCACCACCACCACCAGCCCCACACCACCACCACCACCAGCCCCACACCACCACCACCACCAGCCCCACACCACCACCACCACCACCAGCCCCACACCACCACCACCACCACCAGCCCCACACCACCACCACCACCAGCCCCACACCACCACCAGCCCCACACCACCATCAGCCCCACACCACCATCACCACCAGCCCCACACCACCACCAGCCCCACACCACCACCACCACCAGCCCCACACCACCACCACCACCAGCCCCACACCACCACCACCACCAGCCCCACACCACCACCACCACCAGCCCCACACCACCACCACCACCAGCCCCACACCACCACCCCCACAACACCACCACCAGCCCCACACCACCACCACCACCAGCCCCACACCACCACCACCACCAGCCCCACACCACCACCACCACCAGCCCCACACCACCACCACCACCAGCCCCACACCACCACCACCACCAGCCCCACACCACCACCACCACCAGCCCCACACCACCACCACCACCAGCCCCACAGCACCACCACCACCAGCCCCACAGCACCACCACCACCAGCCCCACACCACCACCACCACCACCAGCCCCACACCACCACCACCACCACCAGCCCCACACCACCACCACCACCAGCCCCACACCACCACCACCACCAGCCCCACACCACCACCACCACCAGCCCCACACCACCACCACCACCAGCCCCACACCACCACCACCACCAGCCCCACACCACCACCACCACCAGCCCCACACCACCACCACCAGCCCCACAGCACCACCACCACCAGCCCCACACCACCACCACCACCACCAGCTCCACACCACCACCACCAGCCCCACACCACCACCACCACCAGCCCCACACCACCACCACCAGCCCCACACCACCACCACCAGCTCCACAGCACCACCACCAGCCCCACACCACCACCACCACCAGCCCCACACCACCACCACCACCAGCCCCACACCACCACCACCACCAGCCCCACACCACCACCACCACCAGCCCCACACCACCACCACCACCAGCCCCACACCACCACCACCACCAGCCCCACACCACCACCACCACCAGCCCCACACCACCACCAGCCCCACACCACCACCACCACCAGCCCCACACCACCACCACCACCAGCCCCACACCACCACCACCACCAGCCCCACACCACCACCAGCCCCACACCACCATCAGCCCCACACCACCATCAGCCCCACACCACCATCACCACCAGCCCCACACCACCACCAGCCCCACACCACCACCACCAGCCCCACACCACCACCACCACCAGCCCCACAGCACCACCACCAGCCCCACACCACCACCACCAGCCCCACACCACCACCACCAGCCCCACAGCACCACCACCAGCCCCACACCACCACCACCACCAGCCCCACACCACCACCACCACCAGCCCCACACCACCACCACCAGCCCCACAGCACCACCACCACCAGCCCCACACCACCACCACCACCACCAGCCCCACACCACCACCACCAGCCCCACACCACCACCACCACCAGCCCCACACCACCACCACCAGCCCCACACCACCACCACCAGCTCCACAGCACCACCACCAGCCCCACACCACCACCACCACCAGCCCCACACCACCACCACCACCAGCCCCACACCACCACTACCACCAGCCCCACACCACCACCACCACCAGCCCCACACCACCACCACCACCAGCCCCACACCACCACCACCACCAGCCCCACACCACCACCACCACCAGCCCCACACCACCACCACCACCAGCCCCACACCACCACCACCCCCACACCACCACCACCACCAGCCCCACACCACCACCACCACCAGCCCCACACCACCACCACCACCACCACCAGCCCCACACCACCACCAATAACTACCACTACCGCCTTGTTTGTTTGAACAACTGGATCAATATTTAGAGTGGCTGTGGATGTCGCTAGCGTCCAGCAACAATAAAAACCAGTTAGGTATACACAGGTTAGGTCTCGCTTCATGCAGGTCGGCGTTCATTCCCCGACCGTTCAAGTGGTTAGGCACCATTCCCAAGTCCCATCCCAAATACCCTTCCAAGTGCTATATAGTCGTAATGGTTTGGCGCTTTCCCCTGATAACTCACTCCCTCCCTCCACTCCCAACACTGTATGAATATTTAAATTAGGATTTAGACAAGACGCTCTAAATTCTACCCAGTACCCCTGGCCCGGTCACGTGTAATGTGACGGAGAACGCAATTTCTTGCGGTTATATTGCGGGTACCTTGTGGTTACATTGAGGGTACCTTGAGGGTACCTTGAGGTTACCTAGAGGGTACCTTGAGGGTACCTTGCGGGTACCATACGGCTACCTTGCGGGTAGCTTGCGGTTACCTTGCGGGTACCTTGCGGGTACTTTGCGGTTACCTTGCGGGCACCTTGTGGTTAGATTGAGGGTACTTTGCGGTTACCTTGCGGGCACCTTGTGGTTACACTGAGGGTACCTTGATGGTACTTTGCGGCTACCTTGCGGTTACCTCGCGGGTACTTTGCGGTTACCTTGCGGGCACCTTGTGGTTACATTGAGGGTACCTTGAGGGTACCTTGATGGTACTTTGCGGCTACCTTGCGGTTACCTCGCGGGTACTTTGCGGTTACCTTGCGGGTACCTTATGGTAACCTTGCGGGTAGCTTGCGGGTACCTTGTGCTGGTTCCTGGGTGCCGAGGTCCCCGCCGCCCGGTCTCTGACCACGCCTCCTGACCTCTCCTACAAAGAACGTCGCATTTTGCGCGCATGCGTTACACAAGGCCAAAAATTGTCGCACTAGAACAGCGGTCGCCAAACTTTCGGACCTCATGGACCACTAAATTCATAATTTTAAATCCCGTGGACCACTGATATGATCCTGCAGGCCACTAATAAAGACTTATCTCCAACAGTAATTTTTGATAAAGCACTTTAATTGCTTTTGCATATTTTCACACATGCTTTATATATATACATGTCGTACCTAATAGCCAGAACGCACTTCTCAGCCAACTATGCATTGCCCAATTTGCCTAATAAGCCAGGTTTTCATGAATTAATGTTTTTTCGACTACCTAACCTACCTAACCTAACCTAACCTAACTTTTTCTGCTACCTAACCTAACCGATAGAGATAGGTTAGGTTAGGTTAGGTAGGGTTGGTTAGGTTCGGTCATATATCTACGTTAATTTTAACTCCAATAAAAAAAATTGACCTCATACATAATGAAATGAGTAGCTTTATCATTTCATAAGAAGAAAATAAGAAAAAATATATTAATTCAGGAAAACTTGGCTTATTAGGCAAATCGGGCCTTGCATAGTAGGCTGAGAAGTGCGTTCTGGCTACTAGGTACGACATACATACATATATATATGTGTATATATATGTCGTACCTAGTAGCCAGAACGCACTTCTCAGCCTACTATTCAAGGCCCGATTTGCCTAATAAGCCTAGTTTTTATGAATTAATGTTTTTTCGACTACCTAACCTACCTAACCTAACCTAACCTAACGTTTTCGGCTACCTAACCTAACCTAACCTATAAAGATAAGTTAGGTTAGGTTAGGTAGGGTTGGTTAGGTTTGGTCATATATCTACGTTAATTTTAACTCCAATAAAAAAAAATTGACCTCATACATAATGAAATGGGTAGCTTTATCATTACATAAGAAAAAAAATAGAGAAAATATATTAATTCAGTAAAACTTGGCTTATTAGGCAAATCGGGCCATGCATAGTAGGCTGAGAAGTGCGTTCTGGCTACTAGGTACGACATATATATATATATATATATATATATATATATATATAAATATATATATATATATATATATATATATATATATACATATATATATATATATATATATATATATATATATATATATATATATATATATATATATATATATACATATATATATATATATATATACATATATATATATATATATATATATATATATATATATATATATATATATATATATATATATATATATATATATATATATTTTAAACCTAGGAGTACCACCTCTGATGCAAGTGTAGGGACCCATAGCCTCGGAGAAGAAAATTAAAGAGTACTCAGAAAAGACCTTGTGGATCCTCTATGAACATTTTGATATTTTTTTCTCCTACCACCCCTATTCTTTTGGTATGTGTGTATATTTATCTAACTTTATTTGAAAATGTCATTACACAAAAAGAGTTACAATACTGATTACATGCAGGGTACAAGGCTGCTTGTCACAAGCTGAATAGCTCCTCCAGCTCCTCAGATGGCGGGCAGGAACCATGGATGCAGTGAGCATTTCCTCTCTGGATTGCCACACTAAGGCGCTGAAAAAAGAAACTGGCAGCTCTAGGGTCTCTAGTTGTTTCGATTAGCTTAGACCCCAACTCCTTCAAAAAGCTAGCAGCACTTTTACCCCAGGCATCAAGTGTCTCTGAGGCAATGGGGACAAAATTGTAGTGGTGCTCAAGGTCTCTGTATTTACGTGACTTGGCCGCTTCCCGGTAATTGGCAGCTCCTGCTTGTGCAGCACTGAAGTCAATATAGGTATTGGCTAAAGTTAAATCACAAGTGTAGTCCCACACCAACTGTCTACCATTCTTCCAGGGGTTCACCGTGATTCCGTCTGGGCGACCGACAGGCTCATCAGAGCTGCGGTACATTAGGTAACGGGGCTCTCTCTCTGCTGGACAACCGGCCGTGGTAAGGCTTCTCTTGATAATGTCGTTAACCTCGCCGTTAACCTCGCCATTATGTTCTTGCATGCCATCCTCCCGTCCTTTGGCAGAGAAGGCCATGCCGTCCGTACCTATCGGCCTCTGCCTCGCCGTAAATACACCTGTATTCAGTGTGGATTGGGGCAGCGAGGGGGAGAGCCACGGCAATTCGGAGGGTCTGCGGTGTGAGACGGGTGCCGGTTGCTGACATTGGGGTATGTCGTGTATAATAATAATATTAATAATAAATATATATATATATATATATATATATATATATATATATATATATATATATATATATATATATATATATACATATGTCGTACCTAGTAGCCAGAACGCACTTCTCAGCCTACTATGCAAGGCCAGATTTGCCTAATAAGCCAAGTTTTCCTGAATTAATATAATTTCTCTAATTTTTTTCTTATGAAATGATAAAGCTACCCATTTCATTATGTATGAGGTCAATTTGTTTTATTGGAGTTAAAATTAACGTAGATATACGACCGAACCTAACCAACCCTACCTAACCTAACCTAACCTATCTTTATAGGTTAGGTTAGGTAGCCGAAAATGTTAGGTTAGGTTAGGTAGGTTAGGTAGTCGAAAAAGCATTAGTTCATGAAAACTTGGCTTATTAGGCAAATCGGGCCTTGCATAGTAGGCTGAGAAGTGCGTTCTGGCTACTAGGTACGACATATATATATATATATATATATATATATATATATATATATATATATATATATATATTTATTATTATTAATATTATTATTATACACGACATACCCCAATGTGTATAATATTATTATTATACACGACATACCAACAGTTTCGATCAGTTTGTTGACCTTTGCTTTTAATTCGGCTGTAAAAAAGACGAATATCTGGCGAAAATGAACATCATACTCTCTGACCAAACTAAGTTCCAAAGGGTAACGAAGGACACTACAGCCGAATTAAAAGCAAAGGTCAACAAACTGATCGAAACTGTAAACGCCAAGAAATCCGGACTCCACCTGCCAAAGATCATTGGGGAATATAAACCTGGATATGCGTATGGAAATGTCAAGACGCACAAGCCTGGAAACCCACTTCGGCCAATCATTAGCCAGATACCCACACCCACGTACAGACTGGCAAAGCGACTCAACGGCCTGCTGACTCCTTATGTTCCTTGCGCCTTCAGCCTGAAGTCTCCAAAGGAATTTGTGGACTTACTGCGGGGCACACGGGCCACAGGGATAAGAGCCTCGTTGGACGTAGAATCGCTGTTTACCAACGTACCTGTGGACGAGACAATCGGAATGATAGCCGACAGAGTGTATCGTGATCCAGCCTGTACTCCTCTTGACATGCCAGAAAGTATTCTGAGGAAACTACTCCAAGCTTGTACTAAAGAGGCACCCTTCTTGAGCCCGGATGGGCACATGTATAAGCAAGTAGATGGGGTCGCCATGGGTTCTCCCCTAGGTGTCCTGTTTGCAAACTTCTACATGGGTACCATCGAGCAAAAAGTCTTAGTCGACATGAACTTGAAACCGGCCATATACTGCAGGTATGTTGACGACATTTTTACACAGGTACCTGATGTCAGACATCTGCAGAAGCTGAAGGAGGCATTTGAGCAGAGTTCCGTGCTGCGTTTCACTTACGAGACGGAAAAGGATGGGAAGCTGCCTTTTCTAGATGTAACAGTCATGGAAAAGGGCGGAGGTTTCCACACTGCAGTCTACACTAAGGAAACAAACATAGGAATGTGCCTAAATGCCAACAGCGACTGCCCTGACAGGTACAAGAGGAGTGTTGTTAACGCATACGTCGACCGTGCTCTCAGCCACAGCTCAGAATGGAAGCAAGTCGACGAAGAACTCTGTAGGGTAAGGCAGGTCCTAGTCAATAACGGCTTCTCCAATGGTTTCATCGAAGACATCATAAGAAGGAAAGTGAAAAGCCATGCAACCTCTGAAGAGACAACTAACACAACACCTATACCCCCTATTAGACTATTTTACAGGAACTTCTTTTCCACAGCTCATAAAACGGAGGAAAGGGTCCTGAAAGATATTGTTAATAGAAACGTTATCCCTACAGACAAAAATCAGAGGATACAACTGACGATTTACTATAAAACCAGAAAAACGGCCAGCCTACTCATGAGAAACTCTCCAGACACAAAACAGAACGCTTTAAAAGAGACTAATGTCGTCTATGCCTTCAAATGCCCACTTGGGGACTGTAAGCTCCAAAAAACCCAGTATATAGGCAAGACAACAACATCTCTTTCTAGGCGTTTAACGATGCATAAGCAACAGGGCTCCATTAAGGAACATATAATCTCTTCCCATAACCAAACCATCGCCAGAGAAATCCTAGTAAACAACACAGAAATCATCGATAGATACAGCGATAGCAGGCGGCTTGACGTTTGCGAGGCACTACACATCAAGAAGTCAACACCAGCAATCAACAGCCAATTATTGCACAACTATATTCTACCCACCTCAAGACTCCGCTCCAATATAGAAGCATCAAGAAATATGGACCAATAGGCTTTCTACAAACACTTCTATTCAATACCCATTGTTTCTGTTCTGTCTTGTGTTGATACTTTTAATACCCTATTAATATCCCCTCCTGTTCTGTCTTGTGTTAATGCCACATCACCCTTCCCACCTCACTCAAATGTAGATATAAAATCAGAGATACGTTCTAATCAGTTGTGTATTTGTGAAGTCTTTGAAAATGTAATAAGTTTTACGAAACGCGCCCGTGTCGCGTCAGACTAGAAATAAAAATGAATTTTGGAGAAGTGATTTTTGATTTACCTCCAACAGTGAAGCGTAATGTACGAAAGATTGAGAAAATTCGTGTTAGAATTATTAATCTTACTTTTTCGGTCATATTTAATAACATATGTCTACAGGAAAGACTGCTACCAAAATATACTAATATATATATATATATATATATATATTTATATATATATATATATATATATATATATATATATATATATATATATATATATATATATATATATATATATATATCTTACTATTCATCTTTGTTGGGAATGTATCCATGTGGAAGGTTTCCAGTTACTGGGATTATCATTTGTGGACACCGTCAAGAGAATTCCTGTCATTCCATAACACGGAGCCCAAGACTGAACTGCATAATCTGCTCAGAAAGCGACTCGTAATGTCAGGGCAAAGATGATGAATCAAATTAAATGGGTTAATAAAATCTTTTCTAGATATGAATCCCTGAATCATGTTTTTTCCGAACATTATTACACTGTTAGGCCTAAGGTCTCTTAAGAATCTAGATCTGCTAGATTTGTTAATGGTTTAAACATTTATTGTTTGCCATCTCAACATTGTTCAGTTAATACCTCAGTCCGGCCTCTCCACTAATACGTCGCTATTGTATGTTGAGGTAACCAGCGTCCCAAATGCAACGTGCTATGACACGTAGCGGGTCATAGCACGTTGGGGAATCAGCACAAAACGGGTCACAAATCCGTTTTTTGTGTCCGATCAATCCGATCAATTTGTCACAAATCCCCGTTTTGTTTGCATTGGTTGGTTAGGTTAGGTGGGAGGATTGGGCGTTTGCGTTTCTGGTTATGTTAGGACGGTGTATTTTGTACGTTGTGATTAATTGAATAGATATCCAGTGTCTGGATATCTAGAGCAGGCTAGATATCCAGACACGATTATAATTTTCGAAGTTCAGAAGGCTCCACGTGACAGCAATAAACCACAGTTGCAAGTATCTGCCAACGTTAAGTCTATGTTTGTCGTTTTGTAATAGTCTCCCATAGTCGGGGACAGGAAGCCTGTTGAACTCATCGAGGACCTCCTGGGCCAACTACTCTCCTTCCCCCAGGAAGCAACTCAGATACCTATTTACTGTTAGGTGAACAGAGGCATTAAATGAAATTAAAGTTGCTCAAACGCTTCTGTCCTTCCGCGGTAACCGTACCCATGACCTTTAACCGAGATGTTGGTTAACATTTCCTCAGTGTAAGAGTAAGGAAGTTAATCGAGTCAGAATGGAAGTTGAAGCTAGAATCGTTTACAGTTTCAAGAACAGGTATGATGAAAAGCCAAGAACCAGAAGCTTTGAAACAGGTTACCAGAGGCAGAGACGGAGCCCAGGAGCCAATGCTCAACATGTAAACAAAAAGGCTAACAATTAGCCGTTCATGCTAAACTCTGGTTTACCAGCAGACATATGGACGGAGTTTCAAAAACAAGAATACAATAATAGGTTATATATATGACTAGAAAACTATGATCTTCCATACATACCGCCAAATGACAACCGGTTCTCAGTGAGTTCGAACCCTCTTGGTAAACACTTCAAAACCACTGTAAGAAGTGCTACGTATCTAGTGACAATCCATGATTAGGTTAGGTTATAACAGTATTATTCTCAAACATGTGAAATATGAAATACGAAAACTCTGAGTATCCCTTAGAATTTCCCATTAAGGAAAACATAGGGCTGAGAGCATATAGAAGAAAACGAGTTTGCCACACTATGTTTTAAACCACCAATTTATAATACAATAGTTATATCTTAAGAACCTTTTCTGTTTGGGACAAAGGTTCTCTTAATTTATAAATACACTATTACTGGAACCCGAATATGTTTCAGATTACAAATATCTAGAGAACAATCCAAGTGTTGTGAAAGGGTGGTTGGTGTCTCGGTCTAATCACTTCACCTGGAGAAGGGGCTGCTATAAGATTATTTCGAATGATTTCAATTCCCATTACCTTGCATGTTCTCCGGCTGTGTGTTCCTCCACTGGGGAATTGGGTTCCTTTTCCATCATTTACTTGAAGGAGTTCTTGAACCTTCCTTCAATGGAGAGGAAGGGGGGGTTAATTTGGCTTCCACTGGGGAAGGGAATCTTTTGCCTTCCTGCACTGGTGGAGGTTCCTTTGTCCTCCTGCACTGGTGGAGGTTCCTTTGTCCTCCTGCACTGGTGGAGGTTCCTTTGTCCTCCTGCACTGGTGGTGGTTCCTTTGTCCTCCTGCACTGGTGGTGGTTCCTTTGTCCTCCTGCACTGGTGGTGGTTCCTTTGTCCTCCTGCACTGGTGGTGGTTCCTTTGTCCTCCTGCACTGGTGGAGGTTCCTTTGTCCTCCTGCACTGGTGGTGGTTCCTTTGTCCTCCTGCACTGGTGGAGGTTCCTTTGTTCTCCTGCACTGGTGGAGGTTAATTTGCCTTCCACCACTGGGGTTATCTTCACCTTCCACCACCGGGGTTATCTTCACCTTCCACCACTGAGGTTATCTTCACCTTCCACCACTGAGGTTATCTTCACCTTCCACCACTGAGGTTATCTTCACCTTCCACCACTGAGGTTATCTTCACCTTCCACCACCGGGGTTATCTTCACCTTCCACCACCGGGGTTATCTTCACCTACCACCACTGAGGTTATCTTCACCTTCCACCACCGGGGTTATCTTCACCTTCCACCACTGAGGTTATCTTCACCTTCCACCACTGAGGTTATCTTCACCTTCCACCACCGGGGTTATCTTCACCTTCCACCACTGAGGTTATCTTCACCTTCCACCACTGAGGTTATCTTCACCTTCCACCACCGGGGTTATCTTCACCTTCCACCACTGAGGTTATCTTCACCTTCCACCACTGAGGTTATCTTCACCTTCCACCACCGGGGTTATCTTCACCTTCCACCACTGAGGTTATCTTCACCTTCCACCACTGAGGTTATCTTCACCTTCCACCACCGGGGTTATCTTCACCTTCCACCACCGGGGTTATCTTCACCTTCCACCACCGGGGTTATCTTCACCTTCCACCACTGAGGTTATCTTCACCTTCCACCACTGAGGTTATCTTCACCTTCCACCACCGGGGTTATCTTCACCTTCCACCACTGAGGTTATCTTCACCTTCCACCACCGGGGTTATCTTCACCTTCCACCACCGGGGGTGTTCCTTGGCCCTCCCGGCAGACTAAGCAATTCACCATCGACCGTGTGTTAACGAGAGCCGAGACAGTCGGCCACCACCGCTTGCCTCGTTGATTTGTTGTTGTTGCTCTGCTAATGCTGTCGATACTCTCCTCCAGTTGTCCATGTGCTTGTTTGGGGCGAGTGCTCTTGTTCTGCTCGCTGTCTTTGTTTTGGTCAAGTGCTGCTGCTGCTGTTGTTGCTGCCGCTGCTTGGGTTAAATGTTGTTGTTGCTGCTGGGTTTGTGCTGCTGTTGCTGCTGGGTTTGTGCTGCTGTTGCTGCTGGGTTTGTGCTGTTGTTGCTGCTGGGTTTGTGCTGCTGTTGCTGCTGGGTTTGTGCTGCTGTTGCTGCTTGGGTTAAATGTTGTTGTTGCTGCTGGGTTTGTGCTGCTGTTGCTGCTGGGTTTGTGCTGCTGTTGCTGCTGGGTTTGTGCTGCTGTTGCTGCTGGGTTTGTGCTGCTGTTGCTGCTGGGTTTGTGCTGCTGTTGATGCTGGGTTTGTGCTGTTGTTGCTGCCGCTGCTTGGGTTAAATGTTGTTGTTGCTGCTGGGTTTGTGCTGCTGTTGCTGCTGGGTTTGTGCTGCTGTTGCTGCTGGGTTTGTGCTGTTGTTGCTGCTGGGTTTGTGCTGCTGTTGCTGCTGGGTTTGTGCTGCTGTTGATGCTGGGTTTGTGCTGCTGTTGCTGCTTGGGTTAAATGCTGTTGTTTATGCTGGGTTTGTGCTGCTGTTGCTGCTGGGTTTGTGCTGCTGTTGCTGCTGGGTTTGTGCTGCTGTTGCTGCTGGGTTTGTGCTGCTGTTGCTGCTGGGTTTGTGCTGCTGTTGCTGCTGGGTTTGTGCTGCTGTTGATGCTGGGTTTGTGCTGCTGTTGATGCTGGGTTTGTGCTGCTGTTGCTGCTGGGTTTGTGCTGCTGTTGCTGCTGGGTTTGTGCTGCTGTTGATGCTGGGTTTGTGCTGCTGTTGCTGCTGGGTTTGTGCTGCTGTTGATGCTGGGTTTGTGCTGCTGTTGATGCTGGGTTTGTGCTGCTGTTGCTGCTGGGTTTGTGCTGCTGTTGATGCTGGGTTTGTGCTGCTGTTGCTGCTGGGTTTGTGCTGCTGGGTTTGTGCTGCTGTTGCTGCTGGGTTTGTGCTGCTGTTGCTGCTGGGTTTGTGCTGCTGTTGATGCTGGGTTTGTGCTGCTGTTGATGCTGGGTTTGTGCTGCTGTTGATGCTGGGTTTGTGCTGCTGTTGCTGCTGGGTTTGTGCTGCTGTTGCTGCTGGGTTTGTGCTGCTGTTGATGCTGGGTTTGTGCTGCTGTTGATGCTGGGTTTGTGCTGCTGTTGATGCTGGGTTTGTGCTGCTGTTGATGCTGGGTTTGTGCTGCTGTTGCTGCTGGGTTTGTGCTGCTGTTGATGCTGGGTTTGTGCTGCTGTTGCTGCTGGGTTTGTGCTGCTGGGTTTGTGCTGCTGTTGCTGCTGGGTTTGTGCTGCTGTTGCTGCTGGGTTTGTGCTGCTGTTGATGCTGGGTTTGTGCTGCTGTTGATGCTGGGTTTGTGCTGCTGTTGCTGCTGGGTTTGTGCTGCTGTTGATGCTGGGTTTGTGCTGCTGTTGATGCTGGGTTTGTGCTGCTGTTGATGCTGGGTTTGTGCTGCTGTTGCTGCTGGGTTTGTGCTGCTGTTGCTGCTGGGTTTGTGCTGCTGTTGATGCTGGGTTTGTGCTGCTGTTGATGCTGGGTTTGTGCTGCTGTTGATGCTGGGTTTGTGCTGCTGTTGATGCTGGGTTTGTGCTGCTGTTGCTGCTGGGTTTGTGCTGCTGTTGCTGCTGGGTTTGTGCTGCTGTTGATGCTGGGATTGTGCTGCTGTTGCTGCTGGGTTTGTGCTGCTGTTGCTGCTGGGTTTGTGCTGCTGTTGATGCTGGGTTTGTGCTGCTGTTGCTGCTGGGTTTGTGCTGCTGTTGCTGCTGGGTTTGTGCTGCTGTTGCTGCTGGGTTTGTGCTGCTGTTGATGCTGGGTTTGTGCTGCTGTTGCTGCTGGGTTTGTGCTGCTGTTGATGCTGGGTTTGTGCTGCTGTTGCTGCTGGGTTTGTGCTGCTGTTGCTGCTGGGTTTGTGTGCTGTTGCTGCTGGGTTTGTGCTGCTGTTGCTGCTGGGTTTGTGTGCTGTTGCTGCTGGGTTTGTGCTGCTGTTGCTGCTGGGTTTGTGCTGCTGTTGCTGCTGGGTTTGTGCTGCTGTTGCTGCTGGGTTTGTGCTGCTGTTGCTGCTGGGTTTGTGCTGCTGTTGCTGCTGGGTTTGTGCTGCTGTTGCTGCTGGGTTTGTGCTGCTGTTGCTGCTGGGTTTGTGCTGCTGTTGCTGCTGGGTTTGTGCTGCTGTTGCTGCTGGGTTTGTGCTGCTGTTGCTGCTGGGTTTGTGTGCTGTCAGTTGATCTTACACTCTGATGTGTTGTGTAGTCGTGTCCAGGACCCTTGCACACTACAGCCTTACTGGGGTCTGTGTGCACTCTCCTTTAAATAGAACAAGCGAGTGCGTATTTTAATGTCGATACACAGTAGATGCAATTTTAGTGCTTTTTACAGCTATAGCATCTTTGTGTTTGCTTATGTAGTACCAGGTGAGATCGTGCTAACTGTTGTGTCAGGCAGGTTTAGTTATGCTGAGTGGTGCAGCCAACAGGTGAAGCTCTTATGACACCCCATAGTGAGGACTCCCCCCATAATGAGGACTCCCCCATAGTGAGGACTCCCCCCATAATGAGGACTCCCCCATAATGAGGACTCCCCCATAATGAGGACTCCCCAATAATGAGGACTCCCCCCATAATGAGGACTCCCCCATAGTGAGGACTCCCCCATAATGAGGACTCCCCCATAATGAAGACTCCCCCATAATGAGGACTCCCCCATAATGAGGACTCTCCATAATGAGGACTCTCCATAATGAGGACTCCCCCATAATGAGGACTCCCCCCATAATGAGGACTCCCCCCATAATGAGGACTCCCCCCATAATGAGGACTCCCCCCATAGTGAGGACTCCTGTAACACGGGGTAGGGTTCTCTCTCTCTCTCTCTACTTCTCTTTTCTTCTTTTCCCTCTACCTGTATTCTTACTTTTTATTCTCTACCAAGGGACTCCAAACTTTTTACCAAAACCAACTCCACGCCACGTGGTCCTAAGACGATTGACCGACTTAGGATTCTACACCCAGTATGACGTGACCTAGGCTTTGAGCAAAACCCTAGAGTCGCCTCTATGCTGCCACCACCAGACCAACAACACCGAGCAATGATCAAGGTCTGGATCGATCACGCTAATTAATCAACCTTGGGGCTTGATCCCCACTCGATGACCGTGGAAACTTAAGAGTGTGAAATTAATTACACGGGAATGATTCGATGTTAGAATCGATGTTAGAATCGGCGCCCAATCCAACTCTGCCTCGTGTGGACCACGTGACCAGGACAAGTAAACATAACCAAATGGAAACAATAAAAATGCAAAATATTAACTACTTAATTTATTAAAAGAAAAACTAAAACAAAATCTAAATATGTTCACTCCCTGTCACTTTAACACTCCCTACTTGACCTGAATGCAATGAGACTATCTCTATACATAACCATAGCAACTATACCTCTATGTTTTACCAGCTAAAGATGTTGGGCTGGTCTCGGGGAGAGGTAAGATGTTTGACCTCTCCCAGCTGCTCTGGAGACCACACTGATCTCTTCCTCGTCTGGCCTAGCCCAGGCTAGAGCATTGTAACCTTCCGCCTAGTCAAAGTTTCACCAAGTTACTAGCAAGGTTTAAGTTATAACAATTAACCTCTGTTTGTACTGAATTGATCCAGACTGGTTGAATTATTTTACTGAAATTAAATTACACAAGCATCTAACGGCAGAGCTGTTCCCGATCACAAAAATGGTTATTAAAACTTTGAGAAATAGTAGACCTGTCAACCCTGATGACCTATGACCGCCGGTCACTCCGCCTTACAAGTTAGATCTGATTCGTGACGTCACTGATGGTGACTTAAACTCAATAATTAGAATACTCTTGATATCGTATCCAGTACTATTATACAATACAATTTTAATGCAAAATGAATAAAGGCTAATTTCTCTAAATTACTGAATACTATAGGATGGTTCATTATACGCAGCTATGAACAAAGATGCCCGCCATTTGTGACTCAGACCTGCTAATTCCCAGGGGACTGGGCGTTGTTGAGAGGTCAGGTCCCTACTCGAACTTCTGGAACCTTCTGGAATAATTCTTACAACAGCCTAGTTTGTTACACTCCCCCCATAGTGAGGACTCCCCCATAGTGAGGACTCCCCCATAATGAGGACTCCCCCATAATGAGGACTCCCCTATAGTGAGGACTCCCCCATAGTGAGGACTCCCCCATAGTGAGGACTCCCCCATAGTGAGGACTCCCCCATAATGAGGACTCCCCCATAATGAGGACTCCCCCATAATGAGGACTCCCCCATAATGAGGATTCCCCCATAATGAGGACTCCCCCATAATGAGGACTCCCCCCCTGGTGTCATATACTCTGCCACCGTTGTCATCAGAAGATACACTCGTGATAACGATGCGGACATGAGGTCAGCGATGACGTTGGACACCTTGATAACAGCCCTAACGAAGCAGCGCTGACAGTCTCAAGTGACCCCAGGTATAACGTGTCCCTGCAGGTGCGACCAGGGGCGACTGCTCCTGCTCCTGCCTGACTCCTGTTAGCAGGCCGAGCGCTGCCCTTTCCCATGGCTCATGTTAAACCTTACCCACTAGTTGTTCCTGAAACTCCACCCGCCACTCAATTAACAACCAGGTACATAATTACTACTGGGTGAACAGGGGCGAATTGGTGCCATAGGCACAATCAGAGAACACTGTATAAACATCAGAGGTCCGCGGTTGTTCAACGTCCTCCCAGCAAGCATAAGAAATATTGCCGGAACAACCGTGGACATTTTCAAGAGGAAACTAGATTTATTCCTCCAAGGAGTGCCGGACCAACCGGGCTGTGGTGGGTACGTGGGCCTGCGGGCCGCTCCAAGCAACAGCCTGGTGGACCAAACTCTCACAAGTCGAGCCTGGCCTCGGGCCGGGCTTGGGGAGTAGAAGAACTCCCAGAACCCCATCAACCAGGTATCAACCAGGTACTGACTGGTGCCCAGTCAATCCCCCCTTGGGTGTGGCCCACTCCCCCCTCCCGCCCCCGGTGGGTGTGACCCACTCCCCCCCCCCCCCCCATGGGTGTGACCCACTCTCCCCCTTCCCTTGTCTAATGAGTTTCTCGTCAGACTCTGTATTGACTCAAACTCCTTTTCTTTCACTGGAAAATACTGCTCTCAAACTTTCGGTGAGGCTATGGGTTCCCGTCACTACCCTGTTCTTGCCAGTATCTGTATGGAGCACTTTGGCACTGTTCTTCTTCCCACTATTGACACTCGTCCCTCTCTCTGGCTTCGTTATGCTGATGGTTTTGCTCTGTGGCCTCATGACCTTAGTCATATCCATTTCTTCTCCTCTCTTAACCATCTGGCTCCTATCTCTCCTCTCTTAACAACCTGGCTCCTATCTCTCCTCTCTTAACAACCTGGCTCCTATCTTCAAAGTTGAATGTAATCTAGTTCCCTCCATCTTTTTCTAGACGAAGTCTTCGGGAACAACATAGAAACTATGTTTTCCCAAAGACTTTAATCAGGCAGAATAAGAATTTGTCAAAGCAATTCAAAGTGCAGCCAACCACTCAATTCCACTGAAAAAAACAGTCCACCAGACACCACAATGATCACCGGTACTATTGCGGACGTGTCAAAGAATTCAATCATAGACTCAGCAGCACAAGGAAGCTATACAAAAAGTAGCCAAGTGACCGCAACAGGACCCTACTTTGTTATGTCAAGGAACATGTGCATCAAGAGACCAGGATAATCAAAGAATAAAAGTGAATGGTGTTTTCACCTGAAACAACAGAGAGGTGTGGCAGCAAATCCACAGGGCCAAAGTAAATAAAATACCAAGAACCCCATACTCTAAGGATCCTCAACAGGAAACCGAAGTACTGGCAACCAAACTTGCAGAAAGAGCAGCCAGTAATAAGCTTCCACCAGATGTAGTAGCAGTGCAGAAAGGATTAGAGGAAAAAAGGTGGCACAGAATCTTTACAGCATGTGCAGAAGCCGCTGACATTGATACCTCTTTCACACTGGATGAACTCAATCGGGCTAAGAAAATTCCAAAGCTACATCCCCTGAAGACGACAAAATAACCTTTAAAAAGATAAGAACCCTCAGCCCAAAGGGAGATGCTACATACCTAAAGTTAATTAATTAAGTCTGGACTTCTCAAACTAGACCTACCGCTTGGAATAGGGCAAACACAGTGCCGATCCCAAAACCCAAAGATCTAACTAATCCATGGCCCATTTCTCTCCACACCTGTGCAGCCAAGACAGCTGACAGATGGTACTCAACAAACATTGAGTGGAAAAAAAATTGAACTAGCGAGCGCTCCAACTATTCTCTCCTGCCTCATCGACAAAGAAGTCAAAGGCAACCTGCACGCCTGGAACAAAAACTGTTTGATAAACAGAGAAGTAAGAGTAAAACTTCATGGCAGAGTCACTAAATACAAAAGACATGAAAATGGTACACCGCAAGGAGGCATTCTCAGCCTCATACTCTTCAACTGTTCAATGGAAAGAATAATGAGGTATTCACTGTCACACTCCCACTCACAGGAGCATAAGTGGTGCAAGTGGCTGACCTCTCACTCGTTCTCCCAAGTGCCAAACCTCAACCCAATATCCCAGATTAACTACAGACGTGAGAATCGATACAAAGATGTTAACTCGTCTGTGTTCATAAGGAGACACACACTCCCTAACAAGTATTCACTACACACACACACAAACACACATACACACAAACACACACAAGGGGGCCTCGTAGCCTGGTGGATTGCGCGCAGGACTCGTAATTCTGTGGCGCGGGTTCGATTCCCGCACGAGGCAGAAAGAAATGGGCAAAGTTTCTTTCACCCTAAGTGCCCCTGTTACCTAGCAGTAAATAGGTACCTGGGAGTTAGTCAGCTGTCACGGGCTGCTTCCTGGGGTGTGTGTGTGTGTGGTGTGAAAAAAAAAAAAAGTAGTTAAACAGTTGATTGACAGTTGAGAGGCGGGCCGAAAGAGCAAAGCTCAACCCCCGCAAAACACAACTAGTAAACACACAAGCTCCCCTCGCGTTTCCCCTCTTGCGTTCATTATCAAGGAACCGCTACCCACACCTGCATCCCTGCTAATAATATGAGGAATAGGAGAGAAAGTCTGATGAGGGAGAGAAAGTCTGATGAGGAAGACAGAGAATAAGAAGTGGAGGAAGATAGGAAATTTTAATTTCCTATCTTCTAGGGAAGGGAATTATCAGGGGAAAAGCGCCAAGCCGTTATGACTGTATAGCACTGGGAAGGGGGTCAGGATTTGGGATGAAACGAGGGGAAGGAATGGTGCCCAATCACTTGCATGGTCGGGAATTGAACACCGACCTGCATGAAGCGAGACTGTTCAGTCCAAGTGGTTAGACGAATTATGTGGAAATGAAGTGAAAACATTGTTGGTAATGACTGAAAATATAAATAAATTAGAGAAAGATAATTGAAAAAAAAAAAACGAAGAGATGAAAATGGAAAAGGGAAGTTAGACAAAGATCAGGAGGAGATAAAACAATGACGTCACGTCAAGCAGCCAATTGGAAGCCAGTTTTCGAATGCCGAGAGAAGGGGACGTGTTTTATGCTGTTAATGCTAGACATAGAGGCGACTTGGAAGTGTGTGTTGGTTGTGCCTGTGTGGAACTCTAATTTTGTTGTTTCTTCAGGAGGAAAGAAGCGAGCAGGCGTTTCTGTTGTGGAGCCTGCTGGGCGACTCCATGTACTCAAGGCAGGAGCAGAAGAGCTGTGAGGCAGTCTTAAAGAAACTTTGTTGGATATCTTAGAGGACGCCATCTTGGAGGGCCGGAGTTGAACGACCTCGAGCTACGAATTCTGTGGTTTGTGTGGGGGAACTGCATCGTTTGTGTGGGAGAACTGCATCGTTTGAGTAGGAGAACTGCAACGTTTTATGGGAGAACTGCAACGTTTTATGGGAGAACTGCAACGTTTGTGTGGGAGAACTGCAACGTTTGTGTGGAAGAACTGCAACGTTTGTGTGGGAGAAGTTGGTGAGAGAGCGTCGTAGCGGAGGATGAGTATAAGCTGAACTGCAAGGTGGTGCAGGACTTCGAGTTGAGGAGTGGAACTCCAGTGACATAATGAAACTTCAAGGAGTGTGTGAGAGCTACACGTATCTTGTGTGAAGCCGGTGGAGGAGCTTCACTGACATTCAAGGAGGACTTCATGTGCAGCTGATTGGAGGAACTGCAGGAGTACCTTCCGTGATACTTTGAGGACCAAGATTGATGATTGTACTGGAGGACCTCGAGTAATGGAACAGAGGATCTTACGGACACGTTGATGTTTAAGGAAGTGCTTGATTGCGTTTTGGCATGATAGACGCAGTGCAAGGTGAGAGATTGATGCTTTTGTAGAATAGGAAGTATGTGAATATCTTATGTGTCATGTATTGCAGCCTAAAGCAGTGAAGGGAGAAGAAGGTTGTAGGCTGGGTTTTAAGCAGCAGCCTGATACAGTTATAGGTTGGAGATAAAAGGCGATATTGGAGTGTCAGTTGGTAGCAGCCTAAGAGGTTGCATTGTTTCATAAATATTCCTGTATGTATATTGTGTATGTTCCTATGTATTAAATGTTATATTTGTTAGCTGGCTTTTGCTCATGTCCTGGTGAGGCTTCCTGGCCGAGAGAGAGAGAGAGAGATAACTTAGGTGATAGTGGACTATAACTAAGGAGGATTGAGAGATCATCCCACAGTAAGTGCGGGGAGTCACGGCGACTCAAGAGCGGGTGTGTGTGTGTGTGTACACATGACGACTAGGCAGTGTGAGCCGTGCCCCTGAAATAAAGGCGACGCTGAACCCCTCTCCGAGAACCAGACGCTTACCAGGGTGATCTCCCAAATAATTGCAAGCACTCCAGTGTTTATTGCTGGTCGACCGACAGTAGCGTGATTGTGGCTACCGAGGTCGGCTGTTTGTTCTGTCAGGGAGTGGCTGGGCTCTCTGTTCGATGGTAAGCAAGTATCAGGTTCAAATAACAAGGTTTCATTGTATAACAAACCCCAATACCCATCCCCCTCCCTCTAAATAATTGACAGTTGAGAGGCAGGACCAAAGAGCCGCAGCTCAACTCCCGCAAGAACAAGGTGAGTACAGGGCAGTCTGGTGGTAGGAATGGAGTCCTGTACTGAAGGACCAACAGGTGGCATTGAAGGACCCGAGGCAGGAGCTCCCAGTATAATGATCTGGGATCCCTCACACGGGGCGAGACAAGGGGACGGGGCGAGACAAGGGGACGGGGCGAGACAAGGGGGACGGGGCGAGACAAGGGGACGGGGCGAGACAAGGGGGACGGGGCGAGACAAGGGGGACGGGGCGAGACAAGGGGACGGGGCGAGACAAGGGGGACGGGGCGAGACAAGGGGGACGGGGCGAGACAAGGGGGACGGGGCCGGGGTGTTCTGAGGGGTAACCGCGGTGACCTTGGTCTTGGTAGCCAGCTGGTTCTCTCTAGTCCATGCGTTTGTGTCTTTTGTGTGTTTGGGACATGACGGGTGACCCTTCTCAACTCCGTAAGATGGAAAACCATACGTTTCTTGGGCGGGCCGTTTCCCTGACACAGTGGTTCTCTACCACCACCTCCCCTCACTACCCCCACCACCCCTCACTTACCTCATCATCTCCACTAGCAAAAGTTTGGTAGGTATGAGGTGCCAGCTCTCTCCTGTGTGACCGGTGAGCCACTTGGGGAGTCATTACCTACCGGTGGACCTGCGTGTGCGTGCAAAACTGCTGTCCACTGCCTCATCCTCCTCCTCTCTTCTCCCTAACCCTTTTCACCTCTCCCCCCCCCATTCTCTCATTCCCTCAGTCACTCCCCACCCCTCTCTTTTCCCTCTTCTCACACCTCCCCTCCCCCCTACTGACCTCTTTCTCGCTACATGTGAAGCCAGTGCACATAGATGAGACACCTCTGCTAGACTGTAGGTGTAGGTCCCGCCTCCAACCATTAAACGTCGTTTGCTGTTTATTTCTCGTTACCATTCATCCAATGGTTACAAAATTTAAAACCGTTAGTTACCTAAACTAGGTTCTATAGTTCTTAAGTCTCCACTCTAGAAGTGTTTTTAGTTTATTGTTTGGCGTTTCTGCGTCCTTCGTTCCATTCCTGCAAACTTGCACACAGACAGACACTAACCAGACTTGTAATAGTCTCAAGGTCAGAGCTCACCTGTATCTTGTTCTTGATGGGTTCGCTGTCTCCAAACATGGTGAAGAGCTCGTCCTCATCCCGCCCAACATGTCCTGATTAAACTAGGTAGAGTTCGTTTATTTTGACTCTAAGGTAATATTAATCAATGCATTTCATTATTACATTAAACAATGTAATTTACCCATAAATATGTACGAAGCCGTTTGTTTCCCATGTTGTCATTATTATTACCACAAAAATACTCACTTAACGTAGCAGGGACTCTTAACAGGATGGTTCTTACGTAGCCACAGGTAGGAACAGCACCGAAGTATTCTTGTCATCACATTTACAGTAACCTGCCAATCGAATTCTTCTCATCACTTCCTATCTAATGGCCAATAAGTCTTATAGTTAATCATGTCACTTCCGATATTATATGCAGTTACTTCCTTCACTTAATCACCTCACTTTTAACCGAGTTTATTTCTCATTACCACCACTTATATGTAATACTGATAGTAATCTCAGTGAGTAATCTCAGGATACTAACAGAAGATGGGTGTTGGTAATAAGTGACATGAAATGAGATGTCGATACCTTGGGGACGTGAAGTGACGCTAGCAGGACGTCGTGACCTCACTTGAGTCGCAACTGTCGTCAGAGGTGGTTGTACTTCGTTGATTTGAGAGAGAGAGAGAGAGAGAGAGAGAGAGAGAGAGAGAGAGAGAGAGAGAGAGAGAGAGAGAGAGAGAGAGAGAGAGAGAGAGAGTCACATCTGTGGACTAGGTGGCAGAAGATACTAATTCACGAAATGGGGATTTAGGAGATCATTCCAAACAAGGAGAGTGTGGGGAGTCACGGCGGCTCGAGTAGGGTGTGTGTGCACAAGACAACGAGGTCAGTGTTGGAGCCGCACCTCTAAATATGTAATGCTGAACCCCCTCTCCAAGATCAAGAGACAGACAGGGTGATCTAGGTAAATTACCAGCACTCCAGTGTCCATTGCTGGTCGACCGACGGTAGCGGGAGTGTGGCTGCCGAGGTCGGTTGTTTGTTCCATCAGGGTGTGGTTAGCGACGTTGTCCACCTGTACACAAGTAACAGTCTGGTGCTATAACCAGAGCTCTCTTTTGGAGCTTGAAGTCCCAAAATTCCCAACACCTTCAGAGCAGAACAAATTATTTCCTTTAAATTACCATGAATTTATAATCTCGCCCATATTACGTCGCTATAGTTAACTGTCCAATGTTTTCAACACAACTTGTAGTAAGTTTACGCAACAGAGACAGAATATGTGTATTTTATTTCTCAGTTTTAATACAGCCATACTCAGACGTCTTGTAGTAAACTAAAAGACATAACTAAAAACTAATACTCTCAGATGTTTAGCGAGACATAACTTTACTAAAGAAGAGAGGGAGAGACTGAAAGAGAGCGAGCAAGAGAAAGGAGAGGGAGAGGAAGATAAAAGAGAAAGAGCTAAGAAGAGAAAAGAGAAAGAACGAGGAAGAGAAAAGAGAAAGAACGAGGAAGAGAAAAGAGAAAGAACGAGGAAGAGAAAAGAGAAAGAACGAGGAAGAGAAAAGAGAAAGAACGAGGAAGAGAAAAGAGAGAGAACGAGGAAGAGAAAAGAGAAAGAGCGAGGAAGAGAAATAGAAAAAATTAGAGTGTGTACCTGTGTCCGGGTCGAGGCAGCACCCTCACCGCGCGCCTGCCTACAGCTTCCTCCGGGCTCCAGCAGGTCGGAGTAACTGGGCGCTGACCCTTAACTGTGCCCCTGTTCATTCAGCAGTAATTGGGCACCTCGTAGAGGGACCGGCGGGTCCAGGGTGAGTGCGGCTCACCATGAGCTATGGGGAAGGAAAGCTCTGAGCGTGGTAATGGGCAGCATTAGTCTTCTGCTCTTGTACCCGCCTTGGTAAAAATATTAAAGGGAGGAGGAGGACTAACTTACCATGAGGTGTTTTCGGGGCTTAGCGACCCCGCGGCCCGGTCGTCGACCAGACCTGGATGCTGCCAGTCTCCACCCTTATTGGACTTTATACCAACACACACACTGGTAGTCACCGTCAGGGCTGTGTTACGTTACACACCTCACCGTTGGTCTGAATAACATTGACCGTGTACTGTGCCAGGGGAACACCGTGTACTATGCCAGGGGAACACCGTGTGCTGTGGCCAGGTGAACACCGTGTACTGTGCCAGGTGAACACCGTGTACTGTGCCAGGTGAACACCGTGTACTGTGCCAGGTGAACACCGTGTACTGTGCCAGGGGAACACCGTGTACTGTGCCAGGTGAACACCGTGTACTGTGCCAGGGAACACCGTGTACTGTGCCAGGTGAACACCGTGTACTGTGCCAGGTGAACACCGTGTACTGTGCCAGGTGAACACCGTGTACTGTGTCAGGGGAACACCGTGTGCTGTGCCACGTGAACACCGTGTACTGTGCCAGGTGAACACCGTGTACGGTGCAGGTGAACACCGTGTACTGTGCCAGGTAAACACTGTGTACTGTGCCAGGTGAACACTCAACACAGTGTTCAACTGAAGAGACAGTGCCAAAGCACACGCGGTGGTCAGACAACACATCGTCCCGGCATGGCACGATAGGGAGCCGGTCGGCCGAGCGGACAGCACACTGGACTTGTGATCCTGTGGTCCCGGGTTCGATTCCTGGCGCCAGCGAGAAATGATGGACACAATTTCTTTCATTCTATGCCCCTGTTACCTAGCAGTAAATAGGTACCTGGGAGTTAGTCAGCTGTCACGGGCTGCTTCCTGGGGGTGGAGGCCTGGTCAAGGACCGGGCCGCAGGGACACTAAAAAAAGCCCCAATACCAACTAAAGATAAGTTCAAGATGGTGGTAACTTGGTTCTGTCCTTTCCAAAAACACATCGCAGTTTGGCGTACAACTCCCCAATGTCAAAACATTATGTATTATAAATCATAGCAGCTCGCAAAATTGACGGGCTGGTACATTGTGCATTCGTGGGTCCTCTGTTAGGTTAGGTTCGGGTGCTTTAGTACATCATTTATGTAACGTTGTGGCAACTGGAGAGGACGGGCTGGACTTGGCCCTGTGTGACCTACAATCACTAAGTCACACATTATGTATTAACATTATGTATTATAAATACAAGACAACAAGATATTGCTGCTACTGCTGACAACAACATATCAATTGTAACCACTGTGAGATACATTTTCCATCACATTGAACGTGTATGCAAATTGTTCTAGTTTCATTATCATGAATATCTTTTTAAAGATTTATTCCAGTGTTGCCTCAATCATGTCTAACGGAAGCCATTAAGGTGCTGCCACCGCAAGACGTGGTGTAAAGTGTTTCGATTATGTTCCATTGAATACAATAGAAAGTGAACGAAACCACCTCACGAGCCATAGCTTCCAGCATTATCAAGCGGACTATGCATCTAATACTATATGATTTTTCCTCAGAAATGTCAGCAAATTGTCTGTTTATCACAGGAAGAGATCTCCCCCGGGTCGAGGGAGATCTCTTGATGTGATAAACGGGGATGTGATAAACAGTAGACGGAGACAGCGTGTCCCCGTCTACTGTAAGAGCTACTGGAGGGCACTGAGGACACCTTGCCGACACTCTTCCTGGTCAGGAATAATGGTGTTGAAAAAATAATGATCAACATAAAAGATGCCCAAGATATGCGGCTGGCATTCTTAAGGACCCAAGAATAGTGAACGCGAGCTATACTGTACTATATCTTGAGGACATCATTACTGAGGCACGACTGGTGGTGCTCATCCCTACTCTGAACGCTTTGCAGGCCAAAGAGCAGGCATTATTCCTCTGTGCTACAGGGAGTTTGGCAGAGTCCCGACGTCCTTGGAATAGACACTATTCCTACAGCATAAATCTTGAAAGCAAAATATATTATAGTCGTGTCAGCACTGAGAATGTTTTGAGCAGCAGGTTGGATGACACCCGTGGGTGTGAAGCGTTGATGCGGCATTCAGCGTGACAGAGGTGTCACCGGGATGTGTGGGGTGCCGGTGGAGGAGGAGGATTGGAAATTGGAAAATGGTCTCAGCTGTTGAGGATATGTGCCACTTTCCATGTGAAGTTCGTAGCTATATCACGGGCACATTCCTGGCTTGGCGCTTTCTCCTGATAATTCCCTCCTGGAGAAGCGTTTGCAATCAAGATGTTTGAGAAAATAGGGAGTTCTCCGGTCTTGGAAAGACACAAACCGTCGCTCTCTTGCCACATGCGACGTCGCTCGTCGCATGTGGCAAGGAGGTATCTGCGATTGATACACTGCCTCTGACCCGTATTATGAGCACATTCACATACCCACGTCAAGTTGCCCCTAGTGGAGTATGAAGCGATATGACTGCACTTGCGGCCATCACGGCACAATACATGTCACAACTATCGCCACCCCCATGTGTGTGGAAGATTATGATCACCAAACCACAACTCATTAGATGGAGAAGCAACGACGTTTCGGTCCGTCCTGGACCCTTATCAAATCCACACGACTTGATAATGGTCCAGGATGGAGTGAAACGTCGTCGCTTCTCCATCTTCTGAGCTGTGGTTTGGTCTTCATATCCTCACCCACGTTATTGTGATTCATCGTCTGCCTGTGGAAGATTACACTCGGACCTCTGTTTAATTCCTCAGGAAGGAAGAACAATGCATTAAGACGTTGTTCCTTGCAAGAATATACAGAGAAATAAATTGTCTAAAATTATTTTGCATGAAGTCAAACGAAATTCCGCAGTATGAGTGTGTTGTAGAGAATGTGCCGAGGGCTGCTGGGAGGGCCCTGGCCAGACACCCGCTCACCAGCAAGTAAAACACAGAACAAGATTCAGGTTTTTCGCTGTGGAAGCTTAGGACTTCCGGCGTACGGTGAGAAGAGCATATGCTTTGTACCATTTTATGCTGCCCCAGCTCAAGGAAAGTCACATTGTTTGACTGATCCTACTGGAACGTAGATGCAAAAATGCACGTTGCGTAATGTTGCATTCCGTAACCCTCATGTTTAATCCATACTAAACTATGACCCAACACAGATTGAGAAATTGTAATGTTCCTCAAGTGCTGATGGCCAGCTGAGATTAAGGTTTCTACCACCAATGAGGGAAAGGAAGGGCCGGGTTCAGGTAAAAAAAAAAAATAAAGATTGTCAGGAATCCCCAGATGTTGAGCGTTTTATATTTATGGCACATTATGGAGGGGGCGAAGGTCGGTAACTGAGGAAACATATTCTTGGAGTCGTTACGGAGTAATTTACCTCAGCTGAATAATAAGACAGCATACGTAGGAGAAGAGAACCTTGAGAAACACAACAGTTAATTGAGACCAAGGTAAAAGTTGAGCCTTATACAACAGTAGCGTTGGACCATTCAGGTAGGAGGCGAGGCTGAAGTGCACAGAGAGGGGCAGTGAGCCAAAGGATGAAAACATGGAGGTTATCTTGAGATGATTTCGGGGCTTTTTAGTGTCCCCGCGGCCCGGTCCTCGACCAGGCCTCCACCCCCAGGAAGCAGCCCGTGACAGCTGACTAACATCCAGGTACCTATTTTACTGCTAGGTAACAGGGGCATAGGATGAAAGAAACTCTGCCCATTGTTTCTCGCCGGCGCCTGGGATCGAACCCAGGACCACAGGATCACAAGTCCAGCGTGCTGTCCACTCGGCCGACCGGCTCCGTCGTGTAACGGGGGGTGGGGGAAATGGCTCTCTCTTGTCCATTATTCCAACCCCCCCAGTTAACTAACGAGGCCGGGGGAAACAGCTCTCTCTAGTCCGTTATCCCGTCCCCAGTTAGCTAACTATTCTAGAGCCCCTCCAGAGTTCCTAAGGCAGCCTCTCTCGTTCAACACCTTGTAACCTAGGTATTTGACTACCTAGGTGCGGGGACTACAAGGCGCCGTAACTTGATCAGCTACCCGCAACTCTAGAGAGAACTCTAGAACACATTTCACTGCCACAAACGTATAAGAGACACGAAAGGAAAGAGATGAATAGTGAAGTAATTAGTGAGGGGTTGGGGTGAGAGAGGTAGAGAGGTGGGAGGAGCGAGGAGGTCATTAGTTGAAAGGGAAAGTTCGGAGAGGGGTGGAGGGAGAGGTGTAGATAGGTAGAAGTAGAAAAGTAGATAGAAGTAGAAGAGTAGATAGTAGAAGAAGAAATAGGAAATGCTGCCACCATCCATTCATGATCATTACATACAAGACAAGGAATGGAACTTGTCTGTATTACAATATTCTCAAAGATGTTATCACGAGGTCATTATTAGTATGTTCCCTCTGTATCATGTACTCATTAAAATCATGAACCCATTGACCGCAGAGGCTTTCTCACCTCAACTCAAAACTCAAGGGAACAAAGTTAAAGACCATTTAAATAATAAATTAATAATTATATTTCATATGAAGTATCATACTTTAAGCAATTCAAATGTTCAAGATTTATATGCAAAGTGAGTCATCATCCAAGAATTTGAGAACCCTACAACTGTCTGCCCCTGATCATCACACAACATATGTAAACACGACCAAGTCACCTTAATGTTCAACTCACTAAGTGTCTGCCTATAGCCATACTTGAGACATATGGACTAAGTCTCCGGGGGAAACAACACAAAACATGCAGTCGAGTACAGATATACACATGCATACACAGATGGCTATACATGCATACACAGATGGTAATACATGCATACACAGATGGCTATACATGCATACACAGATGGCAATACATGCATACACAGATGGCTATACATGCATACACAGATGGCAATACATGCATACACAGATGGCAATACATGCATACACAGATGGCTATACATGCATACACAGATGGCTATACATGCATACACAGATGGCAATACATGCATACACAGATGGCTATACATGCATACACAGATGGCTATACATGCATACACAGATGGTAATACATGCATACACAGATGGCTATACATGCATACACAGATGGCTATACATGCATACACAGATGGTAATACATGCATACACAGATGGCTATACATGCATACACAGATGGTAATACATGCATACACAGATGGCTATACATGCATACACAGATGGCTATACATGCATACACAGATGGCTATACATGCATACACAGATGGCTATACATGCATACACAGATGGCTATACATGCATACACAGATGGTAATACATGCATACACAGATGGCTATACATGCATACACAGATGGTAATACATGCATACACAGATGGCAATACATGCATACACAGATGGCTATACATGCATACACAGATGGTAATACATGCATACACAGATGGTAATACATGCATACACAGATGGCTATACATGCATACACAGATGGCTATACATGCATACACAGATGGTAATACATGCATACACAGATGGTAATACATGCATACACAGATGGTAATACATGCATACACAGATGGTAATACATGCATACACAGATGGTAATACATGCATACACAGATGGCTATACATGCATACACAGATGGCTATACATGCATACACAGATGGCTATACATGCATACACAGATGGCTATACATGCATACACAGATGGTAATACATGCATACACAGATGGTAATACATGCATACACAGATGGTAATACATGCATACACAGATGGTAGTACATGCATACACAGATTGCTATACATGCATACACAGATGGATATACATGCATACACAGATGGTAATACATGCATACACAGATGGTAATACATGCATACACAGATGGTAATACATGCATACACAGATGGTAATACATGCATACACAGATGGCAATACATGCATACACAGATGGTAATACATGCATACACAGATGGTAATACATGCATACACAGATGGTAATACATGCATACACAGATGGTAATACATGCATACACAGATGGCAATACATGCATACACAGATGGTAATACATGCATACACAGATGGTAATACATGCATACACAGATGGTAATACATGCATACACAGATGGTAATACATGCATACACAGATGGCTATACATGCATACACAGATGGCTATACATGCATACACAGATGGCTATACATGCATACACAGATGGCTATACATGCATACACAGATGGCTATACATGCATACACAGATGGCAATACATGCATACACAGATGGTAATACATGCATACACAGATGGCTATACATGCATACACAGATGGCAATACATGCATACACAGATGGCTATACATGCATACACAGATGGCAATACATGCATACACAGATGGCTATACATGCATACACAGATGGCAATACATGCATACACAGATGGCAATACATGCATACACAGATGGCTATACATGCATACACAGATGGCTATACATGCATACACAGATGGCTATACATGCATACACAGATGGTAATACATGCATACACAGATGGCTATACATGCATACACAGATGGCTATACATGCATACACAGATGGTAATACATGCATACACAGATGGCTATACATGCATACACAGATGGTAATACATGCATACACAGATGGCTATACATGCATACACAGATGGTAATACATGCATACACAGATGGCTATACATGCATACACAGATGGCTATACATGCATACACAGATGGCAATACATGCATACACAGATGGCAATACATGCATACACAGATGGCTATACATGCATACACAGATGGCAATACATGCATACACAGATGGCTATACATGCATACACAGATGGCAATACATGCATACACAGATGGCATTACATGCATACACAGATGGCTATACATGCATACACAGATTGTAATACATGCATACACAGATGGCAATACATGCATACACAGATGACATTACATGCATACACAGATGGCTATACATGCATACACAGATGGCTATACATGCATACACAGATGGCAATACATGCATACACAGATGGCATTACATGCATACACAGATGGCTATACATGCATACACAGATGGCTATACATGCATACACAGATGGCAATACATGCATACACAGATGGCAATACATGCATACACAGATGGTAATACATGCATACACAGATGGCAATACATGCATACACAGATGGCAATACATGCATACACAGATGGCAATACATGCATACACAGATGGCAATACATGCATACACAGATGGCTATATATGCATACACAGATGGCTATATATGCATACACAGATGGCTATACATGCATACACAGATGGTAATACATGCATACACAGATGGCTATACATGCATACACAGATGGCATTACATGCATACACAGATGGCTATACATGCATACACAGATGGTAATACATGCATACACAGATGGTAATACATGCATACACAGATGGCAATACATGCATACACAGATGGCAATACATGCATACACAGATGGCAATACATGCATACACAGATGGTAATACATGCATACACAGATGGCAATACATGCATACACAGATGGCAATACATGCATACACAGATGGCAATATATGCATACACAGATGACAATACATGCATACACAGATGGCAATACATGCATACACAGATAACCACACGTACATACACAGAAGTACAGATGACCATACATACATACACAGAAGTACAGATAACCACACATACATACACAGAAGTACAGATGACCATACATACATACACAGAAGTACAGATGACCATACATACATACACAGACGTACAGATGACCATACATACATACACAGACGTACAGATGACCATACATACATTCACAGAAGTACAGATGACCATACATACATACACAGACGTACAGATGACCATACAAAACATTATGACAACAGGACAGTTCCAAATACTTCATAAAAAAGAACATTAACTATGGCCAAACTGCAACCCAGCCTGTGGTGTGGTGGGTGACTGTGGGGGCTGATGGGTGTGGTGGGTGACTGTGGGGGGCTGATGGGTGTGGTGGGTGACTGTGGGGGGCTGATGGGTGTGGTGGGTGACTGTGGGGGGCTGATGGGTGTGGTGGGTGACTGTGGGGGGCTGATGGGTGTGGTGGGTGACTGTGGGGGGCTGATGGGTGTGGTGGGTGACTATGGGGGGCTGATGGGTGTGGTGGGAGACTGTGGGGGGCTGATGGGTGTGGTGGGTGACTGTGGGGGCTGATGGGTGTGGTGGGAGACTGTGGGGGGGCTGATGGGTGTGGTGGCTGACTGTGGGGGGGCTGATGGGTGTGGTGGGTGACTGTGGGGGGCTGATGGGTGTGGTAGGTGACAGTGGGGGGCTGATGGGTGTGGTGGGTGACTGTGGGGGGCTGATGGGTGTGGTGGGTGACTGTGGGGGCTGATGGGTGTGGTGGGTGACTGTGGGGGGCTGATGGGTGTGGTGGGTGACTGAGAATTTTGTAGGTAGTGATCATGTCTCCCCTTACTCTTCTGTCTTCCAGTGTTGTGAGGTGCATTTCACACAGCCTTTCCTCGTGATTCATGCCTTTTATTTCTGGAACTAGCCTAGTGGCATACCTCTGAACTTTTTCCAGCTTCGTCTTGTGCTTGACAAAGTACGGGCTCCATGCTGGGGCCGCATACTTCAGGATTGGTCTTACATATGTGGTATACAAGGTTCTGAATGATTCCTTACATAGATTTCTGAAGGCCGTTTTTATGTTAGCCAGCCTCGCATACGCCGCCAATGTTGTTATTTTTATGTGGGCTTCAGGAAACAGGTTTGGTGTGATATCGACTCCTAGATCGATCTCTGTCCGTTCCATTCGGTATCCTGTGTCTGGCCTCCTGTTTTATCTGCCTAGTTTCATTACCTTACATTTACTCGAGTTGAACTTTAATAGCCATTTGTTGGACCATTCATTCAGTCTGTCTAGTTCATCTTGTAGCCTCATGCTATCTTCCTCCGTCTTAATCATCCTCATAATTTTTGCATCATCAGCAAACAATGAGAGGAATGATTCTATACCCTCTGGGAGACCATTCACGCTCCCCACATACTGTATGTGACTGAACAATCCCAAAATACTCAAAGGAATACTGCACAATTTACACACAAGTTTACACATCTAGACTGTTTACTTCGTGAGGTAATGTGGTATATACAGGGCTCAGCTGTTACATAATACAATATTGCAATATACACACTGATAACTTGTGACATTGGCCCTAAAATACATTTCATGCCATTGTTTACATGTCCAACCATTTGGGCTGGACGGTAGAGCGACGGTCTGGCTTCATGCAGATCGGCGTTCAATCCCTGACCGTCTAAGTGGTAGGGGACCATTCCTCCCCCAGTCCCATCCCAAATCCTTATCCTTCCCAATGCTATATAATCGTAATGGCTTGCCGCTTTCCCCCTGATAGTTCTTTTCCCTTCCCCCCCTTTGTTTACATCTTCTCATCATATTATGATGATCACAAGCAAAATATTTGCCATGGCCTGGGCTCCCTGACAGGCAAAATGCTCTAACCGTTTTAAAAGTGAACAAGCATTGCATTATATATCTAATGCATTTTTCATGGAGCGTAATGGAATCCTTTTATGTTGGACATGATAGCAAATGGTTCGGCCGTCAAGATTAATATTCCAGTGGAATGCGGGAGGATTTTTTTTTTTTTTTAGTGTATGGGCGCAACGGAATCCATTGTTCGTCGATTTATTATAATATTGTTTGAGAAAATCTTTGTGTAGCAATGCGGTGACTTGAACGTTGTCACTGCATTGTTCCAAAATGATTTTCTCAACTATATATCATGCCATTGTGATATCTTCGTATTATATTTTTATATATGTGATATATTTTAAATATATTTTATATATTTAAAAGATTTTTAAATATTTTATATTTATATAAGATTCCTGTTGATCAAATTACATTCAGGATGAATAAACACAGCTACCTTAGTAAGATAGGATGCTACGTTACCTAGTGCTACGTTACCTAGTGCTACGTTACCTAGTGCCACGTTACCTAGTGCTACGTTACCTAGTGCCAGGTTACCTAGTGCCACGTTACCTAGTGCTACGTTACCTAGTGCTACGTTACCTAGTGCCACGTTACCTAGTGCCACGTTACCTAGTGCTACGTTACCTAGTGCTACGTTACCTAGTGCCCCGTTACCTAGTGCCAGGTTACCTAGTGCCACGTTATCTAGTGCCACGTTACCTAGTGCCACGTTACCTAGTGCCACGTTACCTAGTGCCACGTTATCTAGTGCCACGTTACCTAGTGCCACGTTACCTAGTGCTACGTTACCTAGTGCCACGTTACCTAGTGCCACGTTACCTAGTGCCACGTTACCTAGTGCCCCGTTACCTAGTGCCCCGTTACCTAGTGCCACGTTACCTAGTGCCACGTTACCTAGTGCCACGTTACCTAGTGCTACGTTACCTAGTGCCACGTTACCTAGTGCCACGTTACCTAGTGCCACGTTACCTAGTGCTACGTTACCTAGTGCTACGTTACCTAGTGCCCCGTTACCTAGTGCCAGGTTACCTAGTGCCACGTTACCTAGTGCCACGTTATCTAGTGCCACGTTACCTAGTGCCACGTTATCTAGTGCCACGTTACCTAGTGCCACGTTACCTAGTGCCCCGTTACCTAGTGCCCCGTTACCTAGTGCCACGTTACCTAGTGCCACGTTACCTAGTGCCACGTTACCTAGTGCCACGTTATCTAGTGCCACGTTACCTAGTGCCACGTTACCTAGTGCCACGTTATCTAGTGCCACGTTACCTAGTGCCACGTTAACCAGTGCCACGTTACCTAGTGCCACGTTAACCAGTGCCACGTTACCTAGTGCCACGTTAACCAGTGCCACGTTACCTAGTGCCACGTTACCTAGTGCCACGTCAGTAGTTACCTGGGAGGTGGGTGATGGCTGCAGAGGGTGGCACTTCCCCTCCAAGACCACCTTAAAGCTCTACTAATGTACAAGATACTGCAACTGACAACATGTTGGAAATCTCCTTTATCATCTTCACATATATTCTCAAATGAGTCAATCTCCCCCACAATGATCTCCAAGATGCTCAGCTAGAACGATCGTGGTGAATGTTTACAACCTTCAAGTTGGTGCCTCTCATGTCAACACTTCGCTGGTTTAGTTTGGGAGACCAAAACACGACCGGTTTCGTGGCGACCTGTCGTGGATGACGTCATTCTTCGCTAATGGAGTCGCCAATAGCCCCTCGCCCCCTGATGATGTCCCCCCCCCCCGACCGCCCCCCCCCAGGACCCCTCACTACTCCAAACTCCACCTGATTCCAACCACAATTCCGCCCTTAAATTTTTCTATGTCGTTATCATGTCTCAACAGTGTTCTCACGAGGGCGTCTGTGTTTGAGTGACGGCCAGATTTTGTGTTTTGGGTTAACAGAATTGAACTAAACTCGTTGTGACCAGTAATCGTTTACCTCAGGTTATCTTAAATCATTTTATTATCTTCCACACACCCCACTGTCAACAGCAGCCTTCCAACTATCTTCAGCGTTTTAATTAATGCTTTTTGTATCTAGTTCTTGTCATGTGAGTCGACACAGCCTTGGTTACCTCCAGGTCAGAGTTGGTCCTGGGCGTCCCATCCGTAACCAGGGCCATATTTTTATTCGGGGATATGATAAATGAGTCGATGTGATAAATAATGTAGAAAATAAAAATGAGACAGAGTCAATAGGAAATACTGCGAGGAGGAAGAATCGAGAGGGCATGCGCTTCTTCCTGTATGAAGTGGAAATGTCCAGGAAGACCAGCTGGCCGGAGAGTTGAAAATAAAATGGAGAGGAAAGTCTGGACCAATTACCGCCATAGGATAACTGATACCTGATCAACCAGGCTGTGATTCATACTTCACGCTGCGAGCAGCCGCGTCCAACAGCCTGGTTGACCAGTCGAGCAACCAGGAGGCCTGATCGGGGACCGGCCCGCGGGGACATGAGTCCCGAAATCATCGCAAGGTAAGGTAGAGACAGTGTCGTCACGCCGACGAGACCCCCCCCCCCCCCCACGAGAGGGAAAATGGTCACTTCACTTCCTAGACTTGAGAGCGGCCGCACGCCTGTATCTGTACCTGACACAAACGGCACTGTTTACCTGACACAAACGGGACTGTTTACCTGATACAAATTGATACAGAATAAACGGGACTGTTTCTCCGAGGTTGTTTCAGTGCTCACAGACCCGTGAGGCGGCCTGAACCAAGTCACGTCAAGGCTGGGACGACCTGGAAGCCCGTGTCCTGCTCTTGTTTAATACCCGGATTGGCCGAGATGCTGAAGATGTGACGAGGGTGTCACGTCGCGGCCACCGGCAGAGTGATCCACTGAGGCGGCCGTGTGTCCTCAAAAGGACGACGTTCCTTCTTTGTCGCCCCTCGATAGAAGAGGCGGCGACTGGTGCTACGAGGTGACTGCGGCACGGAGCCAGCCATGTCCAGGAACACACCCGAGGGGAAGGAAGACAGCCGGGAGCCAGAGAGGAGCGGCTCAGCCACAGAAAAGTGTGTGAGAATACCACCGACCAGTAGACAGGGGCTGATGGGATAGACGACCAGTAGACAGGGGCTGATGGGATAGACGACCAGTAGACAGGGGCTGATGGGATAGACGACCAGTAGACAGGGGCTGATGGGATAGACGACCAGTAGACAGACTAGACAGGGACTGACAGAGACGCACTGTGGAGGTGTGCCAACAGGCACCAAAGGGTAAGAGCCTCTGGTGGTTTTTGGAGAAACTTTAGTTGACATTGTGGAACATTTCTTGAGGGCAGAGACCGAGAGGGCGACTGTGAGGAGAGTTACCGTGATAAAGAGTAAACAGTAAAGAGTAAAGAGTAAACAAGAGCGGAGGGGGCGGGAGTTTAGATGAGCAAGTGACTGGTGGTGCAGGGGTTGCCAGGCGTCGCCACACAGATGAGATGCAGTTATAACATTCCCAACTTGAAGATATAATTCAGTGGATCTGGATTTATCCCTAGCTGGAGTGGGAGACCGTGGATATATTCACAATATAAATCAAATATATCAAATATATTCAAATATATTTGCAATATATTCAAATATATCAAATATATTCAAAATATATTCAAATATATCAAATATATATATTTGTATGTGTGCACGAGGTGTGTGTATTCACCTAGTTATGCTTGCGGGGGTTGAGCTCTGCTCTTTCAGCCCGCCTCTCAACTGTACAATCAAGTATTACTAACTACTACTATTTTTACACACACACACACACGCAGGAAGCAGCCTGTAGCAGCTGTCTAACTCCCAGGTACCTATTTACTGCCAGGTAACAGGGGCATCATGGTGAAAGAAACTCTGCCCATTTTTGTTTCCGCCGGCGCCGGGAATCGAACCCCAGACCACAGGACTACGTATTCAGAGTGCTGTCCACTCAGCCACCTGTGCGTGTGTGTACTCACCTATTTGTGCTTGCAGGATCGAGCACTGACTCTTGGATCCCGCCTTTCCAGCCATCGGGTTGTTTACAGCAATGACTCTGGTCCCATTTCCCTATCATACCTAGTTTTAAAATTATGAATGGAATTTGCTTCCACATCCTGCTCCTTAAGTGCATTCCATTTTTCCACTACTCTCACGCTAAAGGAAAACTTCCTAACATCTCTGACTCATCTGAGTTTCCAGCTTCCATCCATGTCCCCTCGTTCTGTTACTATTCTATGTGAACATTTTGTCTATTTCCACTCTGTCAAACCATCTAAGTACTTTATACGTTCCTATCATATCCCCCCCTCTCCCTTCTTTTTTCTAGTGTCGTAAGGATCAGCTCCTTCAGGTGCTCTTCATACTCCCATCCCTCGTAACTCTGGAACGAGTCTTGTTGCAAACTTCTGCACCTTTTCCAATTTCTTTATATGTTTCTTCAGGTGGGGACTTCATGATGGGATGGCATACTCCAAGACTGGCCTCACGTAGGCAGTTTAAAGCGCCCTGCCTCCTTACTTAGGTTTCTGAATGATGATCTAACTTTTGCTAGTGTCGAGTACTCTGCTGTCGATATCCTATTTTTATGTGCCTCAGGAGATAGATTAGGTGTTACGTCCACCCCCAGGTCTCTTTCTCGAGTCGTCACAGGTAGGCAGTTTCCCTTTATTGTGTACTGTCCCTTTGGTCTCTTGTCAGCAATCTCATTTCCATAATTTTACATTTGCTCGTGTTGAACTCTAGTAGCCATTTCTCTGACCATCTCTGCAACCTGTTCAATTCCTCTTGGAGGATCCTACAAACCTCATCTGTTACAACTCTTCTCATCAACTTTGCACCATCCGCAAACATCGACATGTAGGATTCTAATCCTGTAAACATGTCATTAACATATATTAGATATAGAATTGGGTCCAGCACCGTTCCTTGAGGTACTCCACTCGTTATTGTTCACCAGTCCGACTTCTCGCCCCTTACCGTTATTCTCTGGCTCTTTCCTGTTAGGTGCTTCCTTACCCATGCTAGGGCCTTTCCTCCCACCCCCGCCTGCCTCTCAAGTTTGAATAGCAGTCTTATGTGCGGTACTGTATCAAAGGCCTTTTGGCAGTCCAGAATATGCAGTCTGCCCAACCTAGCCTGTTCTGCCTTATCCTCGTTATTTTATCATAGAATTCCAAAAGGTTTGTTAGGCAAGATTTCCCTTTCCAAAACCCATGTTGATGTTTGTTTACAAACCAAATATTCTCTAGGTGTGCAACCAGTCTTAGCCTTATTATTCTTTCAAGTATTTTACAGGGGATGCTTGTCAGTGATACAGGTCTATAGTTAAGTGCCTCCTTCCCTATCACCTTTCTTGAAGATCAGTCACGACATTTGCCCTTCTTCCAGCAATTGGACAATCCTTTGGACATAATTTGATTCATAATTGATGCAAGGATCAACTGATCCCTGCCAGAAGCACGCTGAGGGCCTGCGCTGCCTCTTTTAGTATCCACGGTGATACTTTGTCCGGTCCAACCTCTTTAATTGCATCCAGCGTTGTCAACCGTTTCATTACCTCCTCTGCTGTCACCTCTATATCTGATAGTCTTTTATCTAGGGTAATCCCTTCTAACAATGGGAGCTGCTCAGGCTCGGTTGTGAACACTCCATGGAAACTGGCGTTCAGTGCCTCGCAGATTTCCTTGTCACTTTCCATATACGCCCCCTCTGCTTTCCTTAGTCGTTAACCGACATTTTTCTTCTTATATGGCTGTGTAGTAATTTAGGTTACTTTTGTCGCTTTGATCGCAATATCGTTCTCATAATTTCTTTCCGATTCTCTTCTTATGTTAATGTAATCGTTCCTAGCTCTGTTGCACTTGATCCTGTTGTCCTCTGTCCTTTGTCTTCTTTACTTCCTCCACTCCCTCCTGCTTCTCATTTTTGCTTCCTGACACTGTCTACTAAACCATGGGTTATTATATTCCCTCTTACCTTTTCCCTTTACTGTTGGTATAAATCTCTCTTCGGCCTCCTGGCATTTCCGTATGACTAGGTCCATCATATCTTGGACTGTTTTTCCTCTAATTTCTTCCTCCCACTGCACTTCACCCAGATAGTCCCTTATCCTCTTATAGTCCCCTTTCCTGTAGTCAACTCTCCTTTCCCAGATCTCTTGTCCCATGGTCATAAGTTTGAATTCCATCATGTAGTCAAAGACTAAGGACACAATGGTCGCTGGCCCCAAGAGGAATTTCATGTTCAAAATTCTCTGTCATCTACGTTCTGGGTGAAAATCAGGTCTAATAGGCTCGGTGTATCCGCCTCCTCTTTCCTTTGTGTCTTCCTTCACATGCTGTGTTAGGAAATTCCTGTCTATAACATTTACTAACTTTGCTCCCCACGTTTCGTCCCCTACATGGGTATTCCTTGATTCCCAATTTATCTCTCCATGATTTAGGTCCCATGACCTGCAGTTTCGCTCTCATTCTGTGAGCTAGTGTTGCTGCCTTCTGCAGTTCATCTATGCATGCCTTGTTGTTGTCATCATACTCCTGTCTGGGTCTTCTACAGTTTGGTGGGGGATTGTAGATTACCAAGATCACAATCTTCCTCCCATCTGCTGTCAGAGTTCCATGTATGAAGCTTGTGCACTCATTAGTAACCCGATTTTCCAGGTCTTCAAACATCCATTGCTGCATTATTAAGAGTGTCACTCCCCCTCCCTGTCTCTGTGTCCTTTCTTTTCTTATTACCTGGTACCCCTCTGGAAAGTTTGCATCCGAGATCATTGCCATTTATTTTAGTTTCCACTATTGCAACTATGTCAGGATCTGCCTCACTAACTCTTTCTTTTATCTCTTCTGCTGTATTAGATACCCCATCAGCAGTGGTGTACAAAACCTTGAGCCTTGAGACTCTTCTTGGAAACTCTGGTTCCAGAGTTCACCCTGTCTCTGGGTGTCTGGGGGGGGATCTGGGGGGTGTCTGGAGGCAAATGGGGTCTGAGGGGGGGGGGGGGATGCCTGGGGAGTGAATGGGGTCTGGGCATCTAGGAAGGTAGGTAGAAAGGTCTGGGGTAGGGAGGACTGGGTAGGTAGGTCTGGGGTAGGGAGGTCTGCGTAGGGAGTTCTGGGGTAGGAAAATACTGGGTCTGAAAATTAGGGAGGGTCTGATAGGCATAGGGGGGTTTGAGAGGTAGCGTGAGGCTGAGAGTCAGATAGGAGGTTGAGAGGTAGGGGGAAGAAGGATAGAGGGGGCGGGGGAAGAGGGGTGGATGGAGCATGGATAGTGAGAGTGGGTGGTTGTATTAGTCAGGGGGAGACTCAGGTGTAGGTGTGGGCATTGGGGAAGAAGGGCGGGGGGGGGGGGGAGAGGGAAATGTTTCTCAAGAAAATCACTCCATCAGTGATCATTCACTCCTGGGCTGACTCGCATCTGGAACTTGTTCGCTCAAGAGGTTGATACACGGGAGATCAGGTCAACTGATCACAGGAAGGCTCTGGCACACAGTTGGCTACAGGCTCATCCTGTCGCTTATATGATTGTTACTTAATGGGTAAGGTTTATTCCTAATAAGGCATATGAAAGGCTGATAAAATAAATGGGTCTCTATACGAGCAGGTTTCAACTAAGGCTTATAGCTCTTGCTTGTAGTTCCACCAGGTTCCTTATCTGGTAGTTAGAACAGTCTCATCAAATAAATGAGTTGCTAGCAGCAGGCTTCTAATGAGCTGAGGTATGATAACAGCTCTTGCTTGCAGTTTCACAAGGTACTTCACTCGACCGCCCTAATGAACCCTAGTATTAATTTACAAAAAGAGAGGAAATCGAGATAGAAGAGAGGAAAGAGAGAGGAGGAAAGAGAGAGGAGGAGAGGAAAGAGAGAGAATAAAAGAGGAGGAAAGAGAGTAGAGAGAGGGGGAAGAGAGGGAGGGAGAGAGAGAGAGGGGGGAGAGAGGAGGGGGAGAGAGAGAGAGAGAGAGGGGGGGGAGAGAGGGGGGAGAGAGGGGGAGAGAGAGAGGGGGGAGAGAGAGAGAGGGGGGAGAGAGAGAGAGAGAGGAGGGGGGGGGGGGAGATGAGAGAGGAGGGGGGGAGGGGAATGAGAGAGGAGAGCGCGCGCATGAGTGCACATGCAGGAACGCAGGCTCATGTGTTGAATAAAAGTGTGCCACTGCCGGTATAGGCTTCATAACATTACCCTCGTCCTGAGACCAGACACTTGGCCACTGCACTTAACCAGTTGGACCCTCCCCAACGCTGACCACAACTGGCGAACTGTCTTACAGAGGTCAACCCCACACCTGTAATTTGACTCTAATTACCTAACTATTCTAGGTAATTATTAGGAACTCAGAGTTATTAGGAACATGGACTGAATTACTTCTCACCCATCTCACTGATAAGAATGTACGAGATAATTATTAAGGGACATTATTCCACTATGGTAAAAGTATTTCACTGCAGTCGCCTCTGTACGGCAGTAACAACGCCGGCAGGTACAGCAGTGACAACGCCAGCAGGTACGGCAGTGACAACACCACCAGGTACAGTGACAACGCCGGCAGGTACAGCAGTGACAACGCCGGCAGATACGGCAGTGACAACGCCAGCAGGTACGGCAGTGACCACGCCAGGTACAGCAGTGACACCGCCAGGTACAGCAGTGACAACGCCGGCAGGTACAAGCAGTGACAACACCGCCAGGTACAACAGTGACAACGCCGGCAGGTACAACAGTGACAACACCGCCAGGTACAAGCAGGACGCCCTCACAGGTACACCGTCACCGCCACTCACCTGTAAGGGAAAGGAACACATCTTAGTAACACATTATCCTGGGAATTAAAAACATGCCAAACGGCCCAAACACACACACGCTAACTTTTATAACAAAAAATTATTAATAATAATAAAATACAATTTTATTCTCACTAACGAAGTTGTATTTGATGATGTTATGGCCTTGGTTATTGGCATCTATTATTGCATTTCAAATCATAGGTATTTATAGTGCTTATCTTAAGACAATCGACAAGACTAATTCATAACACTCAGAGATGTAAGGTAAGAAAGCTCATCTTCTCCACCAATGAGTTGGAATAAAATCATTTGAAATCTGAAATTGAGCTTCTCTCTCTCTCTCTCTCTCTCTCTCTCTCTCTCTCTCTCTCTCTCTCTCTCTCTCTCTCTCTCTCCATCCCATTAAAAACAATGTAAATTATATTGAATGGTAAGTTATGCTGAAGGAATATTAATGAATAAAGTTAGTGATTTATGTATTTGGTATTTGATCCTAATTTATTGCTCATTTAAATCTGTATTTGATTTTGTATTTTTAAACATGAATACATCTGTATCATAATGGTAATGTATGTGTATGTAACGCTTGGGGCGTGCTGTTGAATTGGTGAAAAGAAAATACAGGTGTTTCAATTACAAACTGTAACTCACGCACTGTAATCTAAATCTGTAGTCATCACTACTAAGAACTCCCTCCTAAGTTTGTGGACTTGATCTGTGGACCTCAAGAGTGTCCACTCACAGAATTATGTTCAGTGAGTGGCCACTGGAAGAACTCTGGCTGTGTATGATACAGAAATATTGCTACTCTCACACAATATATCAGACACTGATATATTGCTACGATAAGAAGACAACACTTGGAAGGCTGATGTAAACAGTGGAACTCGCCAGGGAGCACAAGTGAGGTATGTACAGACTGCCGCAGGAACTTCGTGTAGGGAGGTCAACCACACAGTTGAACACTGAACATCTCTGCTCATTTCGACCCGCAGACGCTCCAAATATAAAGCATAATATTTAGTGTCTCTCCTCATCAAGAAATGCAACTTTCTTGCAAGCAACAAACTACATTTCGAGTCTGCAATTTCACTGTATTGATTATGCAAACACGCAGAACTCGTAATTCTGTGGCGCGGGTTCGATTCCCGCACGAGGCAGAAACAAATGGGCAAAGTTTCTTTCACCCTAAATGCCCCTGTTACCTAGCATTAAATAGGTACCTGGGAGTTAGTCAGCTGTCACGGGCTGCTTCCTGGGGGTGGAGGCCTGGTCGAGGACATGGCCGCGGGGACACTAGAAAAAGCCCCGAAATCATCTCAAGATAACCTCAAGAAGATGTTTAAATCAATTACTTGATAATCCTATGATCTTTATGTATTTTATAAGTGATTAATAACTCATTACCGGAATAATTAGATGGTGCATGTCACCACTGGTTCATACAGGCGCTGGCAGCCACAGTACCGGGTCTGGCCAGTACTGTTGGCTTGTTCTCCACTCACAATCAGGAAGCCCGAGTTTGAGTCCCGGCCAATACACAAATGGTTGTGCTGCGTTTCTTTTCATCTAATGCTTCTGCTCACCAGGTAGCAAATATGTACGGGGAAGTTAGGCACGCGAGGCTGCCAGACTTCTGGGTACATGCCACATGCCTCCCATAACCCTACTGTGGAGTTGCATCCTTGTGGAAGACCATTCCTTCAACACTGAGGGACCTCCACACCATCCTACCGTATATACATACACAGGCTGTCTGTCACCTTGACGAAACGAATTAAAATTATTCTTGCGCAAGACAGAGATATTTGACCACCTATTCGATCACCTGATGCCTCTCTTCACCTACCAGTAAGTACTCGAGAGTTAGGCAACTGTTACAGATTTTTTTCCAGTTATGAAGACGTGAAGAACATTGATAAACATTTGTGCTTGATGACGTGGTTCAGGCCACACTGGCCACACGCAGACCTCCAGTGCTGGCCACACGCTGCCCCCCCCCCAGTGTTGGCCACACGCTGGCCCCCCCCCAGTGTTGGCCACACGCTGGCCCCCCCAGTGTTGGCCACACGCTGGCCCCCAGTGATGGTCACACGCTGCCCCCAGTGTTGGCCACACGCTGGCCCCCCCCCAGTGTTGGCCACACGCTGGCCCCCAGTGATGGTCACACGCTGGCTCCCCCCCAGTGTTGGCCACACGCTGGCTCCCCCACAGTGTTGGCCACACGCTGGCTCCCCCCCAGTGTTGGCCACACGCTGGCCCCCCCCCCCAGTGTTGGCCACACGCTGCCCCCCCCCCAGTGTTGGCCACACCCTGGTCCGCCCCCAGTGTTGGCCACACGCTGGCCCCCCCACAGTGTTGGCCACACGCTGCCCCCCCCCCAGTGTTGGCCACACGCTGGCCCCCCCCCCCAGTGTTGGCCAAACGCTGGCCCCCCCCCAGTGTTGGCCACACGCTGGCCCCCAGTGTTGGCCACACGCTGGCCCCCCCACAGTGTTGGCCACACGCTGGCCCCCCCCCAATGTTGGCCACACGCTGGCCCCCCCCCCAGTGTTGGCCACACGCTGGCCCCCAGTGTTGGCCACACGCTGGCTCCCCCCCAGTGTTGGCCACACGCTGGCCCCCCCCCCCCAGTGTTGGCCACACGCTGGCCCCCCCCCAGTGTTGGCCACACCCTGGTCTGCCCCCAGTGTTGGCCACACGCTGGCCCCCCCACAGTGTTGGCCACACGCTGCCCCCAGTGTTGGCCACACGCTGGCTCCCCCCCAGTGTTGGCCACACGCTGGCCCCCCCACAGTGTTGGCCACACGCTGGCTCCCCCCCAGTGTTGGCCACACGCTGGCCCCCCCCCCCCCAGTGTTGGCCACACGCTGCCCCCCCCCCCCCCCCAGTGTTGGCCACACCCTGGTCCGCCCCCAGTGTTGGCCACACGCTGGCCCCCCCACAGTGTTGGCCACACGCTGCCCCCCCCAGTGTTGGCCACACGCTGGCCCCCCCTATTATAGACTGTGGGTTGGTTGGTGTTGTCGTCGTTGATCCTTCTCTATGGACAACCCAACCCACAACTCGGCAGAGTGCTTATACTAGGAGATCACCCTTGGCGCTTCTGGCTCTTGGAGAGGGGCTCAACGTCACACGTTTAGGGGATGCGGCTCCAACACTTAGCCTCGTTGTCACGTGCACACACCCACTCGAGCCGCTGTGACTCCCCACTCTCTCCTTATGAAATATGATCTCCTCAATCCCCTATGACTTACTAGTATTACCTCCTACCCTGTCCACGGCAGTAGTTCTTGGTTCTTTCTCTCTCTCCTTCTTTACTACCTCCTGGGAAGCTCACTAGGACAAGGGCAAACACCAGCAAATTGTGACACATTTACTGGACAAAGCACATACACGATACATACACACATATAATAATAATGAATCCTATACTCTATAATATCACAATCAGATTGCACTCCAACACCATCAGAACTCTATTATCAGCTTATCAAGTGGTATCCTATCTCCTGGTTCACCACCTGATACTATCAACCTCCTCAAGTTGATCAAGCCTACATACACTGTTGCACCATCAGCAAGATAACATATATATATATAGAAAATCAGCATTTGAATGCAATAACATATACCAGTATAAATGTTCATTGATACTTCAGTATAAAAAACTCCTTGACATAAGAATGCCAACAGTCACTCACCTCTCACTGCGTCTTGCACGCTAATGACAACCAAACACTATCAACTCCCTATAAGTAATCCACCAGAACTTCCCCTTCCACCTCTGGAAGTTCACTACCCTAATATCCTTAGGTTCTTCCGGGCTTCACTACCAGGATCCTCTGCAGCTCCTCCAGGCTGCTATCATGAAGTTTCCTTGTGCAACTACGGTGCTTCACCCTTCTGCTAGGTCTTCCACAGCTCTCTTGGCTGCTACACCATGAAGTTTCCTCGAGCAACTATGGTGCTTCTCCACCTCTACAGAAGCACGTGACACTCCTCTTCACTGCTGCTTCTCCTCACAGCTCGAGGTCCTCTGCTCCACTACCTTGGAGTCTCATCAGCTACTTCATCTGCTGGCTTCGAAGTTCTCAGCAACTTCTTCCCCAAAAAACAAACCTGCAACCCATCGACACTCCAATAAAATGTTCCCCTTTAACACATAAACAAAAATAACCACACAATATGCTTGCCTCAAACCTCTATCTGTTCTCTACATACAGTGAGAGTGGACTCCCCCGTTTTGGGCGGGTCCATACTCCACCTCGCCTGGCGGCGGTCCTCACTCGCTGGGAGGGTCTTCCTCCGTCAAGAGCCAGGCTCCCTCAGTCGTCCGCCAGGCTCAGAGGGGGCGGACGTCGCTCCGTGCTCCTCCCTCTTCACTCTCCTATTTCAGGCTTTCTGCCTTATTAAAACATGTCTAACTTATAAATAAACATTGCTACTGTCGCTGGGCACACGACCAACTACAAGTGATCACTATGAACTGGCGTATATCGTGCTTACCACAGATTAACTGATCGAGGGCGCTTTTCCTCTGACGGCGTCTGGTCAGGGCGCTCCACACAGCCCACGAAAATGCCTCTGAGTAGCTTATTAAACTCTGCTCGTCGACCAGGACTTGATACCACAACGTTCCCAGCTCGGTTCCACAGCTGGCACGTCTACACACTTCTCTTCTCTTCGAGATATATCACTAGGGGTTCCCTTCTGGCGGGAGCTCAAATGGAGCGCGGCTTCCCCCTGCGATGTCTGGCACTCAAGTGAGGTCAAGGTCCTCCGGAAGCGAGCCTCACGCCTCCAGCAAAATGTCCACATCTCCTAGCCAGTCATTTATCTATTTCCTTACTCACTGCCCATAATCTTAAATTGTTTTACATATCCAACCAGCCATTTTACATATGGGTTATCACCTCAATATTTGCTAGACCTTCTAGTTAGGTCAGGCTTGACGAATAACTCTCAAGGAGGGAGACTCGTTTCTCCTGTAGGCTGAGATCATAACACCCCCCCAGTGTTGGCCACACGCTGCCCCCCCCCCAGTGTTGGCCACACGCTGGCCCCCAGTGTTGGCCACACGCTGGCCCCCAGTGTTGGCCACACGCTGGCCCCCAGTGTTGGCCACACGCTGGCCCCCCCACAGTGTTGGCCACACGCTGGCCCCCCCCAATGTTGGCCACACGCTGCCCCCCCCCCAGTGTTGGCCACACGCTGGCCCCCAGTGTTGGCCACACGCTGGCCCCCAGTGTTGGCCACACGCTGGCTCCCTCCCAGTGTTGGCCACACGCTGGCCCCCCCCAGTGTTGGCCACACGCTGGCCCCCCCCAGTGTTGGCCACACCCTGGTCTGCCCCCAGTGTTGGCCACACGCTGGCCCCCCCACAGTGTTGGCCACACGCTGCCCCCCCCCCAGTGTTGGCCACACGCTGGCCCCCAGTGTTGGCCACACGCTGGTCCCCAGTGTTGGCCACACGCTGGTCCCCCCCCCCCAGTGTTGGCCACACCCTGGTCCCCCCCCCAGTGTTGGCCACACGCTGGTCCCCCCAGTGTTGGCCACACGCTGGCCCCCGCCAGTGTTGGCCACACGCTGGCCCCCGCCAGTGTTGGCCACACGCTGGCCCCCGCCAGTGTTGGCCACACGCTGGCCCCCCCAGTGTTGGCCACACGCTGCACCCCGCCAGTGTTGGCCACACGCTGGCCCCCGCCAGTGTTGGCCACACGCTGCCCCCCGCCAGTGTTGGCCACACGCTGCCCCCCGCCAGTGTTGGCCACACGCTGCCCCCCGCCAGTGTTGGCCACACGCTGCCCCCCGCCAGTGTTGGCCACACGCTGCCCCCCGCCAGTGTTGGCCACACGCTGCCCCCCGCCAGTGTTGGCCACACGCTGCCCCCCGCCAGTGTTGGCCACACGCTGCCCCCCGCCAGTGTTGGCCACACGCTGGCCCCCCCCCAGTGTTGGCCACACCCTACACCCAGTGTTGGCCACACACTGGCCCCCCAGTGTTGGCCACACCCTACCCCCAGTGTTGGCCACACCCTACCCCCAGTGTTGGCCACACGCTGGCCCCCAGTGTTGGCCACACCCTACACCCAGTGTTGGCCACACACTGCCCCCCCCCAGTGTTGGCCACACCCTACACCCAGTGTTGGCCACACGCTGGCCCCCAGTGTTGGCTACACCCTACCCCCAGTGTTGGCCACACGCTGCCCCCCCCAGTGTTGGCCACACCCTACACCCAGTGTTGGCCACACACTGGCCCCCAGTGTTGGCCACACCCTACACCCAGTGTTGGCCACACACTGGCCCCCAGTGTTGGCCACACCCTACCCCCAGTGTTGGCCACACCCTACCCCCAGTGTTGGCCACACGCTGGCCCCAGTGTTGGCCACACCCTACACCCAGTGTTGGCCACACGCTGGCCCCCAGCGGTGGCCACACGTGGCCCCCAGTGTTGGCCACAGCCTGACCCCCAGTGTTGGCCACACGCTGCCCCCCAGTGTTGGCCACAGCCTGGCCCCCAGTGTTGGCCACACGTGGCCCCCAGTGTTGGCCACAGCCTGGCCCCCAGTGTTGGCCACACGTGGCCCCCAGCGGTGGCCACACGTGGCCCCCAGTGTTGGCCACACGCTGGCCCCCAGTGTTGGCCACACGTGGCCCCCACTGTTGGCCACACGTGGCCCCCAGTGTTGGCCACACGCTGCCCCCCAGTGTTGGCCACACGCTGCCCCCAGTGTTGGCCACACGCTGCCCCCCAGTGTTGGCCACACGCTGCCCCCCAGTGTTGGCCACACGCTGCCCCCCAGTGTTGGCCACACGCTGCCCCCCAGTGTTGGCCACACGCTGCCCCCCAGTGTTGGCCACACGCTGGCCCCCAGTGTTGGCTACACGCTGCCCCCCAGTGTTGGCCACACGCTGCCCCCCAGTGTTGGCCACACGCTGGCCCCCAGTGTTGGCCACACGCTGCCCCCCAGTGTTGGCCACACGCTGCCCCCCAGTGTTGGCCACACGCTGGCCCCCAGTGTTGGCCACACGCTGCCCCCCAGTGTTGGCCACACGCTGCCCCCCAGTGTTGGCCACACGCTGGCCCCCAGTGTTGGCCACACGCTGCCCCCCAGTGTTGGCCACACGCTGGCCCCCAGTGTTGGCCACACACTGACCCCCAGTGTTGGCCACACACTGGTCCCCAGTGTTGGCCACACACTGCCCCCCAGTGTTGGCCACACACTGGCCCCCAGTGTTGGCCACACACTGCCCCCCAGTGTTGGCCACACGCTGACCCCCAGTGTTGGCCACACACTGGCCCCCAGTGTTGGCCACACACTGCCCCCCAGTGTTGGCCACACGCTGACCCCCCAGTGTTGGCCACACACTGGCCCCCAGTGTTGGCCACACACTGGCCCCCAGTGTTGGCCACACACTGCCCCCCAGTTTTGGCCACACACTGCCCCCCAGTGTTGGCCACACGCTGCCCCCCAGTGTTGGCCTCACGCTGGCCCCCAATGTTGGCCACACGTGGCCCCCAGTGTTGGCCACACGCTGCCCCCCAGTGTTGGCCACACACTGGCCCCCAGTGTCGGCCACACGCTGGCCTCCAGTGTTGGCCACACGCTGCCCCCCAGTGTTGGCCACACACTGGCCCCCAGTGTCGGCCACACGCTGGCCTCCAGTGTTGGCCACACGCTGCCCCCCAGTGTTGGCCACACACTGGCCCCCAGTGTCGGCCACACACTGACCCCAGTGTCGGCCACACGCTGGCCTCCAGTGTTGGCCACACACTGGCCCCCAGCGGTGGCCACACGCTGGCCTCCAGTGTTGGCCACACGCTGCCCCCCAGTGTTGGCCACACACTGGCCCCCAGTGTCGGCCACACACTGACCCCAGTGTCGGCCACACGCTGGCCTCCAGTGTTGGCCACACACTGGCCCCCAGTGTTGGCCACACACTGCCCCCCAGTGTTGGCCACACACTGGCCCCCAGCGGTGGCCACACGCTGGCCTCCAGTGTTGGCCACACACTGGCCCCCAGTGTTGGCCACACACTGCCCCCCAGTGTTGGCCACACGCTGCCCCCCAGTGTTGGCCACACACTGGCCCCCAGTGTTGGCCACACACTGCCCCCCAGTGTTGGCCACACGCTGCCCCCCAGTGTTGGCCACACACTGGCCCCCAGTGTTGGCCACACGCTGCCCCCCAGTGTTGGCCACACACTGGCCCCCAGTGTTGGCCACACGCTGCCCCCCAGTGTTGGCCACACACTGGCCCCCAGTGTTGGCCACACGCTGCCCCCCAGTGTTGGCCACACCCTGGCCCCAGTGTTGGCCACAAAATAAAAAAGGCAGTAAAAAATACTATTTTACTATGAAAAGCGACATAAATTCTTTTAATGAGGCTTGTGAGGATACACCGCGGTGAACCCCACAACAGTCGTGGATTACAGTAAGCTGTGAACATGACAGGAAAATAGAAATATGTCTGAACTTGTTCCAGGAAAAGATGATTTAAATCAGTAAGAAGAATTAAAGAATTTGGCCTCAGAAGTCAAGGCTTTGCAAAATCTTGTTATAAACTTTCCTTGTGGGGACTTTGTGAACGAAATGCGCTAAGATATTCAAAAGACAGAGTTAGGAGGATCAACTAAAAAGCGCACTAGAATACAAAAATATAGTAGAGGACGTTGTGTGATAGCACAAATATTAAACTATATAAAAGCGAGTGGCGTGGGTAGTGGCGTCTGAACAGCTGTAATACTGAGCCCTTCCTGGAGCCCTTCCTGGAGCCCTTCCTGGAGCCCTTCCTGGAGCCCTTCCTGGAGCCCTTCCTGGAGCCCTTCCTGGAGCCCTTCCTGGAGCCCTTCCTGGAGCCCTTCCTGGAGCCCTTCCTGGAGCCCTTCCTGGAGCCTAGGAATAAAAGATTGCCAGATTACCTGTGAGAGCTGGCCTGCAAGGACCTTCAGGGCTTGGTAATGGAATGCGTCACGTGACGACGCTAGGTGGGACATCTTCAAGAGGAAACTAGATTTATTCCTCCAAGGAGTGCCGGACCAACCGGGCTGTGGTGGGTATGTGGGCCTGCGGGCCGCTCCAAGCAACAGCCTGGTGGATCAAACTCTCACAAGTCAAGCCTGGCCTCGGGCCGGGCTTGGGGAGTAGAAGAACTCCCAGAACCCCATCAACCAGGTATCAACCAGACTCCCATGTTGTTCTTCACTATCCTCTACCATTTTATTTTCAATCGTTCAGGAGGAAAAATAGAGTACAGCTTGTGTTCACTGTGCTTTAACCGAGTCTCTAAGTGTGTAAAAAAATTGTCTCATGTATATCTATCAGTAAGAATGTCTGTGTCTGGTTGTAGAAGACTGGAGGCCAAACCTTTGGTGACTGATACACAAATTTTTAACGGTAATTGGTGTTGGGTATGTGCGCAACATGATCTTGATCGAGGATGCTGTAAATGGAGCGAGTGTCTCTTGACAGTGTCAGTGTTATTCCCCCCCCCCCACCTCCCCCCGACCTAACCTCGAAGCTTTTTATATCTGGATTTAAGTTCAATGTCACTTATATTCGAAGGTTTCTGCAAGGTGTGACATGAAAGTTTTTCCAAGCTATGATTAATACACCATTTCGTTTGCATAAACAAACATAACACATACACTCAGCATCTCATCATTTTATGCCTGCAAAAGATGCTACGTAATAATGATTTTCACTAAAATGAGTCAAATCAGTTGCTACAGAAACTCATTATGTCAAAGCCAAGTGTTTAAACAGCCTTCCATGGAGTATTTATATGAAAATAGTCCATATCCGAGCAACGTTTATCAAGTGAAGTCTCTCACTCATAAAAGTGTGGCGCTGTTTGTCTCAAGACCAAACGTCGTAAACTTTAAGGATGCAAGAGTCATGCGTGTTCTCGAGTCCAACAACCCATCACACACAACTATACTTACCCACAACAAAATATTTTCCCCACCAACCACAGCCTAAGTTGGGTCCAGTATCACAGGAGGTTGTGTCAATATAATAAGTTATATCAAAGTTACTGTCACAAACTTTTGTTGCCTGCCACCCTAAGTCATATAGCACACGTCGAACCCCCCGCAACATGCACTGACCAGGAGGTACTCACTCAGACAGACAGACAGACAGACACACACACACACACACACACACACACACACACACACACACACACACACACACACACACACACAGACAGAGACAAACAGACAGAGGAGACCGACAGACAGACAGACAGACAGGAGACTGACAGACAGACAGACAGACAGACAGACAGAGGAGACTGACAGACAGACAGAGACAGACAGACAGAGACAGACAGACAGAGGAGACAGACAGAGGAGACAGACAGACAGACAGAGACAGACAGACAGAGACAGACAGACAGAGGAGACAGACAGACAGACAGACAGACAGACAGACAGACAGACAGACAGACAGACAGACAGACAGACAGAGACACAGAGACACAGAGACAGACAGACAATGCTGCACAATATTTCTTGCTTAAAACAGTAGTTTACACATACATACCACAAAACACAGCCAAGTATTTCCCCAAAAGTACATTCAAGTCTGATTTTCCCGACACAGTGCACCTGGTATAGGACCACATTACCCTATTAATTTCCTTGTGTATACCGAGCAATTGTCCCGGTGTAGACCACACCAGTATGGCCTCCACACCCGTGCTGGCCAATAGTGCGCTTCTGTTACACCATACTACACCATCTTAGATGTGCAATACTAAGTTCACACTCACGTTACCATGATATTCATAGGAAATGTTCTCTTACAGACGCCCATGTCCAGGATGTGGTCACGGTGCCCCAGTTGTTTCGTTATTGACATACATGGAAGGTGATATTTCAGAAACTATGGTGATGATGCTGTAATATTTTTGCTTTAAATATATGGAAAGTGCAATTTAGAAAAGAATGTTATGGAATTTATCCCCCCCCCCCCCCATCCCTGGCCAGTTTAGAAAATCCAAGCTTACATCCCATAGACAGTTAATGAAAAGTTGCAGGATTAGCCGCTCTCTACACTTAATACTACAGGGGTAAAATTTTACTGGTAAATACACATAATTAACCCCCGTCCTCCCGAGATCTCTGAATGAGACTCAACGTACATAATGTAACGGAATAAACAGGTTCATATCTTACAAATTACACAATTCCCGAAGGGCAAATTAGTATTTTTTCCAATATTCGAAATATAGCATTCCCCTGGTATTATGGCCTATCTATGAGAGAGAATAGCTGGGTAAGATTAGAGGCCGGACACGTTATCCTCACGCAACTTAGTAGGGTGAATGGTCTGAGGTACGGGACGGATGTAGGCTGGTCGAGGGTGCCAGACTTCAAGAGGTAACAGCGTGCCATGGTTATACTGGCCCCCGTGACTAATTTTGGCACTGCCCGCCACCTACGCCTGGCTGAATATTGGAAAAATACAAGTTTCACTGATTTGTTTTCCTTATAGTAATCTGGAATATTACTGACAATTTAAAAAAAAATAAAAATTACTGACCTCAGGAATATTAACAAATTTTCTAATCATAAAACTTTGCCCGTAGCAGAAGCATGAAGCAGCTAGATGATCCTTACAGAGGTTCACGGGCTTCGTCACGCCCCGTCCCTTTGTTAAAGCAAATGGAATTTTCTCTCTCTCAAGGTAGTGGCAGCTAGGTGGTGTGTTATTGGTCCTCTCTTATTGCCTATCTCCCTGCCTCCCCCCACCTCTTCCTCTCCCTGCCTCCCCCCACCTCTTCCTCTCCCTGCCTCCCCCACCTCTTCCTCTCCCTGCCTCCCCCCGGCCCTCCCTGCCTCCCCTCCCACCTACCCCACAACCCAACAACATACAATAAGCAACAGCTTATTGCAGGTAAAGTACGGATCTCTCTTCCACTTTCCCCTCCCCGACTCTACCACTATCTCTGCTTCATGAGCCCTCTTCTGTCTTCCCGTCTTCCCCTTCTTTATCCCTCTCCACCCTTTTCCATTCTCCCACCCCTCTCCATCTTTCTCCCCACTATTGCCCAACACCCCCCCCTAATCTCTCCCCTGTCTTCTCCCTCTCTCCACCTATCTCCCCCTCCATCCTTCCTTCTCCTCAAACATCCCTCTCTTTTCCCCTTCTCCTACCCTCTCTTCAATCATCACCCCTTTACCCCTTCTCCTTCATTCTCTCCCCTCAGTACCTTCATCTCTGTAACCTGAATGAATTTCAATTCATTGTTTCCGAGAAAATCGTGAAAATGTGCGGGTAAACGACGGGAGTAACCTCTTCAGAAAACACTTCCACGATTTCATTTCATACTTTATTAATATCACATCGGGGAGAGAAGAGAGGGGGCGGGGGACTTTAGGGTTATAGGCTGATACTTCCTAAAGTATTTAACTTAAACCTACCCTGACAAGCCTATGTTCGTTCCATACCGAAGACCAATGCCCCTGCAAAGGTTGGTGAGGCTAGCACCAAATGTGTAGCCTCCATCCTTGAACAGACAAGTAGACAGACAATATTATATGTGCATACATATTTTTTTACACACATAAAAGTAGGTATAGGAGCATATTACTTCCGACTCCTGTTAATATTCTTAGAGCTTTCCATTCCCATTGTTTATCATAAGCACTATTAGTTTTCCATGCAGCACGACTATCTTGAGATTATCTTGAGATGTTTTCGGGACTTTTTAGTGTCCCCGCGGCCCGGTCCTCGACCAGACCCCCAGGAAGCAGCCCGTGACAGCTGACTAACACCCAGGTACCTATTTTACTGTTAGGTAACAGGGGCATAGGGTGAAAGAAACTCTGCCCATTGTTTCTCGCCGGCGCCTGGGATCAAACCCAGGACCACAGGATCACAAGTCCAGCGTGCTGCCTGCTCGGCCGACCGGCTTCCTAAACTAGCCCATAGACTTAAAACCAATCCCTCAATTACTGCTGGATGAACACTTGCAAGGAGATGAGGATCGGTGTCCAGTCAACCCTCACTGATACCGTTAATGCTGTTGTCAACAGCGGATCCTCTTTCATGAACGGTGATGGCTTTTCATTGGTTCAGCTTTAAGGAGACTGCTAATTACCTCAACCTAATGATCCATTAACCGGTCGCCAGCTCATAATTATTCCAAAATGCTTCTAAATTATTCACCATTATCCTTAAACACGTCCAATACTGTGCTTAGTCTCTATAATGGTCTATAAATTGGCATTTAATATAATTTTAACAATTATATTTGTTTAGTAAATATTTTTGTAGAAAATCCACACAGATGTGTTGTGTCCGGCGGCTTCGGGAACCGTTACTGAACATCATGCTGGTGAAGGCGACGCCCCAAGACAAGACTTGTGAAGAATGTGAATACCATTAGCGTATTTCTCTTCGTTGTTGATGGAGGTCTTAGTGGGGGGCTGGAGACACGTCCCCTACAGCACAGCGAGCTCCTCGCTAGCTTAAAGTACTACACATGGAGGAGACTACAATTTCAATGTTATTTAGGTTGTCTGTGCTGAGAATGTCGCTTGGCTTGACTACTCAGCCACCCGGGAGCCGGTAGCTGAGTGGATAGAACACTGGACGCGTGATCCTGTGGTCCCGGGTTCGATCCCGGGCGCCGGCGAGAAACGATGGGCAGAGTTTCTTTCACCCTAATGCCCCCCGTTATCCAGCAGTAAATAGGTACCTGGGAGTTAGTCAGCTATTCAGGGACTGCTTCCTGGGGGTGGAGGCCTGATCAAGGACCGGGCCGCGGGGAACACTAAAAAGCCCCGAAATCATCTCAAGATAACCTCAAGATAACATATTTTCTTAAGAATTCCACCCCCAAATTGCACCACTCAGGACATATTTATTTTGGCAACTCTCTAAAATCTACCATAAATCCCCCTCCTGCACATATCCGCACCTCATATTGAATATCTCTCTGTCAGTCTCCAATCACCGCACCACCAATCCCTCGCCTCCCATCTCCAAACATTCAGCCAAAATTAAGTCTTGCCATTCACTTTCTGCTCCATATTTTTTTTACTGTACAGTCCGTCTCTCTCCCTCGTCCCCCTCTCACGTGACTGACGTGTGTGTGTGTTGCTTCTGACAACAGGCAAATAATGAAGTCCCTGTCATGTTAGGGCTTCACCTTCCAGCTCTCTCATCTCACTCCATTTTACACCGCTGTCTTCCTAAAACAAACTATTTAAAATACGTTAATCACTCTTTTTATTCTCTCTCTCTCTCGTTCACAGTTTATAAATCATTTACTACTCTAATCTAATGTTTATCACATATGAAAGAAGGAAACACAGTATGGTGTATGACAAACATTTGGACATAAGAAAGCACGTCATATCAAGTTGTTCTTCGAATAAGACACAAGTGTGTGATAACATGACCAGCGCATGTAAGGTTGGTAAGGTCTCGACAACATACTGTATGTATGACCCATACTTGAGCATGCTGCACCTGCCGGGAACCCCCAACCTATCCAGGTACAAAAGAGCTTTACTATGGACCAGACGTTTACCACCAAGCAAGTCTCCAGAGACGAGAAGCATGAACTATGAGGAAAAGCAGCATGAACTCAATATTTTGACAGTGAATGAGGGCACAAGATAAAAGACTCTTGTCATGACCTACAAAATACCTGAAGGTTTAGATATGCTAGGCGAGGCCACACTACATTAGACGTGAGACACCAGATTTTCCTTGCCTCAACTTGTGATTACCTTGTGATGATTTCGGGGCTCAACGTACCCGCGGCCCGGTTCTCGACTAAGCTTCCTCGTTGCTGGGCTGGTCAACCAGGCTATTGGAAGCGGCTTCTCGCAGCCTGACGTATGAGTCACAGCCTGGTTGATCAGGTATCCTTTGGAGGTGTTTATCAAGTTCTCTCTTGAACACTGTGAGGGGTCTGCCAGTTATGCCCCTTATGTGTTATGTGTAGTGGAAGCGTGTTGAACAGTCTCGGGCCTCTGATGTTGATAGTTCTCTCTCAGAGTAACTATTGCACCTCTGCTTTTCAACTGAACATCCTGCCTGTCATCACGAAGCAAAGATGGAATTTAAACATTAAGATAGTCCACAGAACTGTCAGGAACTTCTTTTACGGTGTTAGAGTTACAAGTAAATTTAAGCATTAATTAAGAAGGCCGTCCTCAGACCAAATACATTACCATGAGAAACCACACCCCTCCAAACCTCAAACCTCCTGGATAGTTATCTAGATATCTGTGGTGATCTGTAAGCATATTATGGATTTAGTAATAGTCTGCTTGTAATCTGGGAAATGAACCTTTGTCGAAATCAGAGATTATTCTCAAGTTATAACTTTAATATCATATAAATCGTTGGTTTAAAATGTAAGAGTATGCTGAAAAAGTTTTTTTTTAATTTGGTTTTTGGTAAATGGAATACGAGGACACACCGAAATAGTTTTTTTATATCCATATTTTACATTATCGTTAATAACACAGTGTATTAACGCAACCAATCTTAATGAAACCTAACGAAACCTTAGCTTAATGTAACCTTAATCTAACCTAACATGGATAGAGAGTAGATAATAGCCCAAATTATTTAGTCGTCTCCAATCCATTCCAATTGAGCGGATCTCCTCCCTGAGAACAGGTAGTTTCAAAAGTAGTTAAGAAAAGCCAGCCAATCTGCGATTAAAACGCGGACCCAAGAGCTGATGCTTAAAATCGACAAATATTTTATTACACACACACACACACACACACACACACACACACACACACACACACACACACACACACACACACATTCCTGAAACCAGCAACTTCACGAACAAGAGGGCACAGATTGAAGCTAAGGAAACAAAAGTGCCGTAAAATATTATAAAGTTATATTTTGCAGAGATTGGTAGACGGTTGGAACAACCAAAGTGAGAAGGTGGTGGAGGCCAAAACCGTCAGTAGTTTCAAAACGTTATACGACAAAGAGTACTGGGAAGACGGGACACCACGAGCGTAGCTCTCATCCTGTAACTACACTTAGGTAATTACACGCACACACCGTGGCTGGTGGTGTGCCAGTGCCTGTCACACGTCTGACCTGGACACCCTAACATTATCCTGAAACACGTCACATGACGCAGAGAAACGTCAAGGTGAAGACAAGTGTGTCTACACTGTTGTCACACCTCCGTCTGACGCACTAATGCCAACGTCCAATACCGTCACCTCCCAACGGTTATACAAAGACGACAAAGAGTGAATACAGTATTATTACAGTTCAGTAATTCGTCAAAAGATGGCATTAGTCGCTGCTACCTTGGCTAATTTCTCTTCACCAACCAGTCAGCCGTGGACGATACTGACATTAGTAATTACTTCCACCAGTAATTACCTACACCAATAATAACCAACAATTTTCCGTAATTCACGCGCGTGATAAATGCACTAATATCATCGCTGGGACATTAGCTAATTTGCTCAATATTAAATTTTGGAATCATTAGCTTCTGTTTCCCATATTGGAGTCGACGGAGATATGAACCATTGTGCCAGACTTGGTTATTAGAAGTGTCGAGTCTCCGCTCTGATGGATGATCCCTGGCTTCATACAGTACACAATGTTATGAGCTAAGCCAACGTCCAAATGATTAACACAGCCAAGCCGGCCTGCTGCTTGAGCCGAATTTATAATAATGGTCAAACTAAACCTTAATGAGCAACACACTCCATTGTTTACTGGATCGTAAAATACTTTCACAATTATCAATTATGTACATAAACAACGCGACTCGTTTTGCATTTCATAAATAATTTATGATTTGTCAGCCTAACTAGATTCCCGTCAAACTTGTAATATAATGGAGAATAACGAGAGCAAATTTGTTAAACACGAGCTGGCTTCAGCTACATCATGTAGTGAGTCCGTCGTAAAGTTTTTAGTGGAAACTAATTGATTTTGCGATGATCGATTTAAGTAATTTTCCTACAACAAACGTTAAGGTAATTGACTGATAATTCAATTCAAACTATTTTCTTAAAATTCAGTGCCATGTTTGCAACCCTCCCGATGACGATACCATGCTCGACTCCAATGATTTAGTAATTCTGAAAGACGAAGGCTTGAAAAGCTATTCTATAAAGACTTGGTAACCTGAAGCGTTACCCTAGGGGACCCCTTGATGTAAGCCTAACACGTATATATATTTACTTGCATATTCCTTCCCGCCCCCCCCCCACGTCCCATTCCAAAGCCCCCTTGTTCTATTGATATGCATTGTAAACATATCCTCTGTTTCCACCCTGTCAATCCCTCTAAGTACTTTATACGTCTGTATCATGTCCTCCCCTGTTTCTTGGGCCCTGCCAGGCTTCAATTTTTCAGTTTGATTAATGAATTCCTCCCAAGCAACCATGACACTAGTCAACTTGTCCTCCTCAACAGTTTCATACATTTATTCCACTTCAGATAACATCAAGTTTTCTAGTAAATATAGAGGCAAACGGTCTCGATTTTACAACATTAGGTCCCGGTAGTACACTTGGGCTCGTTCTCGACTCACACTCGGGAATTCCGGGTTCGAATCCAGAACGGGACAGAAATGGTTATGGTCGTTTCCTATCAGTTAATGCATCTGTTCACCTAGCAGTAAAGAGGTACCCAGGCGTTCGTCTGGGTACCAGACGTGGGGTTGTGGGGTTACTTCCTGGGAGGGTCCGCAATTCTACCCTGTGTAACACCGTAAAGGTGTTTTGTTTCGTTTATTTAATATATATCTATAGTACGTGAGTCAAGCCAGACAAGGATTTGAGAGGCGCCAGTCTGTCGACCTGAAACTCACACCTCTAAGTGTTAATGACCTCAATTTGACCTGAGGTCAGCTCATGCGAATTTCACCTTGCTTTTGCTAATCTGATAATTGCAGCCTGGTAGCCTTCAAACAAGCCGCCAGTTTTAGGTGTGGCTTGGTAGAGTGCCTGAGGCTATCTGCTTGTGGGTGGAATTAGCTACTAGGTTTCTCAATATATATACTGAGGGAGCTGTAGATTCGAGAGGAATAAGCAATAGGTGAACAGCCAGCAGAGCAGAGGATAGCCGCCGAGATAGGCTGTCGGCCGGACGGGGGGTGACGCTGCCTGACAACTGCAGACTCCCCCCCCCCCCCTCTTTATTCAACTTAGACTCAGTCCTTGGTGAGTGAACATTAAGGTGACTTAGTCGTGTTTACAAGTGTTGTGTGATGATCAGGCGGGGGGGGCAGACAGTTGTAGGGTTCTCGAATTCTTGGATAATGACTCACTTTGTATATTAATCTTGAACATTAAGTTGAATTGCTTAACTTATGATACTTATCATGTGAAATATAATTGATGAATTTATTGTTTAAATGGTCTTTAACTTTGTTCCCTAGAGCTTTTTGAGTTGAGATGAGAGAGCCTCTGCGGTTACTGGTTTCATGATTTTAATGAGTAGAGGTTTAGAGTTGATACATACCATCTCATAAGATGGTATGATACATAAGATGATATAACATCTTTTGGTACAGACAAGTTCCATTCCTTGTCTTGTATGTACTGACCAGAATGGATGATGGCAGCCCTTTTACTATCTACTTTTCTACTACCTATCTACACCTCTCCCTTCACCCCTCTCCGAACTCTCCCTTTCAGCTAATGACCCTCCTCGCTCCTCCCACCTCTCTACCTCTCACCCCAAACCCTCACTAGTTACTTCATTATTCATCTCTTTCCTTTCGTTTCCCTTATACGTTTGTGGCAGTGAAATGTGTTCTAGAGTTCTCTAGGGTTTCGGGTAGCTGATCAAGTTACGGCGCCTTGTAGTCTTAGCACCTAGGTAGTCAAATACCTAGGTTACAAGGTGTTGAACGAGAGAGGTTGCCTTAGGAACTCTGGAGGGGCTCTAGAATAGTTAGCTAACTGAGGACGGGATAATGGACTAGAGAGAGCCGTTTCCCCCGGCCTCGTAAGTTAACTGGGGGGGGGGGGATAATTGACAAGAGAGAGCCATTCCCCCCCCCCCCCCCCGTTACACCTGGGGGACCCCTCTATATAAACACACACACACACATTATATAATATATATATATATATATATATATATATATATATATATATATATATATATATAATATATATATAAATTATATATATATATATATATAATATTTTAATATATATATATTAGATAGTTGGAAAAAGTTGAAAAATGCACTCTCCAAAGTTCATTTTCACACTTTATAGTCTGACGCCTTGAAACGTTTCGCAAGAACACTTCTTACATTTTCAAAGACAATTTTACATACTCAGATCGTGCTTATATTCGTTTCTGGGTGAGGTACCTGATGTCAGACGTTTGCAGCAGCTGAAGGAGGCATTCGAGCAAAATTCGGTGTTAGGTTTCACTTACGAGATGGAGATTGATGGGAGGCTGCCCATTCTAGATGTAACAGTCACGGAAAGGAGTGTGGATTCCACACAGCAGTCTACACTAAGTTAAGAAACATAGGAATGTATCTTAATGCAAACAGTGACTGCCCAGACAGGTACAAGAGGAGTGTTGTCAACACGTATGTCGACCGAGCTCTCACTCACAGCTCTGGTTGGAAGCAGGTCGACGAAGAACTCTGTAGCGTCCTAGTCAATAATGGCTTCTCTAATGGTTACGTTGAAGACGTCATCAAAAGAAAGGTGACACGCCATGCAACCTCTGATGAGTCAACTAACACAATACTTGTACCGTCTATTAGAATGTTTTACAGGAACTTCTTTTCGACGGCTCACAAAACGGAAGAAAGTGTCCAGAAAGATATTATTAGTAGGCACGTTATTCCCCCCAGACAAAAATCAGAAGATACAATTAACAATTTACTACAAAAACAAGAAAACGGCCAATCTACTCGTGAAGAACTCTCCAGACATTAAACAGAACGCCTTGAAAGAAACCAACGTCGTCTATGATTTCACATGCCCACTTGGGGACTGTCAGCCCCAAAGATCTTAGTATATAGGCAAGACAACAACGTCTCTTTCTAGGCGATTAACAATGCACAAACAACAGGGTCCCATTAAGGAACATATAATCTTCTCACACAACCAGATCATCACGAGAAAATCTTAACAAGCAACACAGAAATTATTGACAGATACAACGATAACAGGAGACTCGACATCAGCGAGGCCCTACACATCAAATAGTCAAAACCAGCAATCAATAGCCAATTAACACGTAATTATTTCTACCCACTTCAAGACCCTGAACCAGCACAGAAGTAAGAAGATAAAACATGCAATATACCCATTGTTTCGTGTTCTGTGTTTTCCCATTGATTTGTGTCCTGTCACTTCACCCAAAAACATTTGTATCCTATCACCTCAACAAAAAACATCTGTATCCTATCACCTCACCGAAAAACGAATATAAGCACGATCTGCATATGTAAAATTGTCTTTGAAAATGTAAGAAATGTTCTTGCAAAACACTTCTAGGCGTCAGACTATAAATAAAGTGTGAAAATGAACTTTGGAGAGTTAATTTTTCAACTACCCCTGACAGTGAAGAAAAACATAGGAAATATTGATTAGATGCGTGCTAGAATCATTAATCTTACCCTTTCGGTCATATTCAACAGCATATGTTTACAAAAAAAGACTGCTACCAATATATATATATATAACACCACCTATTTCGTTGTCATTATTAGTTACCTGATCTCACTATTATAGAACAAAGGCGCCATTGAATATTTAACTGGGCGCATGTAACGACACTTGGTATTATATAAACTAAGAATGACAAAGCCATGGAAAGACTTCTCACCAAGGCAGAAACTATGAATATACCATTGAGAAAGATTTATTTCAGTCGAGGCCTTTCAGGCATCTTACCTGGCGATGGTACACAATCAGAGAGAGACTGATCAACTCTGTCAGTACACGGAGACACCCAGAAACAATATCCCCGTTACCTAGGAACCATCAACACTATATCTGCTACCCTATAGTGACCAACATCACTGTACACATGATGGTATGTAATGAAGTTATGGCTGAGGCCTAAGCCTGTAGTTCGTAACCACCCCACACCCCAACAATACCCGCCCCACTCCACACCCCAGCAATACCCGCACCACCCCACACCCCAACAATACCCGCACCACCCCACACCCCAACAATACCCGCCCCACCCCACACCCCAGCAATACCCGCACCACCCCACACCCCAACAATACCCGCCCCACCCCACACCCCAACAATACCCACACCTCCCCACACCCCAGCAATACCCCGCACCATCCCACACCCCAGCAATACCCGCACCACCCCACACCCCAACAATACCCGCCCCACCCCACACCCCAGCAATACCCCGCACCACCCCACAACCCAACAATACCCGCACCACCCCACACCCCAACAATACCCGCACAACCCCACTCCCCAACAATACCCGCACCACCCCACACCCCAGCAATACCCCGCACCATCCCACACCCCAACAATACCCGCACCACCCCACACCCTAACAATACCCGCACCACCCCACACCCCAACAATACCCGCCCCACCCCACACCCCAACAATACCCGCACCACCCCACACCCCAACAATACCCGCCCCACCCCACACCCCAACAATACCCGCACCACCCCACACCCCAGCAATACCCCGCACCATCCCACACCCCAACAATACCCGCATCACCCCACACCCCAACAATACCCGCACCACCCCACACCCCAGCAATACCCCGCACCATCCCACACCCCAACAATACCCGCACCACCCCACACCCCAACAATACCCGCACCACCCCACACCCCAACAATACCCGCACCACCCCACACCCCAACAATACCCGCACCACCCCACACCCCAACAATACCCGCACCACCCCACACCCCAACAATACCCGCACCACCCCACACCCCAACAATACCCGCACCACCCCACACCCAACAATACCCGCACCACCCCACACCCCAACAATACCCGCACCACCCCACACCCCAACAATACCCGCACCACCCCACACCCCAACAATACCCGCACCACCCCACACCCCAGCAATACCCCGCACCATCCCACACCCCAACAATACCCGCACCACCCCACACCCCAACAATACCCGCACCACCCCACACCCCAACAATACCCGCACCACCCCACACCCCAACAATACCCGCACCACCCCACACCCAACAATACCCGCACCACCCCACACCCAACAATACCCGCACCACCCCACACCCCAACAATACCCGCACCACCCCACACCCCAACAATACCCGCACCACCCCACACCCCAACAATACCCGCACCACCCCACACCCCAACAATACCCGCACCACCCCACACCCCAACAATACCCGCACCACCCCACACCCCAACAATACCCCGCACCACCCCACACCCCAACAATACCCGCACCACCCCACACCCCAACAATACCCACACCACCCCACACCCCAACAATACCCGCACCACCCCACACCCCAACAATACCCACACCACCCCACACCCCCAACAATACCCGCACCACCCCACACCCCAACAATACCCGCACCACCCCACACCCAACAATACCCGCACCACCCCACACCCCAACAATACCCCGCACCACCCCACACCCCAACAATACCCCGCACCACCCCACACGCCAACAATACCCGCACCACCCCACACCCCAACAGTACCCGCACCACCCCACACCCCCAACAATACCCGCACCACCCCACACCCCAACAATACCCGCACCACCCCACACCCCCAACAATACCCGCACCACCACACACCCCAACAATACCCGCACCACCCCACACCCAACAATACCCGCACCACCCCACACCCCAACAATACCCCGCACCACCCCACACCCCAACAATACCCGCACCACCCCACACCCCAACAGTACCCGCACCACCCCACACCCCAACAATACCCGCCCCACCCCACACCCCAACAATACCCCGCACCACCCCACACCCCAACAATACCCGCACCACCCCACACCCAACAATACCCGCACCACCCCACACCCCAACAATACCCGCACCACCCCTGGACCTCAATCTCACGCTCATATAATGAGATATTCACAATATTATCCCCTGATGCTTGTTACTCTCTGAGAGCGTTAACACGGGCCTCCCATGGCAATATCTCTTTCATTAACATTCCGTCCCATGCTGCCATTCAACTTGTCCACACAAAATACCACTGGGAATGTATGTGTGTGTGTGTGTGTGTGTGTGTGTGTGTGTGTGTGTGTGTGTGTGTGTGTGTGTGTGTGTGTGTGTGTGTGTGTGTGTATCTGTATCTGCCTGTCTGTCTGTCCTGTTTCTCTGTCCCTCTCTAACAGCCCAGGCGCCGTCGTCCAAGGTTTCAGGGGGAGGGCGGGATACTGGGAAAGAGGTGATAACTAATGTTTTGGCGGCGGGTAAATACCTTTGTGGCATTAATATTCCCATCACGAATGTTGTTCCTTGAAAGAGGGGGCGGGGGAGGTGGAGAAGGCGGGGACAGAGGCAGAGAAGGGAGACAGAGGCAGAGAAGGGAGAGACAGAGGCAGAGAAGGGAGAGACAGAGGCAGAGAAGGGAGAGACAGAGGCAGAGAAGGGAGAGGCAGAGAAGGGGGCAGGTCGAGAGGGGGAAGGAGGAACATAGGGTGGTATTGATATTGAAGCAGAGGAGATGGGACCAAGGCAGAGAGAGTGCGAGAGAGAGACTGCGATTGAAACAGGGAGGAATAGGGATAGGGGAGAGGGAGGGCGAGAGAAGAGGAAGAAAAGGAGAGAAGGTAAGGCCGTCTTGACTTGTAGTCCCTAAAGATTAATTTCCGGAGAAATTTTCTCCAACCAGCGGTGCGGTGTGACGACTCCTGTTCACTGTGTCGTGTTGCTCTTGGGTCTGATACACAGGGCCAAGGACCGGGATTCGCCAAGCGTAATGTATTTCTTCTTGCGTCACTGTGGTACTAAGGTTCCTAAGTACCCTGTCGGAAGACCTTTACACACGATTCCCCAAGTGATCATGCACGGTTATTAGCAATATTGATGTAATTCACTTAATTCTCGATAGATGTCACTAGAGCTATTCTTTTGGCCAGAGAGAAGGTAATATTGTTCATCTCATTTATTTAGCCAATCACACTGCCGGCTCAGCTGGAGAAGTAACCAATCACACATGCTTGTCCGGAGACCAGCAATTACGGTAGTCTCAATCAACGTGTGTGAACCCCAGCGACGTATAACTATACCTCAGCTCACACACATGTGATATATACCTTGGAATGTGATCACAATACCGTGTATATTTATGTCAATCAGACAGAATATCAAACGTCAGGTATTATTAACGAACATGTAATCAACCTCGATATTTGCTGCATCGCTGCTGCCCTCCATCACCGGACACTATTTACGTCTTAATTATGTCATAAAATGAGTTTATGTCGGAATAAAAATATAAACAAAATCACAGTTCTACCGTCGGCTCCAACACTGTAGTAAACAAATGTTATATTTTGTCTTTACCTTCACAATTCTAAGAGATACTGCCTGGCTTCGTTGGCTTTGTGTAGTTCAACTGTCGCAAAGAAACTCTTCATTAAAACGTGTATCTTCGTTTTCTGGAAAGTTTTTATGACTCCATCATAGGGGAATATGTTATAACTCTGTCGTCCTGGAGGGATATACAACTTTATACTCCAGATGTCTGTCTGTTCATTACAAAATTGTTGGGAGCATGTGATGGGTTCAGCACTGAGAGGGCTGAGAGACAGTCACGTTTCACTGTATATTTTCTCTTAAACTTGAGATATCTTAGCAATAAAGGTCTTAAATTGTAGCTTATATTTATGCCTTTTTTGAGACATAAGCATTTATATTTTTTATGTATCTAGGACATAAAAATTATATTAATTTTTTTTATAAATTGAATAATTATAGGTAAAGCCAAGCTTTATAGCTTCTTTCGTGGCTTTTATGAGCCTACTAATTAACCACTGTAACATGCAATGTATATTGAATTATATAAATAACGATTTTTCTAGTTAATATTAATTATTACCACCAGTATTATCGTTATTACATTAACAATTAAGGTGTCCTAATGTTTATATATTGTCAAGATATAAATATTATTGGTAAATGTAGTATCTACAAAACAGTTACTTTAAGTTCAGTAATGTACTTTATAATTCTGGAAGAATTATACCACATCAAAATCTGCACTGTGCTCCAGTATATTGGTCCGGGTGAGGTTAAGTAAGGTTTTAATCTTTATTGGTGTTTTATGTTTTTCCACATATATGACTTAGCAATTTCAAACTATAAACAGTATTTGAATGCTGCAAATATTAAATAAAGTTCCGCATGACTTATTCTGATTTCAATTCATTGGTTTAGTTTTCAATATTTAATTTGCAATGAAAAATTTAATATGTAGGCCTCGAATTACTCAAATTCTTTACAACATTAATTATGGGTGAACCACTTATATTAGCCAAAGAATGTGGTATATCGGAAAAGCACATTGACTATTGGCTTCTTTTAGTTTAAATGAACAGCATTTAATATCTGTTTATTAATTATTTATATAATAACATGCTCTACTAATGTTTATTTGTCTTTTCATAAGTATATTTAATACGGGTTATGGACACAAAGAATAAATTGCTGGCATGACGGGATCTGACTGGGCTCCACCAACTAAGGTACTGTACTTTTGAGTTCCCGGTTGTGGAATAATTCACAATTAAGGTTGTGAAGTTGACAAACACTTGATTTATGTACGGTTTACGTAAAGCTGCGAGTGCTCTGGAGGTGTGGAGCGTGAAGCGGTGTTATTGGGAGGTTGACCAGACCACACACTAGAAGGTGAAGGGACGACGACGTTTCGGTCAGGTCCTGAACCACTCTCCAGGCGATTGTGATGAGAGAAGGTGATGAAGGCAATAAATAGGCAAGAGAGAGAGGTGAGGACCGTTATTGGGAGGATCTCCGTTCGTAAATAGCTTCCTGAATCTCGACACCAAGACGGAGATACAAACGAAAAGTTTCGTGAGTACTTGCGTAACTGCTTGGTGAATCCGGCCCCAGGCACCCATGGTAATAGAGACGGTGCATACTTACCACCAACATTCATAATATATATTTAATAAAAAGCTGACATTCAGGCAGTTGAACCTTGCTTCTCTGCGATTTTTGGGAGTCTCATTCAAATTCCTGGGTTGAACTGTTGGGCCGAGGCTTGATGATGACTTGGGGGTTAGACTAGTTTTCAAACGTGACTGTTGCGGGGTTGCGGGACCCGACCATGTGCTCAACATGGTCGGGTCAGGATCGCCACAAATCAATTGGCGCTGTGCCATGAAGAACCTTGTGAACCTCTTGGTTCACAAGAGTTCTTTCCACCCGATTCCAGTATCACCAGCTCTTAAAATCGGCTGGCCATTTACCATGTTCTAAACATTCAAAGGTAAACTTTGTCATATACTAGAACATTAGGCATTGATATCCCCCCCCCCTGCCCCCCAAAAAACAAAAATTATATGCATCATACTTTGCCTGTAATACGCAAGTTGTTACGAATCCCATGACAGACGTGAGTAGATCATAAGTTTATATTGAGACAGCCTGCAGAGAAATCATGTGCGAAAGAATGTTTACCATGAAATAATGAATACTATGGAAATAATAATAAGGATAATAGAAATAATGAATAGGATAATAGAAATAATGCATAGGATAATACATTGGTATTATCTTGTTTCTCCATATTCTGATGCGTGGTCATCAATACCATGCTTCTGTTGTGGGGTTGCCCGTTTTCTGCTTTGGAGGACTTAACTAATGTTTTGTCTTGGTCTGCTTAAGTTAAATGTATATTTCCATGCACATTTTGTTGATAGTTAATAACACACACTTTGGGAGCAAGGAAAAATATGTGGGTTAGATGATCAGCATTTTACGTGGTCTCAAATATACAATCAAAAGCTCAGTTTTTTCACTTTTAAATACATTCTTTCATGTTTATTATATTTTGTATTATGAAGTTTTTTGGTCTAGTCCTTCTTAATATACAATCTTTGTTATATATTATGTCACTAAGACCTCTATTGATTCGACCAGGATTCGAACCCCCGCCAACCAGAATGACCCCTTGGCGTACAGAGTACCATAACCACTAGACCAATGATCATCTAGTTATAGACGATCCAGCCCGACCTCATAAACAAAAGACCAAAGTCCATTCCATGCAGCCGCCAAACCCCCTGTTAATGAATGAAAAACGGTTTACACACGACTCTCAAATGATGACGTCCGAGCACTTACTGAACAAGTGCTTCACTGACGACTTTAGTTCGAACCACAACGCTGTAAATGCTTCACCCAAGCATTACAAATACAAATAATCACCAACAGAATCTAAACTGCTAACTGAACCTAACCAATGCCTAAATATGACCAATATGCTAATATAATAATAATATTAACTTATATTTGAGAAAATCCCTGTTTTGAATGAACAGCATCTTAAACATTTATGAATGCGTGTTTGGGGTCGACCGCTGGTCCACACACACAATATATATTATAATGTCGTACTTAGTAGCCAGAACACACTTCTCCGCCTACTATGCAAGAATCGATTTGCCTAATAGGCCGAGAGATTTTCTTTATTTTCCATAAATTGTTTCCAATTAGTTTATTTGAATTATTATTATATTATATTAAGAACATATATTATTGACTTAATTGTGTTAGGTTAGGTTAGGTAGGGTTGGTTAGGTTCGGTCATATATCCACGTTAGTTTTAACTCAAATTTAAACAAATTAACTCATACATAATGAAATGGGTAGCTTTATCATTTCATAAGAAATAATATTGAAAAATATATAAATTCAGGAAAACTTGGCTTATTAGGCAAATCGGGCTTTGCATAGTAGGCCGATTTCGACGTTTTGGCTGCTAGGTACAACATTTATATCCTCTGGCTGGAAGGGGGACCCAAAGCCTCGAAGGAAACCACTCATAACGCATAAGAGGGAATATTTAGATCCCCTCCAATACAATTTGTGAGCTTTTCTCCTACCATGCCCTTCCTTTTGTGTTTTTTGTGCTTTATTATGTATTAATGGTTACAAGATATACATGGGTTGATACAAAGAGTGCTTAAAGGTTCTCGATCTCTCGAAAAACACGACAATGGGAAACATTGATAAATGTCACAGACGGGTTCGAACATTGTTGCAAGTCAAACACTTCTTCGAATTCCTCTGAAGTTGGACTAGTGCCCAAGACGCAACAGGCATTTCCCCTCTGAATCGCAACACTGAGGCGCTGGAACAAGAAACTTTTTACTCTCTGATCTTTCATAGCGCCGATCAATTTGTCCCTCAATTCCTTCAGGAACTTCAATGCACATTTTCCCTACGAACCGAGGGTCTCCGAACCGATCGGAACAAAGCTGTAGCAGTGTGCCAGACCTCTGTATTTAATAATTTTCTGCAATTCCCTGAAAGAAGCAGCGCCACCGCTTTCACGTGTGCTGTAGTGGAGGTAGGTACTGGCCAGTGTGGCAGCACACGTGTAGTCCCACAGTACTTGCTTACTATCCTTCCAAGGTAGCAAGGTGACCCCACCTGGGCGCTTCTGAGGGTCGTTAGGTCTGGATAAGTGTGGTTCTCTTTGTGCCGGGCAGCGGGCTGTGGCGAGGCTCCTCTTGATGATGTCGTTGACTTCTTCATGTCTTGCACTCTTACCCTGTGATTTACGACACACCAGACCATGACGACAATATTGGTCTGCCATCGCAGTTCCGCAGATGCACCTATGTTCGGTGAGGATGGGGGCGGCATGGCGAAGGGCAACTCCAATGCGGAGAGCGTCATGATTGAGGCCAGTTCCCAGGGCTGCATTGGGGGTCGGCCGGCTAAGCGGACAGCACGCTGGACTTGTGATTCTGTGGTCCCGGGTTCGATCCCGGGCGCCGGCGAGAAACATTGCGCAGAGTTTCTTTCACCCTATCCCCCTGTTACCTAGCAGTAAATAGGTACCTGGGAGTTAGTCAGCTGTCACGGGCTGCTTCCTGGTGTGTGTGTACTCACCTAGTTGTACTCACCTAGGTGTGTTTGCGGGGGTTGAGCTCTGGCTCTTTGGTCCTGCCTCTCAACCGTCAATCAACAGGTGTACAGATTCCTGAGCCTATTGGGCTATCATATCTACATTTGAAACTGTGTATGGAGTCAGCCTCCACCACATCACTTCCTAATGCATTCCATTTGTCAACCACTCTGACACTAAAAAAGTTCTTTCTAATATCTCTGTGGCTCATTTGGGCGCTCAGTTTCCACGTGTGTCCCCTTGTGCGTGTGCCCCTTGTGTTAAATAGCCTGTCTTTATCTACCCTATCAATTCCGTGTGTGTCTCTGTGTGTGTGATGTGGAATAAGAAAATAGTAGTAGCAGTAGTAGTTAGAAACAGTTGATTGACGGTCGAGAGGCGGGCCGAAAGAGCAGAGCTTAATCCCCGCAAGTACAACTAGGTGAATACAGCAAAAAATCCCCGGGGTGGGGGTGCTGTTACCGCTAGGAGGCGGGCTTTGTTTTGAACATCTGTGTTGTTTTTCATTGCTGTGACAGTCTTTTCCATTATGGGGCTATCCTAGTGGGCTTGCTTGTGGTCTTTTGGGGCTTGTGGTCGGGGTTGAGGGTGTGCAATGGTGTCCCATTGTCTGGCTGCTTCAATGAACGTTTGATCATGAGTTCCCGCTGTGTCCCCTCATACGCTCTGGTAGGATCTGCCCTACCAATATTATATATTATATATGTATATAACCTGCATGTTACTTTTTTATATATCTGTAAAGTGTTATGTTGGGCTACTTTGTTTACATTTCTCTCACTACTTCTCTATTGTCTGGAAACTGACCAAAGTGTTTTCAGTTGCCCAGACTTTCCTGCATGTTTTGCCCCAAATCTGGAAAATTTGAAGATTTGACTTCATATTTAAATAGAATATTTGCTGTTCTAATTTCTTTATCATTTAATTTAAAGAAATTATCGAGCAAATTAACTGAATCAATCAGCTTTAACTCCTCCACATACATAACTTTCTCCTGATTCATCATGTACTTCACAAGTCTGGGCATCCATTTGGATCAATGTTTACGTATCTAAACAGCTGCGTGAAGTCTATTTTTTAACTTTGTGACCTGCACGATACTCTCACACAACTTGCCCTTTCAACTGATACATCTGTTCCCCCCTGGCAGCAGATACTTGGAAGGAGTTAGGCAAGACCGGGATCGTGGTATGGATGGGGTGGAGAAAGGGGGCGATAAGAGACGAGGGATGGGGAATTGGAGGGGTAGGGGGGAAGAGGCATGTTCGGAGGTGGGGGGGGGGGAGGGGGAAGTTTAATAGACAATTCTATTAAACTGTGCACATTCATACATGAAAGATGACTCGTTGTGTGTGTTCTCAACGTCTGTGTCGAACATTCAGTTTGTGGAAACTGGTTTCGAACAGCGTCAACATAATGTTAAGTCTGCAATGCAAATTAATTAAGATAATTAACAAATTTGATATTTTAAAAAACAAACATGCAACGTGTTCCAAAAAGACATGAGATACGTTCCTAGGAACATGTGACATGTTGTTAAAAACCTGCCATGTTGCAGAGGTTGCAACATGTTCTTAATAACAACTGTTCAATGTGTGGGCTTGTATCCCTCGCGTTCACCCCTCGGGCCCTGGGTGTTGTGGCCAGCTGCTTTCTGAGAATATTAAAAACCTCCCAAACGATACAAATGGTATTATTGTAGTGCTGGGAGCCTTGCGACCGACGCGGACGCTGGGAGCCTTGCGACCGACGCGGACGCTGGGAGCCTTGCGACCGACACGGACGCTGGGAGCCTTGCGACCGACGCGGACGCTGGGAGCCTTGCGACCGACGCGGACGCTGGGAGCCTTGCGACCGACACGGACGCTGGGAGCCTTGCGACCGACGCGGACGCTGGGAGCCTTGCGACCGACACGGACGCTGGGAGGCTTGCGACCGACACGGACGCTGGGAGGCTTGCGACCGACACGGACGCTGGGAGGCTTGCGACCGACACGGACGCTGGGAGGCTTGCGACCGACACGGACGCTGGGAGGCTTGCGACCGACGCGGACGCTGGGAGCCTTGCGACCGACGCGGACGCTGGGAGGCTTGCGACCGACGCGGACGCTGGGAGCCTTGCGACCGACGCGGACGCTGGGAGCCTTGCGACCGACACGGACGCTGGGAGCCTTGCGACCGACACGGACGCTGGGAGCCTTGCGACCGACACGGACGCTGGGAGGCTTGCGACCGACACGGACGCTGGGAGCCTTGCGACCGACACGGACGCTGGGAGGCTTGTGACCCACACGGACGCTGGGAGCCTTGCGACCGACACGGACGCTGGGAGCCTTGCGACCGACGCGGACGCTGGGAGCCTTGCGACCGACGCGGACGCTGGGAGCCTTGCGACCGACGCGGACGCTGGGAGCCTTGCGACCGACGCGGACGCTGGGAGCCTTGCGACCGACGCGGACGCTGGGAGCCTTGCGACCGACACGGACGCTGGGAGTCTTGCGACCGACGCGGACGCTGGGAGCCTTGCGACCGACGCGGACGCTGGGAGCCTTGCGACCGACGCGGACGCTGGGAGCCTTGCGACCGACGCGGACGCTGGGAGCCTTGCGACCGACGCGGACGCTGGGAGGCTTGCGACCGATACGGACGCTGGGAGCCTTGCGACCGACACGGACGCTGGGAGGCTTGCGACCGACACGGACGCTGGGAGGCTTGCGACCGACATGGACGCTGGGAGCCTTGCGACCGACACGGACGCTGGGAGGCTTGCGACCGACACGGACGCTGGGAGCCTTGCGACCGACACGGACGTTGGGAGCCTTGCGACCGACACGGACGCTGGGAGGCTTGCGACCGACACGGACGCTGGGAGCCTTGCGACCGACACGGACGCTGGGAGCCTTGCGACCGACACGGACGCTGGGAGCCTTGCGACCGACACGGACGCTGGGAGCCTTGCGACCGACACGGACGCTGGGAGCCTTGCGACCGACACGGACGCTGGGAGCCTTGCGACCGACACGGACGCTGGGAGCCTTGCGAGCGACACGGACGCTGGGAGCCCCGAGACCGACACGGACGCTGGGAGCCTTGCGAGCGACACGGACGCTGGGAGCCCCGAGACCGACACGGACGCTGGGAGCCCCGAGACCGACACGGACGCTGGGAGCCCCGAGACCGACACGGACGCTGGGAGGCTTGTGACCCACACGGACGCTGGGAGCCTTGCGACCCACACGGACGCTGGGAGCCTTGCGACCCACACGGACGCTGGGAGCCTTGCGACCCACACGGACGCTGGGAGCCTTGCGACCCACACGGACACTGGGAGCCTTGTGACCCACACGGACGCTGGGAGGCTTGTGACCCACACGGACGCTGGGAGCCTTGCGACCAACACGGACGCTGGGAGCCTTGCGACCGACACGGACGCTGGGAGCCTTGCGACCGACACGGACGCTGGGAGCCTTGCGACCGACACGGACGCTGGGAGCCTTGTGACCCACACGGACGCTGGGAGGCTTGTGACCCACACGGACGCTGGGAGCCCCGAGACCGACACGGACGCTGGGAGCCTTGCGACCGACACGGACGCTGGGAGCCTTGCGACCGACACGGACGCTGGGAGGCTTGCGACCGACACGGGCGGAAAGATGACACCTTCCCTAGCAGCGATATAATCAGTCTTGTTCACTGAGGGAGAACGCATCAAGCCCCGCGGGAAGCTCTCAACCAACACGATGTTGTGTCGTGACATAACCAGCCCTTACAATGTTGTTCCGTTATCAGAAACATGACAACAAAATTCAACATTACCGGGAACATGGCAACAAAATTCAACATTATCGGGAACATGGCAACAAAATTCAACATTATCGGTCAGCATTATCGGGAACGCGGCAACAAAATTCAACATTATCGGGAACACGGCAACACAATTCAGCATTATCGGGAACGCGGCAACAAAATTCAACATTATCGGGAACACGGCAACAAAATTCAACATTATCGGGGATATTATCAACATTATGGCAACATAATTCAGCACATTAAACGTGATTTCCAAGAATTTCAATATCTTGCAGATGAAAAAACTCCGAAATTTGGAAATCGGACGAGTCCACCGAGAAATAAGATATCCTGAATTGATATCCAAGACACCGTTGAATGGAAGAATTTGTGTGAGCTGAATAAAGCGAACGTTCAGGTAAAGCTTGACCGGAATAATAGCTAATAAAGGAGGCTTCACTGGTCTCGCAAATTACACCAAGACTCGCGAGGTAAAATTCCAAGTGAAGGTGAAAGATGTACAGTTTTGACTGAAATGAAACGTCTGCCGCCCCTGTACTCCGTGGACGGCAGCCCGTACCTCCTAAAACCAACATGTCCTCTTACAAATTACGTCTGAATTTGGCCGTTTCCCCGTATGGCCGAAAATGAACGTAATTTGAAAGTGAAAAAAAATTGAAAATATTTTTTTTTTTTTTCAAAACAGTAAGTTAAGGGACCTATGGTAGGTTAGGAGGGCAGGAAATTCTCCTCAAGTTTCCAAACGTCATGAAAAAACGTTAATCGAAGGTTTCCTCTCCTAACCTTTCCGAGTAAGCCGGAGGACTCAAACAGAAAACGGGACAGTACATCACTTTCGTCAGCGGATTTCATTTCAAATTACGTCCATTTTTCACCATAGAGCGCATACCTCTCCTAACTTACCAGAGGAACCCAAAACAGAAAACGGGACAGTACGTCACTTTCGCGAGCCGCTTCTATTTTCTAGTACGAAATTTTTTGCCTTATGTGACGCATACGAGCGAAATGCGACGTTTTTTGTAGGAGGATCCACGTTAAAGCAAGCATTATGATGACTGGATAACATGAAATGACGGAGGAGTATTTGTAGCTTGCTTTAAAAGCGCCAAACAACTTGGGCTGGACGGGAGAGCGACGATCTCATTTCATGCAGGTCGGCGTTCAATCCCCGACCGTCCAAGTGGTTGGGCACCATTCCTTTCCCCCCGTCCCATCCTTTAACCTGACCCCTTCTCTGTGCTGTACAGTCGAATTGGCTTGTTGCTTTCTCCTTATACTTCCCTTCCCTTCCCCTTACTTTAAACGCCTCATATTAGAAAAAGAAGCTATTCGGACTATGTACGGGTCCAGAATAGGTATGTTGTTGTTGTTGATTTAATGGCGACGACGACCGTGGGATCGGATGGGCCCCGGCGAACCCGTGAAGGGTTGATCGCGAAGCCTAATGGTGAAACGAAGACTCGTATCGCCAGACACTAAGATGCCTCGCGTCAAAGACAAACACAGGCAGGCAGATGATTGGGGAGCCCCAGGAGTCCCTCACGGTGACAAGCACCGGCCTCGCCCCCACGGAGAACACTGGAGAGCAAAACCAAAAACTCGGCCCCCAACTAAAACACCAAATTTCATCCAGTGTCCTCCGGCAGAGCAGAAGCCAGCCGCCCACCACGGCTGAAGGCCCACCAGGAGCCCACCACGGCTGAGGGCCCACCAGGAGCCCACCACGGCTGAGGGCCCACCACGTCTGAGGGCCCATCAGGAGCCCACCAAGACCCAGCACCTCTCGGCCAAGCCGGCGCGGACACCGTCACCCCGCTCAAAGTACCAGCCAGAAAACGTTCAAAATCTAACAACTGTGACCCAAGGCGATATGTGCGCCAGGCGTCGTAAGAATCCGGACCGTTGAATAGAAACGCAAAACGGCATTATCAAACTCGTGAAAAAATCGTGAAACAGAACGAGATCCGTCAGCTCCCAGGCGGAGCAGATGTCCAGACGTCTCCTCGTCGTCAAGGTTGAACCAGGAGTCCAGTACTGTATAGGTACACCAGCTTACTGGATAGCCAGCTGGCTATGTATAGTCCGGCAGTCAAAAGGTGTTTCTGACAAAGGGAGTTGACTACAATAATCTCTGGCAAGCACCACCTGTTCATTTTTTTTACAAGCTGATGGAATCGTGGAGACACGTTCAGTAAGACCTTAGTCGACCTTCCCTACTGTTCTCCGGTATTTATCTTAATCCTTGCATGGGCACACAGCCTAAAGTCGTACAGTGAAGGAGAAGGCAGCCAACAGCCACAAGTTCATTCCCGTGCGAGTTTAACTCTGGAATACCAGAATCCATGTAAAAATAAAAATAGTGAGTATTTTGTTTATTTTGTTTAAGAGCCTTTTGAAAAGTTGTGTTTTGTGGCTTAGAGAAGCTTTTCTGAAAACAGCCGTGGTGGTGGGAGGTTTGAGTTAACACATCCCACACATGTTACCAGGGCAGAGACCAACGTCAACAAACATTATAATCGGCTTGCTGGGGTAATGAGCTTAGGTGCGATTATCATGTAGTTATTTGAAGCCAGTGATCCGGCAGGTCGCTAGACATATATATACAATAAACAGGAAGAATGGTTCAGTATTCTAACCAAAGAAAAATCATGAATCATGAACGAGCATCTGAGCTTCAATAAAAAAAAAGAAAAAAGTATGAGGGCAAAACTAGAGGGAAAGACTTACATACGATACGAGGTTAATTAACGTTAGTTAACGAACTTGTTAAGCAGGCTAACTTCTTAAAAGAGGTAATGTAGGGTAACAGGTTGACGGTAGTTCCATGAAGATCATTACCACCATCCCTACTTCACCGTAAAAAAGAATCTTCATTCCAAGACTTATTTATCTTGATTTAAAGAATGATGAAATAAATGGCGATAAACAGATTCATTTCTGCTATTTAGTAAACTATATTCTTTGCCTGGCACCATCTAGGGTGGGGGGGAGATTAGCTGTGTGGCGTGTTGCAGTCTACACAAAAAACACACTGTATAACGTAAAGAAAAAAGAATGAAATCCTGAACAAACACTCAAGTGAATTTGCTCAATGGGAGGGGGAAAGATAGTTGTCTGGGAGGGGAGAGATTGGACAGTCGTCTGGGAGGGAAGTGATGGGATAATCGCATGAGTTGGGAGAGGGGGAGGGGCTGTCACCTGAGAAGGGAGACGGGGCATACAGTCGCCTATGAGGGGGAGAGGAAGGGCAGTCACTTAGCTGGGAAAGAAGAGGGAGGTCCCTATACCCTGACTGGGATGGGACAGGGAGCTAGGTCAGCCTCCAGAGTGCGAGTAGAGAGCAGCCGACTGTGAGGGTTATGGAAGGGGAAAACAAGAAGGGGTTGTGTGGAAAGGGAACACAGTCGGTGGGAGAGAGCAGGGAGGAAGGCCGTGTCTGCCTGCCCGGAGAAGAGACGGGTTGGTTGAGCGTGGTGTGTGGGGTGGCCGCCGCCCCGGGCCGTCTCAGGAAAAATTCTTTACCTGGGCCCCGAGTGAAGAGCCCCACCTTGATGGGTTTGTTGTGCAGTGCTCAGTCGTGGCCAGATTAACAGGGTGAAGGAGGCCAGCAGTAAAGAAAGGAAGGAAGATACGAAGGAGTAGAGATGGACTACTAGCAGAATGAAGTGTCAAGGAAGTATTAAAGAAGTATTCAAGAAGATGAAATTTGCTTTAGTGTTTTAGCACAAAAACCACCACACACACACACACACACACACACACACACACAAAACACAACACACACACCAAGATTGTAACCTTTCGTTGATTTGTCTGAGTCTGTATTTGTAACCCCTTTATTGGTACTTAAGTATATGCACTTAGTCATAAACGTATGTGTGTACGTCTGGTATCATTCTGCATGCATACAGGAAGAAATGTATGTTTACCAACGAAAATGTTCAGTAACATGTTCATTGTTTGCGATGTCTGTTAATCTATATAAACATACATGTTGTACTGAACAGGAGGTAAGAATAGCTTAAGCTGCCTCATCCCTTTGTGTGTGACACCTCAATAAACGTATTTCAATAGAACACACACAAAAAAACGCACACACAACACCCCTATGTTAGGAAAATACCATATATCAAATATTGATACTGTTCTTAAAAGATTCCCCCATTTTGCACCCGCTAGATAACATAAGATTTTAAGGATTGACAAATGTTAATCTTCTTGTTTGTTAAGTTGTTCACGTGAGACAGTTAAGTCCCAGCTATGTCTGCGTACAAGTGACAGGATGAACAACCCAGCGGGTTTTCTTCCTATTGGGGGTATTGTACATGCTGCTATGGCGGTATGTCCACTCATAGAATGGATGGCGCTGCCCAATAAACTCGCTCCTCGGGACAAAATTAAAAAATTACCCTTTTGTACCCCTTTACTGAGCACACAAACCCCTTTTACACCCCATAGGGAGGCACACAGTAGGGAGGCACACCGTAGGGAGGCACACCGTAGGGAGGCACACCGTATATCAGTGCTAGAGACGATCCATTGGCTAGTGATACTATGACGTGTAACACACCAGTTGGAAAATAGGAAATTTGGTGATTTTGATTGAATATTGTGTTACACAGCCTAACAGCCTGTTAGGTGGCCTCGTAGCCTGGTGGATAGCGCGCAGGACTCGTAATTCTGTGGCGCGGGTTCGATTCCCGCACGAGGCAGAAACAAATGGGCAAAGTTTCTTTCACCCTGAATGCCCCTGTTACCTAGCAGTAAATAGGTACCTGGGAGTTAGTCAGCTGTCACGGGCTGCCTCCTGGGGGTGGAGGCCTGGTCGAGGACCGGGCCGCGGGGACACTAAAGCCCCGAAATCATCTCAAGATAACCTCAAGATAACCCCCCCCCCCCCACGTGGTTATGTTAACAGTGCCACCGCAGTCATACATACTTCATGTATACAGGTCTTAATGATATGATGGTTGCTCTACTCGTCACTAGCACTAAGTCAATAAGTGTGGTACTGGGACTATAAAGATCTAAACGGTGTAGAAAATTTCGCCCAACCAAGAGAGATATATTGTGAGATATGAACCAGTTCGCCTAGGCGTCTGGCAGCCGAGTGGAGGGTGACGGGCGTACCACCGGGGATACAGCATTAGACAACGGGACTTCGCTGGGGTAACGCTTTATAATTACTTGTATTGTGCTTGTAGGCTACAATAAGTCACCGTATGATGACTGAGTGTCCTGTCATTATATCCTGTACAGTGCTACTGAATATCATACCAAGTCTTTGTTATAACTCAAAAGACGCAGCATAAGTTTAAATGAGGCAGTAAGTGGGTCATTTGGGTACACAGTAAGCACCTATGTGACCAACTGACCCACCTAACTCCCTTCTCTCCTCCCTCTCATTCACTCTATACACCCCCAATACACAATACACCCCCGCACCCACCACACACTCCCTCCTCCCACACCCAAACAATTTCCAGTCCTAGTTACGAGAGCAAAATATGTGGCACACTTCATTAAGGTTTCACTTGATAAAGGTTTCAGGGGACCTAGGCACACACCTCCCTCCCTTAGCTCCCTTCCACCACCACCTTACCCACATTCTCATCACCCCTCTTCCCCCCCCCCCACTATCCCGTTGTTCCCTTACTCTCCCTCTCTTCCCTGCTCGTTCTATCCTATTCTCTCTCTCTCTCTCTCTCTCTCTCTCTCTCTCTCTCTCTCTCTCTCTCTCTCTCTCTCCTCTGCCCCTCACTGGCTAACCCTATTCCAACATAGTAGATAAGGGAACAAACACGGAAGGGAGACAAACCACTGACGTAGGTTATGACTGTAGGTCAGACCACTGTAGGTCAGGTTATCTCCCAATTAAGTAGATGTTCGTCCAAGTAGGGGACAACCAGAAGGGAACTGCAGGAAATGAGGGAAACAATAAGCAGCCTTCAAGGTGAGCTGAGAGCAGCAAAAGTGGAGGTAAGAAGCCTCAAAGAGCAGCCTACTCAGGCAAAGCATCAGATAACCATCCCAATAGACGATGGGAATATACCCGTGGAATGGACTGCCATAGTACATGCCACATTTGCAGAAAAGCTTAGAAAGAGCTCAGAAGCAATGTGCACAGTGAAGGAAGTAGCCATGAAAGCAGCTACCTTCCAAGAAATAGCAAGGTACACTAGTCAGCTGCTGGAGAAGAAAAGATCAGTGGTAACTGTGAGCATTAAAGAACAAGAAGGCTCCAGTAAGACAGAGTGGAAAGGTAATGCCAGAGTGGCAGTGAGAGAGATCCTGAAGGGGTTACAGATGGAAGGGGTTGAACAAAGCCTAGAGCAGGTTTTTAGGCTAGGCTGGTACAACAAGAACAGATATCTACTGATAGTGTTTACAAATGAGACCACAAAAGAAGAAATTCTATCAAAAAGTCAACTGTTAAATGTAAGAAGATAAAAACAATTTTCCTTCAGTGGGACATGACAAGGGACGAGAGAATCATGGCAGCAGATGCAAGGAGAGAACGGTGCAGCGAGAGAGGAGAGAACCAGGCAACCACAGTCCCCAACCTATCATTCCCATAGAGAAGTGGGGAACCCCCAACCAGCAGCACAGTAACCCCTTATGAGTGCAGCACCTCTGCTCCCCTCCCAATATAAACCCTCCTCACCCCAAATCCTCCCTGTCCCCATTCAAAGGCTCATCCATCCCTCCCTCCCCCCCTCACCCCATTCTCTCTCTGTCCCCACTTCCCTTAACCCCCAACCCCTCACCCCAGAATGCTCCGAGGCTTTGTTAACCATCTCACAAATTTCTACATCCATGAAACAACTCCCTACACCAGCAGAATGCCCACCATAAGTAAGAGGAAAAGAGAATGGACAGAAGAAACTGAACTTCAAGGAAAATATACTCAAACAGACGGGATTACAAATAAAACAAGTGAACATGGAGAAACGTCCCAGGAAGAAAGACCAGACATAACAGCACTCATAAAAGCAAAACTAACAAGTCACAACAAATGCAGTGTTCCCAAGGAATAGTATGTAGCACAGGAAAAGAGGAGAACAAAGAGGTGGAGGGGGTTGCATTGCTGATAAAGAAGGACTGGAGTTTTGAGGCAACCCGTCCTAAGAACAAGTTCATTCCATCCAGCGGTCGACCCCAAAGACACATTGATCAATTTTAATACCCTGTTCATTCAAAATAGGAATTTTCATATATATAAATTGATATTGTTATATATTACTATACTGTGCATATTATAGGCACTGGTTAGGTTAGGTGTTTAGGTTCTGTTAACAATTATTTGTATTCGTAGGTGTTTGAAGCCTTTACAGCGTTGTGATTCGAACAAAAGTCGTCAGCGAAGCACTTGTTCGAGAAGTGTTCGATCATCATCAGTTGTGAACTTGTGAGTCGTGTGTCAACCGTTTTTCATTCATAAACAGGGGGTTTGGCGGGTGTATGGAATGGACTTTGGCCTTTGTGTATAAGGACGGGCTGCTCACTCTATGCATGCTCTTGTCTACGGATTCTTCTATAGCCAGATAAGATTCGTTAATTTTACTAACAACATTTTAGATAATCCAACGCTTCTGTACAGAAAATCTTATATAATAGGGTAATGTTGTTGTTTTAATCTATCACGTAATTGGTATAATATTTATTATTAAATATTATACATTATAATAATTGCTATAAATCTTTCTTATAGAATGGAAGGAGAGCAGACTACCACCCTGAATACCTGTTCAGATTTATTAATAAAGATACACGAGAAATTGATATATAATGTTTCCAATCTTACATAAAGTAAGGTATATAAATAACACCAGAAAGGTATATAAATATATAATATATAAATAACACCACAGAGACAGAGAAAATGGATTTTTTCCGGCTCAGCTTCTCAACTAATAAATAAATTAAATAAATGTAATAATAAAATTAAAGATAACTTAAATTAAGGAGCACTACATGATACACTAGATCTGAATTTAATTACCAAAATTAAACCCCCACTGGGGGAATTGTGCGAAACAAATTACTATAGAATACAGTTCGCTTGCAATTAAACTTTTACTATTAACAATTTTTTCTACACAACCCCACAGCACCCTCCTTGTAATGGGCACACAAAACTAGACCCTCCCCCCTCCACCCACCCACCATATTCAGGCTATACCTTGGGAATTTGAGAAACACAACTGAAGTAAACTAATTGATATCATTATTCATGGGATTTCCAATCACAGAATATGAAACAAATTCAGATAAATTTACTTATAAAATTTAATATATATGTAGTATACGTATATATTTGTTCGTTTTAAAGGGTATACGAGTTACTATATCTTAGGAGTAAATAACGTTGTGATTGGAAGCTGTCATTATTTCCCTTGATCACTTATGTTTCTGGTTTCTCAGGTCGTATCACTTTCTTTTAATTGTGTCGTATTAACTTTTAGTGGAAAAGTTCAACCATATTTTTAATGATGTCACTGAAGCCATACATTCTCAGTCTGCTTGTCCCTCATATTCTGTTACACTCATATAACCTTCCTCACAGAGTGCTGTCAAGCGAGAGTTTTTACCCTCGCCTCCAGACATGGCCATTACCCTAGTCTGCAGCCCGCGGCCCACACCAAACATTTCCTGCCACATACACTAGGCTGTAATCGTTCTCCCCACATTTTAAAAACCTGGCTATTAAACGCAGCCAAGTTTATATACTTAACAGTTTTATATTTATAATGTTGCCTGACGAGACACACTTTTTCAAGTATTTACACTTTTAGCGTAACATTTATTCAAACTGGAGACGTCAAAATAAATTGCTGAGCAATAAAGAAAACGTATCAAATACTATATTACACTGCTCTTGATGACTTACGTTACTATAATCTTCTGTATTTAACTGAAAATTTATCTATAAATATATGTACTAAATGACTGATGCATATTTTTATTATAGCTAATAACCATAATGAACCCTTAACCCACAAAAAAACCTTAATTAACCATTTGCTTATAGCCACCATGAACCCATTAGCATCCCATATTTACGGTCTGAATATAACAACCGAACTAGGTGATTCGATGCTGTAGTGATATATATTTATGTCTTCTGGGGAATAGAACACTTGTTGATGTAGCTTAGTTGCCGCTCTGTGCCTTCTCAAATAATGTTTATACCGAGAATGAAGGTTTTTAACCTGCAATAACCCTACCAACCTTTCTAAAACGACACCCATTAGTTCTAGAAACGCAAAATATGTACCCCAATATCCCTCATAAAGCAAACTTTTTACTATTTTGACCATTCTATTCGGCGTTAGAAAGGTACATGTTGTATTCGTTCAGAACCAAATCAAATAATTCACTGACATTTGCTTTACAGCGGCGCCAGGTTAGAGCTGCTGCCATGGCTGAGCGCTGAGTGACAGGCTTAGGCCAATACTACACCCATGTTTGCCCATATCCGATTACATTGGCGCCGGTAAAATAATCGACTCTGCATGAATGTCCACTCACCACTCTACTTATGTGGGTGGGGGCAGGAGCGTTCACCCACCCCCCACTCTGCTTGGGGGGCGACTATCCACTCTACCCTGCTGAGGAGGAGGAGGGTGGGGAGGACGACCAGCTAACATCCAGTCAATTCGGCAGTTAAGAAACTAGGAGATAACTTTGTTTTGCACAAGATCTGGCGACAATGTAAATAATCTGGAAATTCCCCACACCACAATTATATTTATTACCGGTAGACAGTAGACAGATTTACAAGGCCTTGTGGCGGCTGCTTGATGTGGCAGTACCCTCACTGTTGTCCCAGTCTTGCCGTCCACGTGGTCACATTACCCTCACCCTCAAGTGTGGCAGCTGCACAAGGGCCACAACAGTCAAGTCACAAATTCAGTCCACACTTTCTCTCTCACTGTTTCGAGAATAAATTCGTCTCCCCACGAAGGAAAACAACTTTGGTTGTGGCAGATATTTTCAGCAAGTGAAACACACGCGCTGACCCCTTGGGACGGTGGGCGCCGGACACCCCCTCCCCACATACAACTGTGTATCCACATTTGCAACTTCTCTCCATTTATGACCGCTACAATAACAGTACTGATCGTCGTCGCCCCTAAATCAACAACATATACTAATATAGATGGTAAATGAATATAATTTAACATATAAAACAAATGAGTATGAATATGAGCAACTTCAAGATGCTTGAATTTATATAACTATTGACTGAATCTAAAGGACTGATTGGTCTGTATACACTCAAACTTGTTTATACTTGCGGATAAATATAAGATGTGCAGAGGAATAAATACTCAAAGACTTGTACCCCCATATCTTGATGAGTATGTATACTGAGTTTACTTTACGTGTTGACTGTGTTTAAAGGTAGGGGTATACTTGGTGAATAGTCAGCTAGGTAATGTGGCAACCCTCCATCCATCTGCCCCAAAGACTCATTCATCAATATAACAAACTATGCGTTGATAACCGGCATTTTCTGAAATATAAAAATTAATATTTTTATATATTACAATTTTGCACACAGGTCAAGGTTAAATTAGGTGTTTAGGATTTGTTTGGAATTATTTGTACTTCAGCCTGCCCTCAGGCAGGGCTCGTCCGGGCGTCGGCCATCCAAACTTCGTAGTCATACGTATTAACGTATTATGCATCCTAAATTTTGGTTCTCACATATTAATTAATATTACAATATATTAAAATGTTATGTATAAGTAGGCATAGGTTAAGTTATATGTTTAGGTTCGGTTGATAATTAATTGTATTTGTAGTATGTGGGTGAAGCATTTACAAGGCCAAACAGAAGATATTATAATTCGAACAGAAATCGTCAGCAAAGTACTGTTTAAAGGTCATCAATTATGAGTCGCAGCCCGTCCTCATAAAACAATGGCCAAATTGTCATTAATCCAGACACCAAACCCCAAGTTAATTACTGAAAAACGGTTTACACACGACTCACAACTGATTAAAGTTCGAAAGTCGACAATCGACTTGAGAATGGTCCAGGACGGACCGAAACGTCGTTGTCCCTTCAACTTTTAGTGTGTGGTCTGGTCAACATAAAGTTCGATTATTTCTCGAACAGTGCTGCGCTGACGACCTCTGCTCGAACAACAACGTTGTAAGGTTTCACCCACGTATTTCAAATGTAAATAATCGTCAACAGACTCTAAACACCTAACCTAACCTGATCAACGCCTAATTATACATAGACCTTTAAGATATAAATAACAAACCTCGTTTTATTATACAATACGTTAAAATTGATCAATGTGTCTTAGGGGACGGCCACAGCTTTAACGAGCCTGGCCTGAACAACCCGTCTTTGACTCAAGTCCATTACATCCAGCGGTCAACCTCACAGACGCATTCATAATTTTTTACGTGTTGCTCATTCAAATCAGGAATTTTCTCAAATATAAACAATATAATATATTAGCATTTTGTGCACATACAGGCATAGGTTACTTAGGTGTTTAGGTTCTGTTGGCGATTATTATATTTGTAGTACGTGGGTGAAGCATTTATAGCATTGTGGTTCGAACAAAATTCGTCAGTGAAGCACTTGTTCCGGAAGTGTTCGAACGAATTAGGTTGTTAATCGTGTGTAAACCGTTTTTCATCACTTTTGGGTCTTTGTCTGGAGGACGGGCTGGGCCTGAGACGGCTTGTTGAAACCCAACCCGTTCTCAGACCAAGTCCATTCCATCCAGCGGTCGACTCCAGTGACACATTCATCAATTTTAACATGCTGTTCATTTAAAATTTGAATTTTCTGAAATATAGATTAATATTATTATATATTAGCATACTGTGCATATTTAGGCATTAGTTAGGTTAGGTGTTTAGGTTCAGTTGGCGTTTATTTGTATTTGTAGAAGGTGGGTGAAGCATTTACATGCGATGTGGTTCGAACAAAAGTCGTCAGTGAAGCACTTGTTCCGGAAGTGTTCAAAACGCTGTAAATACTTCACCCACGTACTACAAATACAAATAATTGCCAACAGACCCTAAACATCTAACCTAACCAATGCCTAAATATGCACAATATTCTAATATATATTAATATAAATTTATATTTGAGAAAATTCCAATTTTGAATGAACAGCGTGTTAAAATTGATAATTAATCTTTGAGGTCAACCGCTGGATGGAATGGACTTGGTCTGAGGATGGGCTGATACAAATAGTTACCAAAAGAACCTAAAACACTTAACCTATTCTAGGCCTAACTATACACTAAGTTCTAAAATAGAATAATACTAGAAGACATACCTGGTGGTCCCTGGGTCTGTCTTTCCCCCCCCCCCAAATCCCCCTCCCTCTCTCGGTCTCTTTCCCTCTTTCTCTCCCTTTTAAAGCTCTGGTTCGGGGTCCTGCATTGGCTCATCCCTTAGCCAAACTCATGATGAACTTAGTGTGTGTGTGTGTATCTGTTAGGAATAAACTGACTTTAATTCTATCATATAAGGAATAGGATGAGCCAGAGCTGTGTACCGGAGCCTTCATATGATTGTTTAACTTCAATTCACGCATATCGTCATATTGAGAAAACTAAGTTCCATATGCGAATCAGCCTAGGAATTAATGATCGCTCATGGAATTATGTTCTTGAGGAAAGACATTACCAGGATGAGGCTATTGATGGCTGAGTGGTTTGTATTACGGTTGCCAACTTCTGGCTGTTAGCAAAGTTGAGGCAGGTGGGGAACTTTGAGAATAATGCTCTTGTACATAACAGTAAATCCAACAACATTCGCTCTCTCTCTCTCTCTCTCTCTCTCTCTCTCTCCTACTCTGCCTCCCTCTCACTTCCCCTATCACTTCTTCCCTGCCTCTCTCCCTCTTTTTATCTCTAGCAGGAGAGTAGGAGGGGGGCAGGGGTGGACCAGGGGTCGTGGTGGCAGAGTTCCGGTAAATGATCCTCTGAGAGGCGGGGCCTTGGGATTAGTGGTGGCTCGATTAATAAGTTAGGTGTTCTAACTGCTTCTGCCAAAGTATGAAGAGAAGGATTTTTCCTTAGTTTTCCCAAGATTAGTAGTAAACTGTCATCCACGCTTCCGTGGAAATAAATACAGTCCAGGTAAATGAAATCAGTGCAATGTTTTGTCATACTATAAGAAAACAATTGTTTTATTTTTTGCAAAGAATTTACCAAAACGAGAGGAAATACAAGGCAAAGTTTGGCCATGCCAGCCCCAAGTGTCTGGACTCCAACCATGGACAGACAGGCAGACAATTTTATTTATAGTTATAGGTTATAATTTTTTTTAATAAATACAAATTTTGAAGAAACTACGTTAAAATTAATTAGACCGTTTTTGAGGTCGTCCGCCGCTTGGATAATCTTTGCCGGAGGATGGGTTGTGTGATGTGTTATTTTGTTTTCATAAATCGGGGGTTTGGTAGGTGGATTAATCACTTGACTTTGTTTATGAGGACAGGCTGTTAGACATGACTTAATTTTACTCGCTATGTTCCAATCGCACCTCACCATATACTGCAAAATACAAATGATTTCCAAAAGAACCAAAGCACCTAACCAACCCTACCTGGTTGGTACCTGGTTGATGGGGTTCTGGGAGCTGTTCTACTCCCCAAGCCCGGCCCGAGGCCAGGCTTGACTTGTGAGAGTTTGGTCCACTAGGCTGTTGCTTGGAGCGGCCCGCAGGCCCACATACCCACCACAGCCCGGCTGATCCGGCACTCCTTGGAGGAATAAATCTAGTTTCCTCTTGAAAATGTCCACGGTTGTTCCGGCAATATTTCTTATGCTTGCTGGGAGGATGTTGAACAACCGCGGACCTCTGATGTTTATACAGTGTTCTCCGATTGTGCCTATGGCACCTCTGCTCTTCACTGGTTCTATTCTGCATTTTCTTCCATATCGTTCACTCCAGTACGTTGTTATTTTACTGTGTAGATTTGGGACCTGGCCCTCCAGTATCTTCCACGTGTATATTATTTGATATCTCTCTCGTCTTCTTTCTAGTGAGTACATTTGGAGGGCTTTGAGACGATCCCAATAATTTAGGTGCTTTATCGCGTCTATGCGTGCCGTATATGTTCTCTGTATTCCCTCTATTTCAGCAATCTCTCCTGCTCTGAAGGGGGAAGTACTGAGCAGTACTCGAGACGGGACAACACAAGTGACTTGAAGAGTATAACCATTGTGATGGGATCCCTGGATTTGAAAGTTCTCGTAATACATCCTATCATTTTTTGGCTGTCGCAATATTTGCTTGAATGCCCTACCCTATGTTTAATTATACAAAAAAATAATATACAATATTAATTTATTTTTTACACAATTCTGTTTATTAAACTATGATGACATTGACATCATTGCACTCGGCCACAGCTTGGCCGAGCTGAGCTCGTCCTCGGCACAGTCTGAGGATGATTTAACTTCTTGCTAATAATTCGACCCTTACACTTGGGACCTGAGCTGGGAGCTTAAGTACCTGAGCTCGAAGCCTCGACGCTGCATCACCTCAAGTATTTCCTCAGCATACAGCTCATAAAGCTGCCCCTCCACCTTTCCCCTCCCCCTCAACCAATCTTGTTACCCCCCCCCACCCCCACCCTGCGCCGTCAAAATTAAGTGTGTTAAAACTTAGCACTCTGAGGGGCGTCGAACCCTGGTAAAGACACTCTTGACACTTAATCTAAATTCACAAACTTTTTATCTTTTGATAATGTCGATGATGATGATGATGATGAGTATGATAGTGATGATGGATAAGATATCTATAATAGTGCTGAGGACGAAGGTGATGCTGTAGAATGTGATGGTGGTTTTGATGATGATGATAATCATGGTGACGATCATGACGCTAATAGTGCTCATGGTGAAGATGACCACGTGAAATGTGATGATGGTGATTATGGGGAAAAACACGGTGGTGATGCTTCTAATGACGTCAATGGTGCTCATCTGACATTCTTTTTGTTCAACTGTTATTGTCTTTTGGACATCTGTCTTTTGTTCATCTGTCATGTGTTTTGTTCATTTGTTATGTCTTTTGTTCTCATCATATATATTTGTTCATGTCATGTAAATTTTGTTCGTCTTATATCTTTTTGTTCATCTATTACGTCATTTGTTCATCTGTCATGTCTCTTTTGTTCATCTCTAATCATGTCTTTTCCAATTAACATACTTTATGTATATACTAGTTAATACTTAAAAGTCTTCACAATCTGTAATATAACAAACTAATTATACACAGCATGATTTTCATATCCAAAAATTGGATATGTCCTATTCTGTGGCTTGTGTGTGTGTGTGTATAATTATCTAAGTAGTTACAGGATGAGAGCTATGCTCGTGGTGTCCCGTCTTCCCAGTACTCTTTGTCATATAACACTTTGAAACTACTGACGGTTTTGGCCTCCACCACGTTCTGACTTGTTCTAATCGTCTACCACTCTGGCAAGGAAAAACTGTTGAATACTTTTTTCTGCAACTTTGTTTCCTTAGCTTGAATCTATGACCTCAGGTTCTTGAGATTGCCGGCTTCAGGAATTCCTCTTTGTCAAATTGGTCGATTCTTGCTATTATTTTGTAGGTGATGATAATTTCGCCTCTTTTTCTATTATCTCCTAGTTTTGGCATATTTAATGCCTTAAGCCTCTCTTCATAACTCATGTTTTTCATGTTGGAAGCCATTATATAGCATCCCTTTGCACCTGTTCCAGTTTTTTGTATGTGATTCTCGAGGTTTAGGCACCATATAACTGCTGCATATCCCAATTTTGGTCTCACAAAAGTCATGAGCATTTCTTTAGCATTTCACTATCCATGTTATTAAAAGGAAGTCTGAAGTTGGAAAGCACAGCACACGCTCCTCGCACAATGTTGTGTGTGTGTTCCTCTGGTGACATTCTATCCAGAATCACCCCTGGAGCTCTTTCTTTATTAGAGTTCTTTAAGTACTTTCCATATAACTTGTACGTTGTGTGTGTTGTATAGCTCCTAGTCCACATTCCATAACATGCTATTTATTCACAATGAATTCCATTTGCCACCTGGTGCTCCAAGCAATTATTTTATCACGGTCCATTTGAAAAACATGACAATTATTTTGGAATATATGTAGCTCCTTGCTATCTACCTCTGTTTTAATCCTCATAAGTTTTGCTTCATCAGCAAACATTGAGAGAAACGAGTCTATTCCCTGTGGCAGATCATTTACATGTATCAGAAACAGGATAGATCCATAGCCTGACCTCCTGTGGGATCCCCACTGGTGACGTCTCGCCCCCCCCCCCCCCTAACAGTGACTCGCTGTCTTCTGTTACCTAGGTACTCCTTTACCCAGTGGATTACCTTCCTTTTTATTCCTGCCTGCATCTCCTGCTTATACACTAGTCACCTATACGGTACGGTGTCAAAGGCTTTCAAGCAATCCAAAAATATGAGTCTTCCCACTCTTCTCTTGCCTAATTTTTGTCGCCAGGTTATAGAATTCAGTTAATCCTGTGAGACAAGATTAGCCATCAATGAACCCATGCTGATGTTGTGTTACACAGTTCTTTCACTCCAGATGCTCCACTAGGTTTTTAACAATCTTCTCCACCACCCTGCATGGCATGCAAATTAGGGACACTGGCCTACATGTAGTTCAGTACCTCCTATCTGTCACTTTTCTTGTATATCGGGACTACATTAGTGTCTTTGCACAAGTTTCTAATGGCAGTTCTGATGTTAGCCAGCCTCGCATACGCCGCTGATATTTTTTTGATGTGGGCTTCAGGAGACAGGTTCGGCGTGATATCAACTCCTAGATCTTACTCTCTCCGTTTCGTGAAGGACTTCGTCTCCCATTCAGTGTCCTGTTTCTGGCATCCTGTTCCCTCCACATAGTTTCATTACCTTACATTTATTCGGTTGAACTTTAGTAGCCATTTGTTGGGACATTCCTTAAGTTTGTTTATGTCATCTTATAGCCTCTTGCTATCTTCCTCGATATTAATCCTCATAATTTTTGCATCAGCAAGCATTGAAAGGAACCAGTGAGTGAGTGTGGCCGGTGAGTGCGGCGGGTGAGTGTGGGCGGCGGATGAGGGCGGGCGGCGGATGAGGGCAGGCGGCGGATGAGGGCGGGCGGCGGGGGAGGGAGGGCGGTGAGGGAGGGAGAACATTAGAACAAAGGTAACTGCAGAAGGCCTATTGGCCCATACGAGGCAGCTCCTATCTATAACCACCCAATCCCACTCATATACTTGTCCAACCCGCGCTTGAAACAATCGAGGGACCCCACCTCCACCACGTTACGCGGCAATTGGTTCCACAAATCAACAACCCTGTTACTGAACCAGTATTTACCCAAGTCTTTCCTAAATCTAAACTTATCCAATTTATACCCATTGTTTCGTGTTCTGTCTTGTGTTGATATTTTTAATACCCTATTAATATCCCCCCTGTTATGTCCATTCATCCACTTGTAAACCTCTATCATGTCACCCCTAACTCTTCGCCTTTCCAGCGAATGCAACTTAAGCTTTGTTAATCTTTCTTCATATGAAAGATTTCTAATTTGGGAAATTAACTTAGTCATCCTACGTTGGACACGTTCAAGTGAATTTATATCCATTCTATAATACAGCGACCAAAACTGAACTGCATAATCTAAATGGGGCCTAACCAGAGCAAGATATAGCTTAAGAACCACACCAGGTGTCTTGTTACTAACGCTTCGATTAATAAATCCCAGTGTCCTATTCGCCTTATTACGAACATTCATGCATTGATCCTTTTGTTTTAAATTCTTACTAATCATAACTCCCAGATCCCTTTCGCAATCCGACTTCGCAATCTCAACACCATCTAGTTCGTATCTTGTAACTATCATCATTACCTAGCCTCAGAACTTTACATTTATCAGCATTAAACTGCATTTGCCAATCCTTTGACCATTTCAAAACCCTATCTAGATCAACTTGAAGTGATAGTGAGTCCTCCTCCGAATTAATTTCCCTACCGATTTTCGTATCATCGGCAAATTTGCAAATGTTGCTACTCAAACCTGAATCTAAATCATTTATATATATTATAAACAACAGAGGTCCAAGGACAGAGCCCTGAGGTACTCCACTAACAACATAAGAACAAAGGTAACTGCAGAAGGCCTATTGGCCCATACGAGGCAGCTCCTATTCTATAACCACCCAATCCCACTCATATACTTGTCCAACCCGCGCTTGAAACAATCGGGGGACCCCACCTCCACCACGTTACGCGGCAATTGGTTCCACAAATCTACAACCCTGTTACTGAACCAGTATTTACCCAAGTCTTTCCTAAATCTAAACTTATCCAATTTATACCCATTGTTTCGTGTTCTGTCCTGTGTTGATACTTTTAATACCCTATTAATATCCCCCTTGTTATGTCCATTCACCCACTTGTAAACCTCTATCATGTCGCCCCTAACTCTTCGCCTTTCCAGTGAATGCAACTTAAGCTTTGTGATCCCACTCCCACTCCCACTCAACATTATCCCACTCTGCCTTAACCCCATTTATACTAACTCTGTTTCCTTTGGAATAGCCATGCCCTAATCCAAGTTAATATAGGGAGGGCGGTGCGGGAGGGTGAGGGCGGTGGGTGAGGGTGAGGGCGGTGGGTGAGGGTGAGCGGCTGGTGAGGGTGAGCGGCGGGTGAGGGTGGGCGGCGGGTGAGTGTGGGCGGCGCGCGAGTGCGGGCGGCCGGTGAGTGTGGGCGGCGGGTGGGTGAGTGTGGGCGGCGGGTGGGTGAGTGTGGGCGGCGGGTGGGTGAGTGCGGGCGGCGAGTGAGTGCGGGCGGCGGGTGGGTGAGTGCGGGCGGCGGGTGAGTGCGGGCGGCCGGTGAGTGTGGGCGGCGGTCTCAGAGGCAGGAGCGCCACAGATCCAATGATTGTGCACGACTTGCACTTTTCAGCCGCGCCCTGGGTGCTGGGATCGATCGCAACACGGGCTATTTTAAATCATATGGCAGAAGCCTAAGACACTGGCGCAGGTACGCGGGGAATAAAAAGGTACACAGAGTGACTGCTACACAGGAGACACAAGTACACTGAGTATGAACCAGCACTGAAGTCCTCACTCCAGGCTCTCCAAACATTGACAAAGAGATCTGCTTGCCTAGCCATATCCTTAGATTCTAGAAATCTTTCCCCTGTAACCTATGTTCCAACTTGGTATATCAGTTTATCGAACTGCTCCCTAAAGATGAGCTGTCTAAGCTACCTGTCGATTCTCTTACATCTCACCCAGGTGATTCCGTATTCATATTCCTTGGATAGTTCTACAAACCTCGTAACTGGACAGTCTTGCACGTCTCGAAATCATTTCTTATTGTGCTCCGGTACTCGCTCAAATGACCGCTTGGTTGCTGACTCAACTACGCTTGCCACTCGAAGGTCAAAATACTACTCCGTCTGGTCTTCAAGATATACAGAAAGGTAATCCAAATCACTTTTATTGCACCTTCTACCACTTCCTGGGCATGATTATCAGGTTGGCCATCTCCTATCATTTTCTAGTTCAAATGATTATTAGACTATATCCATGCGAATTTGTTCTCCAATATGATATTTTCTCCAACTTTTTGGATTCCATTTCCCTCTACTTCAGAGCCGGAAATTCTAATTTCTCTCTCTCTCTCTCTCCGTTAGTGGGTTTTCTGCACTACACTTTTCAGTGCACTACTTAATTTTTCTGCAACTTATATATTTCTTCTCCTAAACATGCATCTCTCTGACTATTTTCCTTGTGAGTCTTGATTTCTCAGTCAGTTCTCTGTAACTAACTTGTATTTTTCCTTTTGGACTCTACAGCCAACCTGTCCATTTGCATCTGAGCATAATGGTCTGGCTTCAACCTTTTAGCCTCTAACTGGAAATCCTAGCACCCTGATCCCTAGGCTAATCCCTTTTCCTCAGGCTCCTGTCTACCCTTCTTGTGCAGACGAGGAGTCACAATAACTTGGCTGAAATATGTTGACCAAACCACACACTAGAAAGTGAAGGGACGATATCTTATTTTCACTATCAAAAATAACATTTAATTCCAAGCCCTAAAACTCCTTACCCTTCTCAACATAATTTATTTGTTATTATTTATATTTATTTATTTATTGTTATTTGCATACATTTTTTATCAAATCACCTCAGCCAGTGAGGTGTTTTTCCAGGCTGTTTTCTCTAGATTAGGAATCAACTGCTGTCTGGCGAAACCTTCCACATGCAACAATTATGAAGTGCCACAGTGTGCAACAACTAGCTGCAACTCCTTCAGGTTGCACTCCTGCACAATTTTCTTTCTTCGAGTGTCGACAAATTCCCTAAACCTCTTCCTGTTAGGATTCATTACGACACTAATCTTTCTGGTATTCGTTTTGTTTTCTCAGACCTTGGTAAGAGTTTAGCTCCCAGACAGGCCAACACCTATAAGAAAACCTTTACAGGAGGATCCTACAGTCTTCGTGGTGTAGTGGTAAGACACTCGCCTGGCGTTCCGCGAGCGCTATGTCATGGGTTCGTATCCTGGCCGGGGAGGATTTACTGGGCGCAATTCCTTAACTGTAGCCTCTGTTTAACGCAACAGTAAAATGTGTACTTGGATGAAAAAACGATTCTTCGCGGCGGGGATCGTATTCCAGGGACCTGCCCGAAACGCTACGCGTACTAGTGGCTCGACAAGAATGTAACAACTCTTGTATATATCTCAAAAATCTTAATGCAAACAGGGTTGGGCTGATTCTGGTACTTATTGCATAGAGTAGAAACAGCCACTTTATGTTTTCAATCAGGTAAGGTTTAATTACACATACTGCAAACCAGTTTGTTATTACTCTTTTTCTCTGCCTTTTACTATATGTTATTTTCCATTTCCGATACTCCTTACATATAATTATATATATATATATATATATATATACATATATATATATATATATATATATATATATAATTATATATATATATATTATATATATAATTATATATATATATATAATTATATATATATATATAATTATATATATATATATAATTATATATATATATATATATATATATATATATATATATATATATATATATATATAACCGAAAACTCACACCCCAGAAGTGATTCGAACCCATACTGCCAGGAGCACTATGCAACTGGTGTACAGGACACCTTAACCACTCGACCATCACTGACCGTACAAATGATGATGGTAGCCGAGGCTATTTACCCATCATCCCGACGGCACTTTGATGGTAATCTTGGGCATAGTTATTTTATCAAATCACCCCATTTTTTGGGGCCATGTGAGCAACACAAATGCGAACACGCCTGAATGGTCCCCAGGCATATATGCAACTGAAAACTCCACACCCCAGAAGTGACTCGAACCCATGCTGCCAGGAGCACTATGCAACTGGTGTACAGGATACCTGCTTCGTGGGGGTTCTGGGAGTTCTACTCCCCAAGCCCGGCCCGAAGCCTGGCTTGACTTGTGAGACTTTGGTCCACCAGGCTGTTGCTTGGAGCGGCCCGCAGGCCCACATACCTATCACAGCCCTTTTGGTCCGGCAGTCCTTGAAGAAAACCATCTAGTGTTCTCTTAAAGATGTCCACGGTTGTTCCGGCAATATTTCTGATGCTCGCTGGTAGGATGTTGAACAACCGTGGACCTCTGATGTTCATACAGTGTTCTCTGATTGTGCCTATGGCACCTCTGCTCTTCACTGGTTCTATTCTGCATTTTCTTCCATATCGTTCATTCCAGTACGTTGTTATTTTACTGTGCAGATTTGGGACCTGTCCCTCCAGTATTTTCCATGTGTATATTATTTGGTATCTCTCTCGTCTCCTTTCTAGTGAGTACATTTGGAGAGCTTTGAGACGATCCCAATAATTTAGGTGCTTTATCGCGTCTATGCGTGCCGTATATGTTCTCTGTATTCCCTCTATTTCAGCAATCTCCCCTGCTCTGAAAGGGTAAGTGAGTACTGAGCAGTACTCAAGACGGGACAACACAAGTGATTTGAAGAGCACAACAATTGTGATGGGATCTCTGCACTAGAAGGTTCTCGTAATCCATCCTATCATTTTTCTGGCTGAGACCTACAGGAGTTTCTTTCACTCTGATGTTCCTGTTCACCTAGTAGTAAATAGGTACCTGGGAGCTAAACAGCTGCTACGGGCTGCTTCCTGGGGGTGTGTAACGAAGATAAGGCCTGGTCGAGGACCGGGCCGCGGGGACGCAAAACCCCGAAATTATCTCAAGATAACCCTGAAGAGGTAGCACCCGTCCTCCTTTGTGTCTAGGTCAGTGACCTCAGCTCCAATCCCTGAACTCGGCTCGGCGCCTTCCGATGACGTCACAATGATTAATGTTGATTGGGTGAGCGCCTGCGCCACTATCCACTCATGGGTACATAAGAGACCGCCTTCGTTATGCGACCCTGAGGCAGGCGTCACTGCATCGAGCGGGTTCCCAGATGTCCTGCTTGCCGCTCGGCACTATTTTCCTTTCATCTTTGTAATAATTCCAGCCTTAGTAACTAAATATTCCTCAAAATCTCGCTAGATGTACGCTCCTTGCTAACTTAAAGTAATGTTTAGGCCGTCTGTGATCCGCCTTGGTGGGGATAAATGACTCTTGAGGCCGGAGAGCCCTGCTACTAGACGGTCATCCTAACATGGGAGAATAAACACACAGGGGTACACAGAATATACAGGTACACAGTAGATGCAGGTGGACAGGTACACAGGTGACACAGGCACACGGGGGAGACACGGGCACACGGGGGAAACACGGGGGAGACACGGGCACACGGGGGAGACACGGGCACACGGGGGAGACACAGGCACACGGGGGAGACACAGGCACACGGGGGAGACACAGGCACACGGGGGAGACACAGGCACACGGGGGAGACACAGGCACACGGGGGAGACACAGGCACACGGGGGAGACACAGGCACACGGGGGAGACACAGGCACACGGGGGAGACACAGGCACACGGGGAGACACAGGCACACGGGGGAGACACAGGCACACGGGGGAGACACAGGCACACGGGGGAGACACAGGCACACGGGAGACACATCAACCAGTTAAGTGACTATAAAATTCCCTTAGACACTAGAGTTTCCACCGGCAGCGCTTCCTTTGTCCCTCCCTCCCTCACTCCTTCCCAAGCTGACGGCTCGCCTCCCACACAAGATCTTTGATAGTTCCCTTCCTTCCTTTCCCCCTCTCTCTTCCCTCCCTTCCCCTCTCTCTTCCCTCCCTTCCCCTCTCTCTTTCTAGCGAGTACTTCCACTATATTTCTCTCTTCCATTCCCTCACCCCCACCCTATATTACTTGCACCGTGTGGGCTATACCTGACTTGTTTCATTTTCTTTGTTAAAAAAATAAGGATATATTTATTTGTTTTTCATTTACCTTCATCAGAGTTTACAGGGTGCGCGGGGCAGTGTACTCCCCGAGTTGTACTCACCTAGTTGTGCTTGCGGGGGGTTGAACTTTGGCTCTTTGGTCCCGCCTCTCAACTGTTAATCAACTGGTGTACAGATTCCTGGGCCTACTGAGCTCTATCATATCTACACTTGAAACTGTGTATGGAGTCAGCCTCCACCACATCACTGTCTAATGCATTCCATTTGTTAATTACCCTGACTGAAAAAGTTCTTTCTAATATCTCTGTGGCTCATTTGGGTACTCTGTTTCCACCTGTGTCCCCTAGTGCGAGTACCTCCCATGTTAAATAATCCGTCCTTATCTACCCCGTCAGTTCCCCTGAGAATTTTGCATGTGGTGTGGTGTGTGGTGATGTGATCTCCCCAAATTCGTCTGTTTTCCAGGGACGTGAGGTTTAGTTCCGTAGCATTTCCTCTTAACTCATACCTCTCAGTTCCGGGACTAGTCTGGTGGTATACCTCCGAATCTTCTCTAACTTTGTCTTGTGTTTAACTAGGTATGGACTCTAGGCTGGAACAGCATACTCTAAGATTGGTCTGACATAAGTGGTATACAAGATTCTGAATAATTCTTTACACAAGTTCCTCAAGGCAGTTCGTATGTTGGCCAATTTATCATATGCCGCTGATAATATCCTGTGGGCTTCGAGTCGGTGATGTCCCACAGGATATATTGGGGACGTTGTCCACCTGTACGCAACTAACGCTCTGGTGCAATAACCAGCTCTCTCTTTTGGAGGTTTAAGTTCCAAAATCCCTAATCTCCTCAGGGCAGAACAATACCTACATGTCTTGGGACCGCCAGACTCATTGGGTTTCGATACTGCCTTCAGGAATGCTTCAACGGCCCGGATTGATTCGATACTTGGCACACTTACTGTTTCAGGTCACAGAAAAGAGAGAATTTTCGCTTTCTGGTTGGATCATACCGGCAACCTGTCCTCTTACAAATTATGTCTGAATTTGGCCGTTTGCTCGTATGGCTAAAAATGAACGTAATTTGAAAATGAAAAAATTTAAAATAAATTTGGGACTTTTTTCAAAAACAATAAGTTAAGGGTCCTCTGGTAGGTTACGAGGACAGGAAATTCTCAAGTTTCAAAATGTCTTGAAAAACGTTAATTGAAAGTTCCTCTCCTAACCTATCCGAGTAAGCCAGAGGACTAACAGAAAACGGGACAGTATATTACTTTTGTGAACCGATTTCATTTTAAATTACGTCCATTTTTGACCATAGAGCGCATGCGAGCAAAAAGCAACGTTATTTTTAAGAGGACGGGTTGGGGGAGACGGTGTCTGGCCGTAGGTTGATGGAGAAGTGCTGGGAGTTAGTAGATTTTGGTGTGCTCGAATGTGCCCTTCGGGAGTGTGGTAAGGGTGTCAGAGCACCTGTTTTGCTGGAGGTCATTGAAAGACGTTTTTGCTCAATTGGGCTTGAATTTAGAAGAGACCATTGCAATTCTGCTATTAGGTCGCACCAATTTTGCTCAACTACCTTAAGTTCACAGGACGTGTTATCGTCTGGGTTCACTGGGCCGATAGTTTTCATGTTGGTTTTCTGTTGGAGATGGGGTCCTGTGCTCGCCTCTCTTGGAAACTCCAGAGGCTCACCAATCATCTACTACAAAGCACAGTATAATTTTCCATCGACAAACAATGTAATAATTGTAAGGTTTTGTGTTTCTCTACAACGGGGATGACGGGGCTTATCCGTCACTTGTGCCGTCACACCTAAATCCACAAAAAAAAGTCAACACAATTCTGCCATTAAATATTATTTGTGATTTCTTCATAGTTATTTCCTACAGCTCTCCCTTACTGGTTCCTTTCTTGTCTTCTCTTCTGAGAGGAAGCATCAGTGCTGAAGTATAGCTCTTACCACTAACGTTGTGTAACGATGTCAACGCCATCTGTTGAGTGCACCTGACTCCATTTTCTGTTCCCTCGTACATCCTAGTACCAGAACACCGAAGCATAATAGGACACTGGAGCATAAAGGGACAGCCTACCACCATGGGGGACACCGTATCGTTAGGGAACACCGATGTGCCTCCCTACGCTTCTCCTCAATTATCTGAAGGACCAATTAGGCTGGCAAGAAGTTTGGGGGGAGGAGGGAGAGAGAGAGAGGGGGAGAGAGAGAGAGAGAGAGAGAGAGAGAGAGAGAGAGAGAGAGAGAGAGAGAGAGAGAGAGAGAGAGAGAGAGAGAGAGAGAGACACGCACACACACACACACGCACACACACACACACGCACACACACACACACAGAAGGACCTGGGGGGTGCTATCACGCCAGACCTGTCCCCTGAAGCCCATGTCAAGAGGATAACATCAGGAGCATATGCCAGGTAGGCTAACTTAGACACTTGTGTAAGGAATCATTCAGAACTTTGTATACCACCTATGTCTGACCAATCCTGGAGTATGCGGCTCCAGCATGGAGTCCATATCTAGCCAAGCATAAGATTAAACTGGAAAAGGTTCAAAGGTTTACCATCAGAATAGTACCTGAGCTGAGAGGTATGAGCTACGAGGAGAGACTACGGGAATTAAACCTCACGTCGCTGGAAGACAGAAGAGTTAGGGGGGACATGATCACCACATACAAGATTCTCAAAGGAATTGATATAGTAGATAAAGACAGGCTATTTAACACAAAGGGCACACGCACTAGGGGACACAGGTGCAAACTGAGTGCCCAAATGAGCCACAGAGATATTAGAATGAACTTTTTTATTGTCAGTGGTTGACAAATGGAATGCATTAGGCAGTGAGGTGGTGGAGGCTGACTCCATACACAGTTTCAAGTGTAGATATGATAGAGCCCAGTAGGCTCAGGAATCTGTACACCAGTTGATTGACGGTTGAGAGGCGGGACCAAAGAGCCAGAGCTCAACCCCCGCAAGCACAACTAGGTGAGTACAGGGTGAGAAAGAATGAGTTAACATGGTCACAACCTGACACACACACACACACACACACAGACACACACACACACACACACACACAGACACACACACACACACACACACACACACACACACACACACACACACACACACACACACTAACCTAAATGAGGAAGCTTATAGGGCACTTTACACTGCCTACGTGAGACCCGTCTTAGAGTATGCCGCGCCATCATGGAGCCCCCACCTGAAGAAACACATAAAGAAACTGGACAAGGTTCAGAGGTTTGCGACGAGGCTTGTCCCAGAGTTACGAGGGATGGGATATGAAGAGCGGCTGAAGGAACTGAACCTAACGACACTAGAGAAAAGAAGGGAGAGAGGAGATATGATAGGGACATATAAAATACTCAGGGGAATTGATAAAGTGGAAATAGATGAAATGTTCACACGTAATAATAACAGAACGAGGGGACATGGGTGGAAACTGGAAACTCAGATGAGTCACAGAGATGTTAGGAAGTTTTCTTTTAGCGTGAGAGTAGTAGAAAAATGGAATGCACTTGGGGAGCAGGTTGTGGAAGCAAATACTATTCATACTTTTAAAACTAGGTATGATAGGGAAATGGGACAGGAGTCACTGCTGTAAACAACCGATAGCTAGAAAGGCGGGATCCAAGAGTCAATGCTCGATCCTGCAAGCACATATAGGTGAGTACATATAGGTGAGTACACACACACAGACACACACACACACACACACACACACACACACACACACACAGACACACACACACACACACACACACAGACACACACACACACACAGACACACACACACACACACACACACACACACACACACACACACACACACAAAATAATATACTTCACGAACAGGTAACTTCAGACGTCAAGAAGTGTTTATATATATATGAGCGGACAGAGCGGTCAGCGCGGCACTTAAAGTGTTACACAGGTGACTTGCCACTTGACCATGCGAGTAACGGTGCCTCTGCTCTGGTGCCTCGACTCCTCTCTCTACCCGAACCACTTCCAGCCTTGAGTAATAATCTGAATGTTTCTTCACGTAAACAAATGTTCACACTTATCATACATAACATTTATGTCTCTAATGTGAAAACATAATTCACTCAGAATCAAAATTTTAGACAACTTGAGCAAATGGCTACCATTCTGGCTAGACTGAATTGGAGGTTAGCAGTAAAAACTATTATATATATATATATATATATATATATATATATATATATATATATATATATATTATATATATCTCGCTCAACCTAGATTTAGATGACAGTCAGTAAAACCAAGCAACACTACCAGTGAGATTTGGGGGGATATGCATACAAAAGGTAACTGAGGTAGCACTTCCAGCATTATCCTCATGTACAGCAGCCAACGAATTGGTAGGGCAGATCCTACCAGAGCGTATGAGAGAGACAGCGGGAACTCATGATCAAACGTTCATCGAAGCAGCCAGACAATGGGACACCATTGCATACCCTCAACCCCGACCACAAGTCCCAAAAGACCACAAGCAGGCCCACTAGGATAGCCCCATAATGGAAAAGACTGTCACAGCAATGATAAACAACGCTGATGCTGAAAACAAAGCCCGCCTCCTAGCGGTAACAGCACCCCACGCCGGGGATTTTTTATTTCTTGTGCCCAATGCAGCCCTGGGAACTCGCCTCAGTCATGACGCTCTCCGCATTGGAGTTGCCCTTCGCCATGCCGCCCCCATCCTCACCGAACATAGGTGCATCTGCGGAACTGTGATGGCAGACCAATATGGTCGTCATGGTCTGGTGTGTCGTAAATCACAGGGTAAGATTGCAAGACATGAAGAAGTCAACGACATCATCAAGAGGAGCCTCGCCACAGCCCGCTGCCCGGCACAAAGAGAACCACACTTATCCAGACCTAACGAGCCTCAGAAGTGCCCAGATGGGGTCACCTTGCTTCCTTGGAAGGATGGTAAGCAAGTGGTGTGGGACTACACCTGCGCTGCCACACTGGCCAGTACCTACCTCCACCACAGCACGTGTGAAGTGGGTGGCGCTGCTTCTTTCAGGGAATCGCAGAAAATTATCAAATACAGAGGTCTGGCACTGCCACAGCTTTGTTCCGATCGGCTCGGAGACCCTCGGTTCGCAGGGAAAATGTGCATTTTAGTTCCTGAAGGAATTCGGGGACAAATTGATCAGCGCTTCAAAAGATCAGAGAGCAAAAAGTTTCTTGTTCCAGCGCCTCAGTCTTGCGATTCAGAGGGGAAATGCCTGTTGCGTCTTGGGCACTAGTCCAACATCAGAGGAATTCGAAGAAGTGTTTGACTTGCAACAATGACTGAACCTGTCTGTGACATTCATCAATGTTTCCCATTGTGTTTTTCAAGAGATCCAGAACCTTTAAACATTTTTTGTATAAACCAATGTATATCTTGTAACCATTAATACATAATAAAGCACAATAACACCCAAAAGGAATTGGGTTTTTGGAGAAAAGCACACAAACTGTATTGGAGGGGACCTAAACATTCCCTCTAATGAGTTGTGTGTGGTTTCCTCCGAGGCTAAGGGTCCCCCTTCTTCCAGCCAGAGGTGGTACTCCCTTCTATATTATATTATAAATTATATATATATATATATATATATATATATATATATATATATATATATATATATATATATATATATATAATCGTACCTAATAGAACGCACTACTTGTCCTAGTATGCAAGGTTCGATTTGCTTAAAAGACAGTGATTTTTGTTATTTAAGAAAATCTCATTAGTTTATTTTGAATTAATATTATAATAAGGACACGAATTACTGAATTATGTTAGATTAGGATAGGATAGGATAGGGTAAGTTAAATTAGGATAGGTTAGGTAGATTTGATCATATTTCAATGTTAGTTTTAACTCAAATTAAAAATATATAAACAATTATATATATGTCATATAATTCCCCTACATAGCCAGAAAACCCGCTTGTTACCACTCACCTTGGTCGTTGACAGACTTCTCACGACACTACTACAGTCGACCAGGACCTACAGTCATCATTAATGCGTCCATGACAATGGAGTTGACACACAAGACCTGACGCCACTCTAGACAATACTGCCAAGCTGCACTCCATACTCCCCGGGAGACCAGCGCAGGTGCACCAGCCGCTGGTGGGTTATGACCAACAAACTGCTCGTTATCCTTCTGGTGACTTGTTCCAGTCGACCATTGACAAAGTGCCGTCACCAGCAGGGGTGTAAGTGCCGTCACCAGCAGGGGTGTAAGTGCCGTCACCGACAGGGGTGTAAGTGCCGTCACCAGCAGGGGTGTAAGTACCGTCACCAGCAGGGGTGTAAGTGCCGTCACCAGCAGGGGTGTAAGTACCGTCACCAGCAGGGGTGTAAGTGCCGTCACCAGCAGGGGTGTAAGTACCGTCACCAGCAGGGGTGTAAGTGCCGTCACCAGCAGGGGTGTAAGTACCGTCACCAGCAGGGGTGTAAGTGCCGTCACCAGCAGGGGTGTAAGTGCCGTCACCAGCAGGGGTGTAAGTGCCGTCACCAGCAGGGGTGTAAGTGCCGTCACCAGCAGGGGTGTAAGTACCGTCACCAGCAGGGGTGTAAGTACCGTCACCAGCAGGGGTGTAAGTGCCGTCACCAGCAGGGGTGTAAGTACCGTCACCAGCAGGGGTGTAAGTGCCGTCACCAGCAGGGGTGTAAGTACCGTCACCAGCAGGGGTGTAAGTACCGTCACCAGCAGGGGTGTAAGTGCCGTCACCAGCAGGGGTGTAAGTACCGTCACCAGCAGGGGTGTAAGTACCGTCACCAGCAGGGGTGTAAGTGCCGTCACCAGCAGGGGTGTAAGTGCCGTCACCAGGAGGGGTGTAAGTGCCGTCACCAGGAGGGGTGTAAGTACCGTCACCAGCAGGGGTGTAAGTGCCGTCACCAGCAGGGGTGTAAGTGCCGTCACCAGCAGGGGTGTAAGTGCCGTCACCAGCAGGGGTGTAAGTGCCGTCACCAGCAGGGGTGTAAGTGCCGTCACCAACAGGGGTGTAAGTGCCGTCACCAGCAGGGGTGTAAGTGCCGTCACCAGCAGGGGTGTAAGTGCCGTCACCAGCAGGGGTGTAAGTACCGTCACCAGCAGGGGTGTAGGTGCCGTCACCAGCAGGGGTGTAAGTGCCGTCACCAGCAGGGGTGTAAGTGCCGTCACCAGCAGGGGTGTAAGTACCGTCACCAGCAGGGGTGTAAGTGCCGTCACCAGCAGGGGTGTAAGTGCCGTCACCAGCAGGGGTGTAAGTACCGTCACCAGCAGGGGTGTAGGTACCGTCACCAGCAGGGGTGTAAGTGCCGTCACCAGCAGGGGTGTAAGTGCCGTCACCAACAGGGGTGTAAGTACCGTCACCAGCAGGGGTGTAAGTGCCGTCACCAGCAGGGGTGTAGGTGCCGTCACCAGCAGGGGTGTAAGTGCCGTCACCAACAGGGGTGTAAGTGCCGTCACCAGCAGGGGTGTAAGTGCCGTCACCAGCAGGGGTGTAAGTGCCGTCACCAGCAGGGGTGTAAGTACCGTCACCAGCAGGGGTGTAAGTACCGTCACCAGCAGGGGTGTAAGTGCCGTCACCAGCAGGGGTGTAAGTGCCGTCACCAGCAGGGGTGTAAGTGCCGTCACCAGCAGGGGTGTAAGTACCGTCACCAGCAGGGGTGTAGGTACCGTCACCAGCAGGGGTGTAAGTGCCGTCACCAGCAGGGGTGTAAGTGCCGTCACCAACAGGGGTGTAAGTACCGTCACCAGCAGGGGTGTAAGTGCCGTCACCAGCAGGGGTGTAAGTACCGTCACCAGCAGGGGTGTAAGTGCCGTCACCAGCAGGGGTGTAAGTACCGTCACCAGCAGGGGTGTAAGTGCCGTCACCAGCAGGGGTGTAAGTACCGTCACCAGCAGGGGTGTAAGTGCCGTCACCAGCAGGGGTGTAAGTGCCGTCACCAGCAGGGGTGTAAGTACCGTCACCAGCAGGGGTGTAAGTGCCGTCACCAGCAGGGGTGTAAGTGCCGTCACCAGCAGGGGTGTAAGTACCGTCACCAGCAGGGGTGTAAGTGCCGTCACCAGCAGGGGTGTAAGTGCCGTCACCAGCAGGGGTGTAAGTGCCGTCACCAGCAGGGGTGTAAGTACCGTCACCAGCAGGGGTGTAAGTGCCGTCACCAGCAGGGGTGTAAGTACCGTCACCAGCAGGGGTGTAAGTGCCGTCACCAGCAGGGGTGTAAGTACCGTCACCAGCAGGGGTGTAAGTGCCGTCACCAGCAGGGGTGTAAGTACCGTCACCAGCAGGGGTGTAAGTGCCGTCACCAGCAGGGGTGTAGGTACCGTCACCAGCAGGGGTGTAAGTACCGTCACCAGCAGGGGTGTAAGTGCCGTCACCAGCAGGGGTGTAAGTACCGTCACCAGCAGGGGTGTAAGTGCCGTCACCAGCAGGGGTGTAAGTACCGTCACCAGCAGGGGTGTAGGTACCGTCACCAGCAGGGGTGTAAGTGCCGTCACCAGCAGGGGTGTAGGTACCGTCACCAGCAGGGGTGTAAGTGCCGTCACCAGCAGGGGTGTAAGTGCCGTCACCAGCAGGGGTGTAAGTGCCGTCACCAGCAGGGGTGTAAGTGCCGTCACCAGCAGGGGTGTAAGTGCCGTCACCAGCAGGGGTGTAAGTGCCGTCACCAGCAGGGGTGTAAGTGCCGTCACCAGCAGGGGTGTAAGTGCCGTCACCAGCAGGGGTGTAAGTACCGTCACCAGCAGGGGTGTAAGTGCCGTCACCAGCAGGGGTGTAAGTGCCGTCACCAGCAGGGGTGTAGGTACCGTCACCAGCAGGGGTGTAAGTGCCGTCACCAGCAGGGGTGTAAGTGCCGTCACCAGGAGGGGTGTAAGTGCCGTCACCAGCAGGGGTGTAAGTGCCGTCACCAGGAGGGGTGTAAGTGCCGTCACCAGCAGGGGTGTAAGTGCCGTCACCAGCAGGGGTGTAAGTGCCGTCACCAGCAGGGGTGTAAGTGCCGTCACCAGGAGGGGTGTAAGTGCCGTCACCAGCAGGGGTGTAAGTGCCGTCACCAGGAGGGGTGTAAGTGCCGTCACCAGGAGGGGTGTAAGTGCCGTCACCAGCAGGGGTGTAAGTGCCGTCACCAGGAGGGGTGTAAGTACCCTGACCGCCGCCCTCAACGTCAGTCTCTCTTCGGGTGCTCAGGTATTACTTTACTGGCTGCCACGACTACCTACCTTACCTTGAGGCTACCTTGAGGTGCTTCCGGGGCTTAGCGTCCCCGCGGCCCGGTCGTCGACCAGGCCTCCTGGTTGCCGGACTGATCAACCAGGCTGTTAGACGCAGCTGCTCGCAGCCTGACGTATGAGTCACAGCCTGGTTGATCAGGTATCCTTTGGAGGTGCTTATCCAGTTCTCTCTTGAACACTGTGAGGGGTCGGCGCTAGTACTGTTGTAATACAGTATTACTACAGATGAGTATTTGTATGGAGTTTGTTCAGGCTCCATTCACATTTGAAAATGTGTATTGAGCGTGTCTCCACCACATCTCTGGTTGATACCTGGTTGATGGGGTTCTGGGAGTTCGTCTACTCCCCAAGCCCGGCCCGAGGCCAGGCTTGACTTGTGAGAGTTTGGTCCACCAGGCTGTTGCTTGGAGCGGCCCGCAGGCCCACATACCCACCACAGCCCGGTTGGTCCGGCACTCCTTGGAGGAATAAATCTAGTTTCCTCTTGAAAATGTCCACGGTTGTTCCGGCAATATTTCTTATGCTTGCTGGGAGGACGTTGAACAACCGCGGACCTCTGATGTTTATACAGTGTTCTCTGATTGTGCCTATGGCACCTCTGCTCTTCATTGGTTCTATTCTACATTTTCTTCCATGTCGTTCACTCCAGTACGTTGTTATTTTACTGTGTAGATTTGGTACTTGGCCCTCCAGTATCTTCCAGGTGTATATTATTTGATATCTCTCTCGTCTTCTTTCTAGTGAGTACATTTGGAGGGCTTTGAGACGATCCCAATAATTTAGGTGCTTTATTGCGTCTATGCGTGCCGTATATGTTCTCTGTATTCCCTCTATTTCAGCAATCTCTCCTGCTTTGAAGGGGGAAGTGAGTACTGAGCAGTACTCAAGACGGGACAACACAAGTGCCTTGAAGAGTACAACCATTGTGATGGGATCCCTGGATTTGAAAGTTCTCGTAATCCATCCTATCATTTTTCTGGCTGTCGCAATATTTGCTTGGTTATGCTCCTTAAACGTTAGGTCGTCCGACATTATTATTCCCAAATCCTTTACATGCTGTTTTCCTACTATGGGTACATTTGATTGTGTTTTGTACTCTGTATTATGTTTAAGGTCCTCATTTTTACCGTACCTGAGTACCTGGAATTTATCACTGTTAAACATCATGTTATTTTCTGATGCCCAGTCGAAAACTTTATTAATATCAGCTTGAAGTTTTTCAATGTCCTCAGCCGAGGTAATTTTCATACTGATTTTTGTGTCATCTGCAAAGGATGATACGAAGCTGTGACTTGTATTTTTGTCTATATCTGATATGAGAATAAGGAAAAGCAGTGGTGCAAGGACTGTACCCTGAGGTACAGAGCTTTTCACTGCACTTGGACTAGATTTTATATGGTTGACAGTTACTCGCTGAGTCCTGTTTGACAGAAAACTGAGTATCCAGCGTCCTACTTTACCGGTTATTCCCATTGACTTCATTTTGTGTGCTATCACGCCATGGTCACATTTATCGAAGGCCTTTGCGAAGTCCGTGTATATCACATCAGCATTCTGTTTCTCTTCTAATGCCTCAGTGACTTTGTCGTAGTGCTCAAGTAGCTGTGAGAGGCACGATCTTCCCGCTCGAAATCCATGTTGGCCTGGGTTATGAAGGTCATTGGTCTCCATGAAATTGGTGACCTGACTCCTAATCACTCTCTCAAATACTTTTATGATGTGCGATGTTAGTGCAACTGGTCTATAATTTTTTGCCAATGCTTTGCTCCCTCCCTTGTGTAGAGGGGCTATGTCTGCTACTTTAAGTGCATCTGGTATCTCCCCCGTGTCCAAGCTCTTCCTCCACACTATACTGAGTGCCTGTGCTACCGGCACTTTGCATTTCTTTATAAATATTGAGTTCCATGAGTCTGGACCTGGGGCCGAGTGCATGGGCATGTTTTCAATTTCTTTTTCAAAATTTAGTGCGCTCGTGTTTATATCAGTTATATTTACCGGGGTTTGAATATCCCGCATAAAGAAAATGTCTGGATCTTCCACCTTCATGTTGTTTATTGGAGTGCTAAACATGTCCTCATACTGCTTTTTTAGGATTTCACTAATTTCTTTGTCATCCTCCGTGTATGAACCTTCACTTGTACGAATAGGTCCAATACTGGCAGTGGTTTTTGCTTTTGATTTCGCATATGAGAAGAAATATTTTAGATTTTTCTTTATTTCCTGAATTGCTTTCTGTTCTAACTGCCTTTCTTCAGTTTCATATGAGTGTTTCAATTTCCGCTCGATTTCTTCAATCTCCCTATTTAAATTATTCTCTGCCTGGTGCATTCCATTTATTCAGTATCTTGTATGATGTGATCATATCCCTTCTGTTTCTTCCCTTCTTCACCAACCCAACCACTTGGGGTGGACGGTACCCAACAGTTGCGCTTCATGCAGGTCGGCGTTCAATCCCCGACCGTCCAAGTGGTTGGCCACCATTCCTTCCACCTCGTCCCATCCCATATCCCAACCCGTTCTCGCAAATTTAATAAGTCAATATTGACTTATTAAATATGTGCATAGGTGACATACTTAACATAATAGATACCCTTAAAAAGATTCATAGAAAACACCGACCTTACCTAACCTTGTTAGTACCTTAAGATAAGCATCTTATTGCTTCGTAATTACAATTATTACCTAACCTATAATAGGTATAGGTTAAGTAATAATTGTAATTACGAAGCAATAAGATGCTTATCTTAAGATACTAACAAGGTTAGGTAAGGTCGGTGTTTTCTATGAATCTTTTTAGGGGTATCTATTATGTTTAGTATATCACCTATGCACGTAGTTAATAAGTCAATATTGACTTTACGAATTTGCGAGAACGGGTTGCCATATCCTTATCTTGACCCCTTCCCAGTGCTATATAGTCGTAATGGTGTAGAGCTTTCTCCTGATAATTTTCTTCTGCCCATTCCCTCCCTCCCCTCCTCCCTCCCTCCCTCAGCAGGTGCCCTCCCCTCCTCTCTCCCTCCCTCCCCCCTTCCCTGAGCAGGTGCCCTCACCTACTCCCTCCCTCCCTCAGCAGGTGCCCTCCTTCCTCCCTCCCTCCCTCCCTCCCTCAGCAGGTGCCCTCCCCTCCTCCCTCCCTCAGCCGGTGCCCTCCCCTCCTCCCTCCCTCCCTCCCTCAGCAGGTGCCCTCCTCTCCTCCCTCCCTCCCTCAGCAGGTGCCCTCCTCTTCTCCCTCCCTCCCTCCCTCCCTCAGCAGGTGCCCTCCTCTCCTCCCTCCCTCCCTCAGCAGGTGCCCTTCTCTCCTCCCTCCCTCCCTCAGCAGGTGCCCTCCCCTCCTCCCTCCCTCCCTCAGCAGGTGCCCTCCCCTCCTCCCTCAGCAGATGCCCTCCCCTCCTCCCTCCCTCCCTCCCTCCCTCAGCAGGTGCCCTCCTCTCCTCCCTCCCTCCCTCAGCAGGTGCCCTCCTCTCCTCCCTCCCTCCCTCAGCAGGTGCCCTCCTCTCCTCCCTCCCTCCCTCAGCAGGTGCCCTCCTCTCCTCCCTCAGCAGGTGCCCTCCCCTCCTCCCTCCCTCCCTCAGCAGGTGCCCTCCTCTCCTCCCTCCCTCCCTCCCTCAGCAGGTGCCCTCCTCTCCTCCCTCCCTCCCTCCCTCAGCAGGTGCCCTCCTCTCCACCCTCCCTCCCTCCCTCAGCAGGTGCCCTCCTCTCCTCCCTCCCTCCCTCCCTCAGCAGGTGCCCTCCTCTCCTCCCTCCCTCCCTCCCTCAGCAGGTGCCCTCCTCTCCTCCCTCCCTCCCTCCCTCCCTCAGCAGGTGCCCTCCTCTCCTCCCTCCCTCCCTCCCTCAGCAGGTGCCCTCCTCTCCTCCCTCCCTCCCTCCCTCAGCAGGTGCCCTCCTCTCCTCCCTCCCTCCCTCAGCAGGTGCCCTCCTCTCCTCCCTCCCTCCCTCAGCAGGTGCCCTCCTCTCCTCCCTCCCTCCCTCCCTCAGCAGGTGCCCTCCTCTCCTCCCTCCCTCCCTCCCTCAGCAGGTGCCCTCCTCTCCTCCATCCCTCCCTCCCTCAGCAGGTGCCCTCCTCTCCTCCCTCCCTCCCTCCCTCAGCAGGTGCCCTCCTCTGCTCCCTCCCTCCCTCCCTCAGCAGGTGCCCTCCTCTCCTCCCTCCCTCAGCAGGTGCCCTCCTCTCCTCCCTCCCTCCCTCCCTCAGCAGGTGCCCTCCTCTCCTCCCTCCCTCAGCAGGTGCCCTCCTCTCCTCCCTCCCTCCCTCAGCAGGTGCCCTCCTCTCCTCCCTCCCTCCCTCAGCAGGTGCCCTCCTCTCCTCCCTCCCTCCCTCCCTCAGCAGGTGCCCTCCTCTCCTCCCTCCCTCCCTCCCTCAGCAGGTGCCCTCCTCTCCTCCCTCCCTCCCTCCCTCAGCAGGTGCCCTCCTCTCCTCCCTCCCTCCCTCCCTCAGCAGGTGCCCTCCTCTCCTCCCTCCCTCCCTCCCTCAGCAGGTGCCCTCCTCTCCTCCCTCCCTCCCTCCCTCAGCAGGTGCCCTCCTCTCCACCCTCCCTCCCTCCCTCAGCAGGTGCCCTCCTCTCCTCCCTCCCTCCCTCCCTCAGCAGGTGCCCTCCTCTCCTCCCTCCCTCCCTCCCTCAGCAGGTGCCCTCCTCTCCTCCCTCCCTCCCTCCCTCAGCAGGTGCCCTCCTCTCCTCCCTCCCTCCCTCCCTCAGCAGGTGCCCTCCTCTCCTCCCTCCCTCCCTCAGCAGGTGCCCTCCTCTCCTCCCTCCCTCCCTCCCTCAGCAGGTGCCCTCCTCTCCTCCCTCCCTCCCTCCCTCAGCAGGTGCCCTCCTCTCCTCCCTCCCTCCCTCCCTCAGCAGGTGCCCTCCTCTCCTCCATCCCTCCCTCCCTCAGCAGGTGCCCTCCTCTCCTCCCTCCCTCCCTCCCTCAGCAGGTGCCCTCCTCTGCTCCCTCCCTCCCTCCCTCAGCAGGTGCCCTTGCCCTCCTCTCCTCCCTCCCTCAGCAGGTGCCCTCCTCTCCTCCCTCCCTCAGCAGGTGCCCTCCTCTCCTCCCTCCCTCAGCAGGTGCCCTCCTCTCCTCCCTCCCTCCCTCAGCAGGTGCCCTCCTCTCCTCCCTCCCTCCCTCCCTCAGCAGGTGCCCTCCTCTCCTCCCTCCCTCCCTCCCTCAGCAGGTGCCCTCCTCTCCTCCCTCCCTCCCTCCCTCAGCAGGTGCCCTCCTCTCCTCCCTCCCTCCCTCCCTCAGCAGGTGCCCTCCTCTCCTCCCTCCCTCCCTCCCTCAGCAGGTGCCCTCCTCTCCTCCCTCCCTCCCTCCCTCAGCAGGTGCCCTCCTCTCCTCCCTCCCTCCCTCAGCAGGTGCCCTCCTCTCCTCCCTCCCTCCCTCCCTCAGCAGGTGCCCTCCTCTCCTCCCTCCCTTCCTCCCTCAGCAGGTGCCCTTCCCTCTTCCCTCCGTCCCTCAGCAGGTGCCCTCCCCTCCTCCCTCCCTCCCTCAGCAGGTGCCCTCCTCTCCTCCCTCTCTCCCTCAGCAGGTGCCCTTCCCTCCTCCCTCCGTCCCTCAGCAGGTGCCCTCCCCTCCTCCCTCCCTCCCTCAGCAGGTGCCCTCCTCTCCTCCCTCCCTCCCTCAGCAGATGCCCTTCCCTCCTCCCTCCCTCCCTCCCTCCCTCCCTCAGCAGGTGCCCTCCCCTCCTCCCTCCCTCCCTCAGCAGGTGCCCTCCTCTCCTCCCTCCCTCCCTCCCTCAGCAGGTGCCCTCCCCTCCTCCCTCCCTCAGCAGGTGCCCTCGCCTCCTCCCTCCCTCCCTCAACAGGTGCCCTCACCACCTCCCTCCCTCCCTCAGCAGGTGCCCTCCCCTCCTCCCTCCCTCAGCAGGTGCCCTCCTCCCTCCTCACCAAAGTCATCATATCTTCAGTCAGCTCCATTACCTTCCGTCTTGTCCTTGCATTTATCATCTTTATATATTCTCTCTTCTAATTGGCATCAAGTTGCTCTTGTTGCCCCGGAGTAAAAGGTTGTGTCCAACCTCCCTTGTTAAGTCTCCACCAGGATCCCGGGAACTTAGTATTGCTGCAAGATATATCCTGGAGAATGTTGCAATATATGGGAATGCAATAAGGGTATGGGTTAGGTGTATAAGCCTATAAATCAATAAGTGATGGAAATATGAAAAAAGAAACAATAGGGCAGTCGAATAGTCCCGGTTTCGATTCCCACAGTAGAACAAAGGCGTTTGGGCAAGTTTCCTCTTACCCTGATGCCACTGCTCACCTAGCAACAAAGAGTTACACACGGATTTAAGCAATTGTTGTGGGTTGCATCCGGAGAAAGGACACTAACTGGGCTATGAGGACCTCGGTAAACCTAGCAGGCATCCTGTCCCCCGATAAGACAACAAAGCAACAAGAAGTATTAATAATTAGAGAGCTAATGATATTCTTCAGCAATATTCTGCCCTGCCTGACCCAGTTTATATCATGTAGCAGTGTTGGCCACTTTACTCTATAAGACAAATTCTTTAGAAAATATACAAATAAGGTTGATAAAAGTTAATCCCAGGAGCTAGGAACCTCCCTTTAAGAGAGATTAAAACATGTCAATTTACATGACCAAGTGAGGCGACCGTAGAATATATGGGAGTGCTGAAGACTTGTGGATATATATATATATATATATATATATATATATATATATATATATATATATATATGTATATATATAATGTCGTACCTAGTAGCCAGAACGCACTTCTCAGTCTAATATGCAAGACCCGATTTGCCTAATAAGCCAAGTTTTCCTGAATTAATATATTTTCTCTTTTTTTTCTTATGAAAGGATAAAGCTACCCATTTCATTATGTATGAGGTCATTTTTTTTATTGGAGTTAAAATTAACGTAGATATATGACCGAACCTAACCAACCCTACCTAACCTAACCTATCTTTATAGGTCAGGTTAGGTTAGGTAGCAGAAAAAGTTAGGTTAGGTAGTCGAAAAAACATTAGTTCATGAAAACTTGGCTTATTAGGCACATCGCGCCTTGCATAGTAGGCTGAGAAGTGCATTCTGGCTACTAGGTACGACATTATATATATATATATATATATATATATATATATATATATATATATATATATATATATATATATATATATATATTTGAGTGAGGTGGAAGGGGTGATGTGGCATTAACACAAGACAGAACAAGATGTGGTATTAATAGGGTATTAATTTCATCAACACAAGACAGAACAAGAGTATTAATAGGGTATTAATTTCATCAACACAAGACAGAACACGAAACAATGGATATTGAATAGAAGTGTTTGTAGAAAGCCTATTGGTCCATATTTCTTGATGCTTCTATATTGGAGCAGAGTCTTGAGGTGGGTAGAATATAGTTGTGCAATAATTGGCTGTTGATTGCTGGTGTTGACTTCTTGATGTGTAGTGCCTCGCAGACGTCAAGCCGCCTGCTATCGCTGTATCTATCGATGATTTCTGTGTTGTTTACTAGGATTTCTCTGGCGATGGTTTGGTTGTGGGAAGAGATTATATGTTCCTTAATGGAGCCCTGTTGCTTATGCATCGTTAAACGCCTAGAAAGAGATGTTGTTGTCTTGCCTATATACTGGGTTTTTTGGAGCTTACAGTCCCCAAGTGGGCATTTGAAGGCATAGACGACGTTAGTCTCTTTCAAAGCGTTCTGTTTTGTGTCTGGAGAGTTTCTCATGAGTAGGCTGGCCGTTTTTCTGGTTTTATAGTAAATCGTCAGTTGTATCCTGATTTTTGTCTGTAGGGATAACGTTTCTATTAACAATATCTTTCAGGACCCTTTCCTCCGTTTTATGAGCTGTGGAAAAGAAGTTCCTGTAAAATAGTCTAATAGGGGTATAGGTGTTGTGTTAGTTGTCTCTTCAGAGGTTGCATGGCTTTTCACTTTCCTTCTTATGATGTCTTCGACGAAACCATTGGAGAAGCCGTTATTGACTAGGACCTGCCTTACCCTACAGAGTTCTTCGTCGACTTGCTTCCATTCTGAGCTGTGGCTGAGAGCGCGGTCGACATATGCGTTAACAACACTCCTCTTGTACCTGTCTGGGCAGTCGCTGTTGGCATTTAGGCACATTCCTATGTTTGTTTCCTTAGTGGAAAAGGGCGGAGGTTTCCACACTGCAGTCTACACTAAGGAAACAAACATAGGAATGTGCCTAAATGCCAACAGCGACTGCCCAGACAGGTACAAGAGGAGTGTTGTTAACGCATATGTCGACCGCGCTCTCAGCCACAGCTCAGAATGGAAGCAAGTCGACGAAGAACTCTGTAGGGTAAGGCAGGTCCTAGTCAATAACGGCTTCTCCAATGGTTTCGTCGAAGACATCATAAGAAGGAAAGTGAAAAGCCATGCAACCTCTGAAGAGACAACTAACACAACACCTATACCCCCTATTACACTATTTTACAGGAACTTCTTTTCCACAGCTCATAAAACGGAGGAAAGGGTCCTGAAAGATATTGTTAATAGAAACGTTATCCCTACAGACAAAAATCAGAGGATACAACTGACGAGATATATATATATATATATATATATATATATATATATATATATATATATATATATATATATATATATATATATATATATATATATATGTCGTACCTAGTAGCCAGAACGCACTTCTCAGCCTACTATGCAAGGCCCGATTTGCATAATAAGCCAAGTTTTCATGAATTAATGTTTTTTCGACTACCTAACCTACCTAACCTAACCTAACCTACCTTTTTCAGCTACCTAACCTAACCTAACCTATAAAGATAGGTTAGGTTAGGTTAGGTAGGGTTGGTTAGGTTCGGTCATATATCTACGTTAATTTTAACTCAAATAAAAAAAAAATGACCTCATACATAATGAAATGGGTAGCTTTATCATTTCATAAGAAAAAAAATAGAGAAAATATATTAATTCAGGAAAACTTGGCTTATTAGGCAAATCGGGCCTTACATAGTAGGCTGAGAAGTGAGTTCTGGCTACTAGGTACGACATATATATATATATATATATATATATATATATATATATATATATATATATATATATATATATATATATATATATATATATATATATATATCTCGTCAGTTGTATCCTCTGATTTTTGTCTGTAGGGATAACGTTTCTATTAACAATATCTTTCAGGACCCTTTCCTCCGTTTTATGAGCTGTGGAAAAGAAGTTCCTGTAAAATAGTGTAATAGGGGGTATAGGTGTTGTGTTAGTTGTCTCTTCAGAGGTTGCATGGCTTTTCACTTTCCTTCTTATGATGTCTTCGACGAAACCATTGGAGAAGCCGTTATTGACTAGGACCTGCCTTACCCTACAGAGTTCTTCGTCGACTTGCTTCCATTCTGAGCTGTGGCTGAGAGCGCGGTCGACATATGCGTTAACAACACTCCTCTTGTACCTGTCTGGGCAGTCGCTGTTGGCATTTAGGCACATTCCTATGTTTGTTTCCTTAGTGTAGACTGCAGTGTGGAAACCTCCGCCCTTTTCCACTAAGGAAACAAACATAGGAATGTGCCTAAATGCCAACAGCGACTGCCCAGACAGGTACAAGAGGAGTGTTGTTAACGCATATGTCGACCGCGCTCTCAGCCACAGCTCAGAATGGAAGCAAGTCGACGAAGAACTCTGTAGGGTAAGGCAGGTCCTAGTCAATAGTTTCCTAGACCGGAAGGTCTAGGAAATATGGAGGTGATAACACATATGTAAAATAGTTTGTTGGATTTAAATAACAATTTAAGATTATGGGCAGTAAGTAAGGAAATAGATAAATGACTGGCTAGGAGATGTGGACATTTTGCTGGAGGCATGAGGCTCGCTTCTGGAGGGCTTTGACCTCACTTGAGGCCAGACATCGCAGGGGCAAAGCCGCGCTCCGTTGAGCTCCCGTCAGGAAGGAACCCCTAGTGATATATCTCGAAGAGAAGAGAAGTGTGCAGACGTACCAGCTGTGGAATCGAGCTGGGGACGTATTTTCTCGTGTCCTGGGCGACGAGGAGTGTTTATTAAACCGCCCAGAGGCATTATTGTGGGCCGTGGAGGCGCCCTGACCAGCCTATGTCTGAGGGATAGCGCCCTCGACGAGACAATCTGTGGTAAGCACGATATACGCCAGTTCATAGTGATTGCTTGTTGTTGGTCGTGTGCCCAGCGACAGTAGCGATGTTAATTGATGAGTTAGAAATGTTTTGGTAAGGCAGGAAGCCTAAATAAGAAAGTGGAGAGGGAGGAACATGGAGCGACGTCCGTCCCCTCTGAGCGCTGGCTGAGAGCTCCCGACGGCGGAGGCCCCTCCTGGAGTGAGTGAGGCCCACCGGGCGAGGTGGAGCATGGACCCGCCCAATGGGGGAGTCCACTCTCACAGTATGTAGAGGACAGATAGAGGTTCGAGGCAAACATATTGTGTGATTATTTTTGTTCATGTGTTAAAGGGGAAACATTTTTATTGGAGTGTCGATGGGTTGCAGGTTTGTCTTTGGGGAAGAAGTTGCTGAGAACTTCGAAGCCAGCACAGAGGGAGTAGTTGATGAGACTCCAAGGTAGTGGAGCAGAGGACCTCGAGCTGTGAGGAGAAGCAGTGAAGAGGAGTGTCACGTGCTTCTGTAGAGGTGGTGAAGCACCATAGTTGCTCGAGGGAACTTCATGGTGTAGCAGCCAAGAGAGCTGTGGAGGACCCTAGCAGAAGGGTGAAGCACCGTAGTTGCTCAAGGAAAACTTCATGATAGCAGCCTGGAGGAGCTGCAGAGGATCCTGGTAGTTAAGCCCAGGAGAACCTGAAGATATCAGGGTAGTGAACTTCCAGAGGTGGAAGGGAAATTCTGGTGGATTTCTTGTAGGG